>NW_016805866.1:5696366-5745897 GCF_001698545.2 Rhinopithecus bieti | reverse complement strand
TTTTTTTTTTTTTTTTTTTTTTTTTTTTTTTCAGTCAGGAATGCTGGTGAGGAAGATAACTTAATAGCAGAATCCACAGATTTGAGCAGAATCAAGAGCTTCTTAGGCCAGCAGAAGCACGTAAATGGCACATGTAAAGTGGATGCGATCACTTACCATCAAGATAGCAATGATACAGTAATCTTGGTTCAGGGAGTGGTCAGACATGCAGAGATTTCTGGCACTCCCATTTGGACTACAGTATTATCAGTGGTAAAAACTGTATTAAGTAGAGTTATACTCTAAGGTTTATGTTTGTATTATCTTTTTTTTTTTCAATGAGAAATTTTCCAGGCTTGAAAACAGGTCCTCTGATTCAAGTCAGGATGCTAGTCACTGAATCCTCATCATTTCTGGATAAAAGTTAATGCACTGTCCTAGAACCCTTGAATACAAGCAATCTCAGTAGCAGTTGTGAAAGCAATGGCATCCAATCTTACAAGAACAATACATGAAACTTTCCTGTAGCCTTTTCTGGTATGACCTGTAATGTTTTATCTTTGTGTCTGTTCTGGGGGAGTTAAAGACAAAATTATTCAATAATTCTTGTTAAAACGTGGTGAAAAAGACTTTATTCAGGATTACCACAATAGGTACAGAAATCGCTGCAATGAGGTCTTGCAATGAGGAGAGAGTGATTAGGTTCAGTACCAAATAGAGCATGCATAGGGTGAGAATTTATAGCCAAGGATCAGAATTGGGTATGTGAATAGAAAAATCACTTAGTCGAAACATCAGGGGTCAGAGGGATTCTGGCTAAACTGACTTAACAGGATTCTTGCTGAAGAAAGGCCAGGTGGTGCTCGCTTCGGCAGCACATATACTAAAATTGGAACGATACAGAGAAGATTAGCATGGCCCCTGCGCAAGGATGACACGCAAATTCGTGAAGCGTTCCACATTTTTAAAAAGAGAAAAAAAAAAAAAAAAAAAAGAAAGGCCAGGCGATCAAACTTTACCTGGGGATTGGTGGAGAATGAGGAACGTGATCAGATATTAGGGGTAATTGACATTTAGTGTAGGAGGCTCTTACTAAATTGACTTAGCAAGGATTGCTAAAACTGAATTTTACAAAGAAGTGAAGATAGGCCCTGGGAAATTTTAGAATCCTGACCAAAGTTTGGCCAAGCAAAGGACATTTGTCAGGAGGAAGATATATAAACCATCTATGGATGATTGTGACAACACAATTTCTGTGGCCAGAACACAACTGTAACCTGACCGAGGTCAGAATCAGTTTATACATTAAGTGCTAGTTATAAGTAAACTTTCATCCTAAGTTCACCTAACATAGATGATTTCTTCAAGGTATAAGTCCGCTTGTGTTGTTATAAAGAAATACCTGAATCTGGGTAATTTATACAGAAAAGAAGTTTATTTTGCTTATGGTTCTGCAGGCTGTACAAGCATGGTACCAGCATCTGCTCAGCTTCTGGTGAGGGCTCAGGAAACTTTACAATTTTGGTGTAATGCAAAGGAAAAGCAAGTGTGTCATGTGGCAAGAAAGGGCATGACAGAGAAAAGGAGCATAAGAGAGATGCCAGGCTCTTTTAAACAAGCAGCTCTCATGTGAACCAATAGAGTGAGACTCATTCATCACCAGGAGAACAATACTAAGCCAATATTGAGGGATTTGCTCCTGTAACCCAAATACCTCCTACTAGGCCCCACCTCTAACATTGGAAATCACATTTCAACATGAGATTTGGAGGGGACAGAACTTTCAAACTGTGTCATCCATTTTCCAAGCATTGTAAATCCTAATATTGATTCTTATAGACAAAAGGTTAAATATAAAACTTGAAAGATTGTTTACCTCCACCCTACCCCAATTAGACAAAAAAAATTCCTGAAAGATCTGAAGGTATCAGCACCACCATAGTAGACTTGCGTATCAATCTTCCTAACACAAAAAACTGTTGGATTCTCAAGAATGATATTGGATTACTTAAGGCTAACCAGGTAAGACTTTTGATTGCAGATGATGTTTCTGATATAATTAGTTTTTTTCTCTGCAAAGAGTTAGTAAATCACCATTAACTTGGAATGCAACTCTTTGATTTTTTTGGAATCTTTTGTTTGGACTCCATTGTTTTCAAGCCCTCAGAGGCAAATTTTCTGTTACAGCTGGGACAAGGAAAAGCACTTTGTTCTTGACTTGGGATGTTACACCAACCTTGTATTTCTGACAGAAGTCTCAATTTGTCATGTTGTATAAGTCTTTCTATATATTACTAGATTTGGTTGACAAGTTTTTGTTAAGGAGTTTTGTGTCTATATTAAAATCAATATTGGTATATAACTTCCTTTTCTTTTGATATTTTGCCAGATTTAGGTATCAGGGTAATACTGATCTCATAAATGAGTTGGGAAGCTGTTTCTTCCTTGTCTTGTCAAAGATTGGCACTAACTAATCTTTAAATGTTTAGTGGAATTTATTAGTGAAGCCATCTGTCCTGGGAACTACCATATGGGATATTTTTAGTTACTGATTTGATCTATTTGCTTCCATTAGGTTTATTCAGATTTTACATTTAATCTTGAGTAACTTATGGCAATTGTGTCTTTCTAGAAATATTTCTCTTTCTTCTAAGTTATCTGATTTGTTGGCATACGCTTATTAATAGTGCTCCATTCTAATTTATTGTTTTCAGGTTTCATAATACAGCCTTCTTTTATTTCTTATTTTAGTAATTCAAGTCTTATTTAAGAAAAATCTTGGTCAAACTAGCTAAAGATTTGTCAATTTGATTGTTATTTACAAAGTTTCAAACTTTGGCTCATTAGTTCATTGTTTTGCCAGTGTTGATGAAAAGAGTCGAACTCTGTAAAATATTTTTAGAGATTTATTCTGAGCCAAATACGAGTGACCATGGCCTATGACACAGCCCTCAGCAGGTCCTGAGAACATGTGCCTTAAATGGTCAGGGTAAAGCTCAGTTTTGTACATTTTAGGGAGCCATGAGACATCAATCAAATACATTTAAGAAATACGCTGGTTTGGTTCAGAAAGGCGAGACAACTCCAAGCAGGGGCTTCCAGGCTATAGGTAAATTTAAACATTTTCTGGTTGACAGGTGGTTGAGCTTGTCTAAAGACCTGGGACTGATAGAAAGTAAATGCTCAGATTAAGCTAAAAGGTTGTGGAGACTAAGGTTCTTTTGAAGTCTTATAGTGGCTGCCCTTAATCAAAGTTCTTTACAGATGCAGATTTTCTCCCACAAAGGACAGCTTTGCAGGGTCATTTCAAGATATGGCAGAGAAACACATTTTGGGGTAAAATATTTTGATTTTCTTCTTTATCATGCCAGAGTCAGATTGGAAAGTAAGTCATGACATACATGGTAAATAAAACCCATCTGATGAGAATATATGGTTTGTAGGACATGAATTCCCAGCCCCCTTAGACAGGAATTTGGGCAAGATAAAAAAGAGCAGAGCTTAGTCCTCACTAGTCTCAATGTTATTTAAATCTGCTTTAGTTTTTATTTTCTTATTTGTGCTTGCTTTGGATTTAGGATGTTATTTTTCTCTTTTCTGAAGAGAAATACTTAGATTATTATTTTGAGATATTTCTTATTTCTTAATGTAGATGTTTACTGCTACAAATTTCCATCTAAGCACTTTCTCAACTGCATACCGTAAGTTTTAATTTATCTTCATTTTCATTTATCTCAAAGTATTTTCTAATATTTTTCATTTATTCTTTGACCCATTGGTTATGTAGCAATGCGTTGTTTAATATCCAGATATTTATCCAGACATTTGTGAAACTCACAAATTTCTGCTATCAATTTTATTTTAATTCCATTTTATTGAGAACATACTTTGTAGGATTTGTGAAAGGAAAATATCTTGGGCCCCCGAAATCACTAAGCTAAAAGGAAAATCCAAGCTGGAAACTGCTCAGGGCAAACCTGCCTTCCATTTTATTCAAAGTCATCCCTCTGCTCACTGAGATAGATTCATATTCTGATTGCCTCCTTTGGAAAGGCTTATCAGAAACTCAAAAGAATGCAACCATTTGTCTCTCACCTATCTGTGACCTGGAAGTCCCCTCCCTGCTTCAAGTTGTCCCCGCCTTTCTAGACTGAACCAATGTATTTCTTACATACACTGATTGATGTCTCATGTCTTCCTAAAATGTATAAAATCAAGCTGTGTTCTGACCACCTTGGGCACACGTTGTCAGTACCTCCTGAGGCTGTATTACAGGCACACGTCCTCAACCTTGGCAAAATAAACTTTCTAAATTAACTGAAACCTGTCTCAAATTTTCTAGGCTAATAGATTTCGTACTTTACATTCATTCAGATGTGTTTTCTGGCTTAGTTTATGGACTATTTTGGAGAATGTTCCAGGTGTGCTTGAGAAGAATATGTATTCTGCCTCCATTGGTTGAGGTGTTTATGGATATCTTTCCAGTCCAGTTGGTTTACAATGTTCACGTCTTCTATTTCTTTGATGATCTTCCACTTTGTTCTACCCATTATTAAAAGTAGGCTATTTACTTCTCTAAGTAGTGTTGAGTTGTCTACCTCTTCCTTGATTTCTGCCAGTCTTGTTTCAAGTATTCTGGGTTTCTGTTGTTAGAAAGGGAATTCATTATTACCTCCCCTAGAACACACGTCCTATGGATATCCACAGGGATCTCTCTCTTTTTTTAGGCCTCCTCTCAAATATCACCCTACTGGAAGATCCTTTCATAATTAGCTTTACACAAGGTGAAGGAGCAACAATCCAACAAACATGACCCCGGCTGCCATGCATGCCCAACTGCTTTAATATGTTTGACTTTTAATCTATAGCACTCAAAGCTTCCTTAAAATACATAATGGTATTTTATTTTTTGTCTACCCTCCCACTTCAAATTATAAGCTGCATGACATCAAAGACTTTGTTTTGTTGACTTTTAAGTCTCTGGCACCTAGGTCAATGCTTTGATGTTTACCTTATAGTAGGTAATCATTAAATATTAATTGAACAAATTGAATGAATGAGTTAGAGTATTGGTCAGCACACATTTTCTGTAAAGTGTCGACTTATAAATACTTCAGGCTTTTAGAATGTAAGATCCTTGTCACAACTACTCAGCTCTGCCAATATATTTTGGGAAAATTCTCATAGAAGATACATAAATAAATAAGCATGGCTGCATTCCAATGAAACTTTGTTTACAAAAAAACAGTCAGTAGGAAGGATTTGGCTCACTATTTGAAGTTTGCCAGCCCTGAATTAGAAGGAAACCTCAGTAACTGACAATGACTCTAGGAACAAAACTGTGGCATTGTCTGTTTCAGAAACTGGACATGATTGTGGTTCTCTATTGTGAAAGGTCTGATTACATTGTAATTGTGCCTACCAGCATTGGATTATGTTGTACACTAACAGCTTTAAATAGATGTCTTAGGAACATAGGCATGTACATCCTAGCATGCATGAATTTAATTTTCATCATACAAATGTTTATTGATTACCTATATGCTTGATACTCTCCTTCATAGGAGGAAACATGTATTAGATGTATTTGTTTACAGTATGTTAGATAAGATTTAGGCTTTTTATTTAATCTACGGTCCTTTTAGAGACAATGTGCTTATGCCATAATTTGGGCAATGATCCGTGTTATTTTGCTTCCCTGGTGGTGGCTAGCAAGATCACGAGGAATTAATAACGGACAGAAAACCACAGCATGTGAGACTCAACTTATAAAAGATGAGCTGAGGCAGAATGTTTACTCTTAAACAATTATCACTTGGAGGCATGGAGATGATGAAAAAAGTAATTGGAGTCTGTCTCCTATTAATAGGGAACTGCTAGAGGGAAGATTTGCCAACTGCTATTGGGGGGATCCCTAGAGCTGCTTTGGTCCAGAACCACGCTTCAGCCCCAGCCCCATGTAGGCCTGGCCCTATTACTTATTTACAGTAAGCCTTTATTGGGGTTCCATGCAGTTAAACAACACTAAACTAGAATACTCCTCAGTCTGAATTTTATTCAAACTGTGTCTGGAGCAAGCATTTTCTGCAATTTATCTTTATAATAAATTTGTTATTATTCATTTGCCTATTTTCAGCATAGGCAAGTGAAGAAATATTTAAGTCAATTAAGTTAACTTAGAGAAGGGGTTTCATTTAGGTTTTATTTTTTCAGAAATATGTTATTTTGTTTCACTAAAGAGATATTCAGAATTTAAAATAGCTATTTCCCAAGGAGAAAAATTTGGTTCGATATTTCCACACAGAAGAAGATATAAGGTGATAAATTATACCTCAATGTCATCCCACAATTCTATGTGGCTTCATGTCTGGAAGCATTGAGGGATTTAGTGAAACAGTTGAAAGGGGGGAAAAATCTCAAACAATTAATTATTAACATTTGACAGTAACTCTTCTAAACTCAACTATTTAATTTTATTCTCTGGGCTATTTTTAGGGTTTTGCCTATCCAAAGAGGCTTTCATGTAGTCCTAAAAACAAAATGTAGCACTATTTTGTGCTTGATATTATGATGATTTCTCTGTTTGTATCTTATTCTTATACAAACACATGGACACATGAGAGAAAAGGAGCAATTTGGCCCCAAATGATACAGAGCTCTGTAAGTTATAATGTGGGTTGATTTTTACTCTGACATGAGAGGATCTGGAGCAAAGAAATGACAGGTCCTTTTAAGTAGATCACCATGGCTGTCATATTGAAATGATTTGAAGGTTGAAGGATACAGGCTACTATAATTATTCAGGTATGAGATAATGATGGTTTAGGCCAGAGTGGTAGTAGTGGAAGCTTGTTAGAAATGGTTAGAGTTGGAATACGTATTGAAAGTAGAACCAATTTAATTTGCAAATGTGTCATGTGAGAGAGAAAAGTTTTTTTCCTTTTCTTTTTTTTTTTTTTTTTTGCCTAACTAATCAAGTTACTATATCCTTTCAATGTATTTTCATGACTATATAAATAGATATACTTAGTTTTCAATTTATTTTCAAAGTGTATCATACCATAAACTCTGTTATGGACATTTATTTACTCATGTTATTTAAGAATATGAGTGGAGCCCTTTTTGTGTCTTTACATTTAATTAGTCCCCACTAAGAAAATTAAGTTGTTCTCAACCTTTTGCTACTAAGCCTAATGCTCTCATGATTAACCTCACACACGCATCACTTCTGTATGTGTGCAGATCTGTTACGTAAATCCCCTGAAGCAAGATTCCTGGGTCAAAGCATAAACATATTTGTAATTTGAAGAATTAATCCTCAAATTCAATATTTGGAACAGCTTTTGAAAAGCTGCTATTCTTTTATTTTTAAAAACAATGTTTCTGAAAGATCTATGTAGCAAGTGGTTTGGATAGGTTTGGTTCATGTGTATGTTTCCTCTGAAAATACACAGAGAAAAACATTTGTAGCTCAACACCAGAAATTTACTGACTTTTCTGGCTGAATATTTTAATATTTATTTCACTCTTGTCTTTATTTGTATTTCTATAATATTATCATTTTATTGAATATCATTCTGTTAAAATCTTACATAACGAGATAATATGAACTCTGACTGTCAGCCAGCCTGGATTTGAATCTGGATTTCACTCCTCTATGACCTTGGGGAATTTACTCAAACTCTCTGTGACCTATTTCTTCATTGGTAAAAAATGAATAATAACTATCCTATCTCATTGGGTTTTTATGAAATTAAGTAATTTTAAATATGTGAAAGCATTTAGAGCAATACTTGACACAAATGAACACTACTCAAGTGCTGGGGAGTTTTAGAAGTCACCTCATTAATTTTGTAAAAAAAGTAGATACAATAATAATATTATTTTATTATATATATTTAATTTCATGGAGACAGGAGATTGCAGATAAAAAAGATTAAAAATTACTCAATTAGGTTCATTCTCTTTAATTTACATATAACTCCCTTACATGCAAAGTATTCTAAAAAAAAAAATTGGAAGCTAAAAGTGTTTTGGATAATGTCCCAACTTTAATGAAACAGTTAGATAGTAACTTCTTAGAGATAAAACAGGCACAACCCATTGTGGGTGTAAATAATTTAAAATGAAGAAAATGAAGGGTAAAATGGCATTAAATCATTATTAAAAGATTTTTATATGAAATTGTCATATATTTCAATTTAATTTACAGATGGCGTTGACATTGCTAAGGGCCGTCTGATGTCAACATTTCTAAGTATTATAAATAACGCAAAGATTATTACTCAGTATTTAAGAAACTTGACAGAGAATCAGTTGAATGTTTAAATAAGAGAATAACCCTCCTTCTCAAAATAATTTAAGAGACCCACATTATTTCAAAAACTGACAGGACAGTTAGCAGTGGAGAGTAGATGTCATTTGGGGTGTGGAGGGAATCACGAGGGCTGGGAGGTGCTAGTGATGCTTCTTTGCTTAATTTGAATGCTCATTACATGGGTTTCTACAGTTTATTAAAATTTGTTTATATGAACATTCATGACATGTGGCCATTTAAACAGATTAGAATAGGTTTAGCCGGTGTCAGTCCCTGCCCTTGTGAGAGCTCACAGTTCCTCAGAGGGGCCTCTGGTGGCACACTGGGCAGTGGATTGAAAATCTTCCAGGTGGTCCTTTGTGAGTTTTCACTCCAATTTTGATCAGAACATCTTTGTATTTATCTGTTTAATATATGAGAATTCTGTTTCCTAAGGGTGCTCAACAAAATACCATAAACTGGGTGACTTTAGAACAACAATTTTGTGCCTCAGAGTTCTGCGAGCTGGAAGTCTAGCATCCAGGTGTCTACAGGGCCATGTTTTCTCTGAAGACGCTGAAGAAAAATCCTGCCTTGGTTTTTTCAGCTTCTGGTAGTGACGGGAGTTCCTTGTCTCTTGCAGCTACAGCATTTCAGTGTTTGCTTCTGTTGTTATGTGGTGTTCTTCCTTCCAACCCACAGCCCACTGTCTGTCTCTTTGTCTAAATTTCCCTCTTCTTCTAAGAAAGTCAGTCATATTTGAGTAAGTGCCCTCTCTAATTCAGTATACCTCACCTCAACCTGATTACATCTCAACAAGACCCTATTATCAAATAAGGGTACAGTTGCAGGTACTGGGAGTCAGAACTTCAACATTTCATTTAGGGGTATGAAATTCAACCCATAACAGCATCCAAGGCTAAAATAAACTTTCAAAGTAACTGAATTAAAAGTACATTCCCCCAAACCCATACAGTCCTGGGGGTTTTCTATTTAGTTTGAATAGCTCAATGGCCTAAGTGTAGCTAAAAGTGCCTACCCCTCCAGCCTTAATGAATAATAGATCTGTCTTAGAATATGTTGGACCAAGGTGTAAAATCACCTGTCCCTTTGTTCTTGATGTCTTCTATAGAAAAAAACAAAACAAAACAAAACAAAACACAATGCACTTCCCAAGAAGTGAGGGTAGACTGTCCTTCTTTCATTCCCTCAATTTTCCCACTGTGCTGGACTGACCATCTTAGTACTTTTATCCAGAAACATAGCTGGGCTTGGTCTTCTAGATGTGAAACTTTACCTCTCAACTTTTAGAAATCCATGTTTTCACCACTGTAAGATGAGCCAAATGTTTTGCTAGCTCAAGTTGAAATCTGGTTGAGTAACACACTTATTATTTATGTATAAATCAACAATGTGTTCCCCTTTGCTGCTCACACCCTAAACATGATTTAATATTTCAACACTGTACAGAGAATTATAGATTTCATTTCATCTTGAACCACATAATTCACTTTCATATATTAGATCACAAATGATTGGAAAACAGATTCTAATTGGCAGGTAGCCATTTATGTTAAATCTAGTAGCAAGTGTTAAGCTCTGGCACCTTCCCCTTGAAAAGGCTTTTGAAATAAAATTAAAATTCATCATTCAGAGTTGAATATTTTATGCTGCTGGGAGCTAATTACCACACGCATCTCAGAAGTGTGTACTTACCTCTCTTCCAAGCCACTTGTCTTAAACTGTAGGCTACGGGTTCTACAATTTGTGCTAAATCCCCAGTTGCCAAATGGGATAAGAGCTGTTTGCACAAATTGTATTCTCAGGAGACTGTGGTTTGATGCAGGTGAACGGAAATGCCTGCACCTGCTCATTGTCAGCCCTGGCAGGATTCATTCATAGTGGAGTGGGATTGACAGCTATCAACTCTGAGACCTGCCTGGGACAAGAGAGTGGGGCATCACCAAAAAAATTTCAAAACATGGCAACTTGTTCAGTCAAAAAGTTTTGGAGAGAACAAAGTTGGTCACTGCTGGGCTGTAGTCAACTTTTTAGTTAAGTTTGTTGGGAAATGTTGAGAAAGGCCTGACAAAACCCGACCAGTCTTCTTTCCTCCACCTCTGCCTGGTGTACCATTACCTCCTAGTCCAGGCAAATCATGGAGTGATTGCTTTTGCCTCTTGAGCCTGAAGCAGGCACATTGCCTCAGTTATCCAAGTTCTTATTTTTCTTGTAAAAAACATCTCTCTGGAATTTTTGACTCTGCTTGTTAAGGAAAACAAAGGTTTTCCTTTTCAAATAGACTTGGTCTTGTGCTACAAAATTATTTACTATTGATATTTTTGTATGAAAACTTTGGTGAATGCTACCAGTTAATCATTTGAAACCACCTGAGCCTGTTTATCCAAGCATGATTCTACAAGCAGAGACAACTATGCGAGCATATTTCTGATACACGTGTGTATTTTGTGATATGCAGTTAGAAAGAGAGCTCTCTTTTCTCTCTGATTTGAAATTAACTGGGCAAATGAGTCTTTTTTATACATACAGATAGTAAATATGAAGGGCATGGTAGTAAACCTGACAGCTACACCTGGCTTTTGTATCACATCATTGAACTGTCCAAGGGAACACACTCACTCATGTAGAGTCCTGACTAGAGGGACACTTTGTCAAGATAATGAAGCTGTGTTTCATGACTACTCAGCTGGAAGTTTTATATAAAATACAAATGGCAACTTATACAAAACGGGTACAGGCATTATTACACAGAAGCTGCAGTTATTTCTACCATTAATGTAAAAACCACGTCTCTTCTTTAGATGACGAGAGATGACAATTAATGATACTAATGATGGATTTTTTTCCTAAGCTGTGACTCATTTATTGCTAAAAGTAAACAGAGAAACAAAAAATTACTGAAATCGGTATGTCTGTAGTAAGGAATCTTATAAATTATTATTTTTTAATTTTGCCTATAAATTCTGAACCTTTATTTCTTTTTTTCCTGCTTTTCATTGGGACCAAAAATATCGGAAAAAAGAATGATGTGCTTTTATAATGTACTTCCTGTCAAATGGAATTTTTTCAGGCATATTACAGCATTTTAAGATTTGCTTGATGAGCCTTTCACTATTCCTCTTAGGTGACTGTTGATAATTTGAGTTTCTTACGCTAAATTTTTCCTCAAAATTTAATGTATAGAAATATTTTTAAAGTATTTGCTCATTGTTTCCACTTTTATTCCACCCTTTCCTGGAAACACAGTTTTACCACATTGAACATTTCCTCTCCTTCTTTGCAGATTTCATAAAAACAAATATTGCATACACATGTCTGACTCTGGGGAAACATTCTTTCTAAAGTAATTGCTCTTTGGTACTATTTGCAGTATATGATTTGACAAAAATCTATCTGAAGAAATGTAAGAATTATTTAAATGATCTGAAAGCTCAGGCTCAGCTATAAGCTTCTATAAAATAAAAAGTAAGAATTATGTTCTATAAGGAATACAGTTTCAACATATAATTTTCAGTGCTAAATATAACTGAAATTAGAATGATTAAAATCATATGATACTAATAGAAACACATATCCCTCAAGGTTGCTATTCTGATATCACCATCATCCTTTCAATTACATGGGCTATAGCTCCAATGTACCTTATGTAAACCAAACAAATGTTTGGTTAAGGTTAAACATGTTTATATGAATATTTAGTGCAGTTAAAACTCCATAAAGTAAGATTTTAATTGTATGAGATAAACATATCTGTATTTCATAAGACCAACCCTATTGATAAAAATCTAAAACAATAGATACACGATATTTATCTATCTAAGCATAAGAAACAAGCACATTTAGAAATTCCTCAAAAATCAACCGTGTTTCTAGTATTTCTCCACAGATTGATGGAGACTAATACTTAGATGAGACCTGAGATCAATGACTTCATTTACCTAGTTGGTGTCTTTATCTCTAATCAATGGAGATGTAACTGATGAATGAATTTTCATTCTACTTAATTTAAGTGGTTATGGATTTCTGCACTGAAACAGAATGTTTCAACTTGATAACAGGCGAAAGATGCATCATTTCTTGAATGACTGTTTTTCAAAAACTGACGTAATATAGCTGTTTAGAAGCATATACCCATGGGCTGCCATTCCCTTTTGTCATTGAGGTTTTACCTTTTGGGTTTCTTGGCTTCTGAATGTGCATGCATGTTTAGTGAGTGGGTCTGGGTTTCCGTAAAAGTCCTGTTATGCTATGGAAAAAGGTTGGTATCATAAACCATATGCAGGATAAATTAGAATTAAAAACAAAATAATCTAGAAATTGTTTAAGTGAGTATTTTACAGCTGGAGATTTTAAGAACATGCAATAAATGCCATAATTACAAGAGAAATTCCCGAAAACCTTCTCCACCTCACTGATTAGCAAGACTAAGGAGACCCTCCACTCTGTTCCTTACCAATATTCATCATAGAATATTGAATATTCATTCAATATTAATAGAATAATAATATAAACTATTAATCAATAGATTATATTAGTAATCTAATATATTATATTAGTAATATATTATTTCAGTAATATAGTATATTAGTAATACATTATATTAGTAATCTATTGATTAATAGGTTGTATTGATAGATTATATTATTAACATATTGATTAATAGATCAATATTGAATATTCATTTAATATTAATAGATTATGAAATACTTTCTAGTGCATCTAGGCATTTTTTCTCTTATCATTAAGTTGTATCCTTACCAGAAAATTAAACATGTATTTGTTTAGTCAATATAATGCATATTATGTATAAAAAACTAGTCTAAGTTCTGATGATATAGAAGCTAAGCAAACAAACACACAGGTAAAAATGTTCATTTGTGATACACTCTATTTTGAAGAGGTATAATAATTTGTAAATATAAAAGATACAGTAATTCAGGCAGTATCAGATTTTATTTTTGTGTAACAAATCACCACAGACGCAATGGCATAAAGAATCAGTCATCTTCTTTGTTTGTGATTCTGTGGACTAGAAATTTGGGTGGACTCAGCTGTGTGGTTCTTCTCTTCCCCTGAAGTCAGTAATGGAACCTGTAGTCATCTCATGGCTCAAATCGAACTGTGTGGCATACAATGATCTGACTCATATGTCTTGCCTTTGGTGGTAACTGTTACCTTCTGGTCTAGGGGGCCTTATTTTGGAAAGTTTGCTTGTGCTTTGTAAGACCTCTTATTCTCCAGTAGTCTTCTTCACATCGTATAAACCCGAGGCAGCATTCCAAGAGAGAAAAAGTAAAGCTGGGATGGCTTTTGAGGCCAAAGCATGGGGGTTCCTAAAAGATCACCTCTACAACATTCTTTTGGTCAAAACAATTTATAAGGCTAACCCATATTCAATGAATGGAGAAACAGACTCCACCTTTGGTGAAAAAAAAAATTAAAGTACTATTGATAATGAGCATGCATACAAGGATAGTATAGACTATTGTGGCCATTTTTGCATAACCCTTCTACCATTGATAGCAATAGACATTATGGAGAAAATGAAATAAGGAAGAAAATAGCAGATGCCATATTAATGGAAGGAACCCTAGTGAATAAGAATTGATGTGTGGAAAACCTGAGAAATAGAGGAGTGAGGCATATAGCTATCTGGGGGAAGATATTATATGCAGAGGAAACAGCAAAGGTCATGAAGGAGGCATGCATTTGGAGAAGGAGGAGGTGGCCAATCTAGTTAAAGAGGAGTGATACAGGGGGAAAAGTAGGACAGGATGAAATCAAAGTTGTAGATGTGCATCACCAAAAGGGTTTTTACCTTTACTCAGCCCACAACATGGGAAGACCTTGGAAGATTTTCAGGAGATGAGTGAAACAATTTATCACAGTTTTAAATATTCACCCTAGTTGCTGTGTTGAAAGTAGATTATTGGAAATAAGGCTAGAAACACAGAGATTAGTTAGGAGACTTTTCCATTAATCCAGATAAGAGATCCTTGTTTCTCAGACCAGATTCATAAATAGTGGAGGAGTAAAAAGTGGTTATATTCTGAGTATATTAAGGTAGTACCAATGAGATATGATGACAAATTAGATATAAGCTACGAGAAAGGGAAGGCAAAGATGATTCCAAATTTTTTGTGCATAAACAATAGGAAAGCTGGAGTTACTCTTTTGTGAGATAGAGAAGACTGAGGAAAAGGGGAGGTGGAACTATATTTGGGGTTTGTTATCAGATATTGTCTTAGCCTGGATTCTCCAGAAGGTAAAACTGCACAAATGATGAAAGGACAAGTAACTTATGGAGAATTTGATCAGGAAACAATAGTGGGGACAGAACAGAGCAGGGAAAACTCAATACATTGCTTAATTGGCCACCTGTAAAGATCACTTGTTTCTTGATCTGAGAGATGGCTTGAAATTTATCTGAGGGTGATATGGTTTGGGAGAGGAAAGAGTAAGCATATACCCATGGGCTGCCATTCCCTTTTGTCATTGAGATTTTACTTTTTGGGTTTCTTGGCTTCTGAATGTGCATGCATGTTTAGTGAGTGGGTCTGGGTTTCCATAAAAGTCCTGTTATTACATCAGTCATATTATTACCCCTTTGAGGAAAGAAACCACCCTTTTTGCAACTTAGATATTTTTGTGTCTCCCTTAAATTCACTGTGCATCAGAAGTCCTTCAAGGTTGCAATCTCTGCAAATATTTAATGCAAAAAGGTTAGTGAAGAAACATCCTTCCCACTGATGGAGCTGATCCTGAAGTCATGATTGATACTCTTCATCATCCACTTTCCTCTCTTTTATAGTTTTCTTTCAACACCTAGATCATTATTTCATTAGATGTGGTTTGCTTGCTTGAAAGATTGATTGAGATCTTCAGTCTTGAGGGGTCTGAAAGCTTAGTTGCCTTGCACCTGTTGGACCATGGACCATGCAACTGTCCATTCACCATTGTTACTGGGAACATAAAAAATTATGTCCCTGTGAATTACCTGGCTTTTAGACATAGCCATTCTTGGCTTCATATGCAGCAGCAACACTGTCTTCTCTAGTAATTAGGATTGATTTCTCCCACCAGCATAAAAAGAACTTTCTTTGTGGGATCACTGGAAAGAGGAACCCACATGTTCAGGAATAGTTTTAATTTCAAGTTCAATGGGACACTTACTGTGTCTCATGTTGGAAGCATTTCATAGAAATGCATTTGTGTAGCCCAGCTGAACCCAAGGTGGAGAAAGAAAGCATAAATTCCACTGTATGCCACTGAGAATGACAATGTAAGAGGTCAATCTTATACCCTTCTCTTGCTTCCTGGACATGAGTATTCTTGTTATAGGGCCTGAGCATCACTTTTTGTCTGTTTGCTCAGCATATACACTGCACTGTGGACAATGCACTCTGTCCATAGAATGGTGTCCCTGAACTGATGCCTTAACTGAGATTTTCAAAAGTCATTTTGCTGGTCTATTGAGCTGTTTATTTCTTAGTGTTGAAATAGAAGATAAAATCAGAGGAGCCCATGGAAAAGAATAAAATTCATGCATTTCATCCATATGAACTTTCCAAAATTATCCATAAATATCACTGGAGCTTGTTTCATAATAGAGCTGTAAGGTCTCCCTGAATAATGAATTGTGATGCCTACATTTTGTCCCCATTCTTTTTCCAAGTATCTTCATAATTGTAAAGAAGGGATTTCATTTCTATTATAAAATTCTTAATCTATAAATGGAGGAAATTGAGCTTATAATCGCTGAAGTTTCTCTTAACCTTAACGTAGGATGATTAGGATGATTCTATGTTTAGAAAACACAATCTAAGTAAACATTACCAAGCATCTATGTGAGTCCATAAATTATGCTAAGGGTTTTACATACATTTTTTATGTCATCCAAAAAGTCTTTGAGTCTTGGAGGTCAATAATCTTACTAGTCTACAACTAGAAACATTGAGCAGCACATATTTAATTACATGCCCATGATCATATATCCAAATAATTTCTGAGTTAGGGTTTGAGTTCATATTTGGCTTTAGAATCTTTACTTTTATTTACAATGCTATACAAACTCAAGATTTCTGAAAATTATATTGTTAACAATAAAATAATATTTCTTTGTATGTGAAAATGAGTTGCTTCACAAAGGTCTGTCACTATTGTTCTATTTACGAGAAGAAAATGTTAAAAGCCCATAGTTAAAAAAGAAATGCAAAGGGAATTTAACATGATGCTATTTTCTGTTCTTAGGGATTTCTGTAAAAGTAATCTATTCTACTTCCTTTATTTATATTAATGAGCCCAGCTATTTTCTCTCCTTTTAGGCTTCAGATTATTATAACATGAAAACACAGTTACCTCATGATGCTTTACTCTTCTAGGAGGCTATACTTCTCCCTGAACACAAACGATTGTTCATAGAGCCAGTGTTCTCCACTTTGCTTCCCTGGAATAAATGTATGCATATGTTTATAGATTAAGAAAGATTCTAGGAGATAAATTTGATATTTCCTTTTCCAGCAGGCTCTCCTTACTTTTAAGGGCTGCCAATATAATCCATAGGCCTTCATGCACCTCAAAAATATTTCACTTATTTGGGTACCCAATAGTTTCAGTTCCTTCCCTGAGTCATATAGAACAGCCTTGTTCATATGCCTTATGAATGTTATTTTTTTCATTCTTAAGTTCCAAGGCAGTTCCAGTTATTCTTTCACTGATGTCTTCTACTTTGGATATTTTTAAAATCAATCTTATAGTATACTACCTATAATTTAGTGTCCCTGGGTGACATTTTGTTGTTTTCTTTGTATTCCTAACTTTCTCATAGCCATTCCTCTAACAGAATTTTCTGATCTGACATGTGTTAAGGCCTCTCCTATTTTAGTGTTGTCAAAAAATGCTATTAGCATGCTGTCTGCACCCTCTTACAGATCATTATCACTAAACCTGAAGAAGTCCACTCGATATTTCCCCCAGAAGGCTCCAGCACCTATTAACCATAACCCTTTACTTATGCTTTTTAAGTTCATTTTAATTCAAGTGACTACATAACCCTGAGCCAATCTGAACAGAATTTACAAAGAAAGCTGCAGGATCCTTGTCCTCCCAAGGTCTTAAAATTATTTTAAAGATAATAATTATAAATATTTTCTAATATCTGTATATACTGCCTAGCATATCAATTATAAACTCCGTGGCATGTCATTTAAGGTATCCTACAATTTCTTGTTTTTCCTTTTTATGGCACTTATATTTTAAACTAAGATTTGTAAAATACCCAGTACAATCACTTCTCCTCAGTCATAGGAGTAGTTCTGACAATCCTCTAAAATATCTTATTCTGAAAATGGCTTTGGCTGAGGTTTCTCACTTGCAGTGCTCTCTTCCATACTTTTAGCCAGTACTTTCCTTTTTCTTGCTTTTGAAAACGTATTTGGGCTTTTAATTATTTGTTCTTCTATTTTTGCATTTTTGTATATATTCACACATTCACATACACACACACACATGCACACATACATATATGTATATTTTTTTCTTACTCATTTCAAAATACCATAGACTTTATGGCGCAGACAACAGAAATTTACTTCTCAGAGTTCTGGAGTCTGGAAAGTCCATAATCAAGGCATCTGCAGATTTGGTGTCTGGTGAGGGCCCTTCTCCTGGTTCATAAGCGTCTGACTTCCTGCTATACCTTCATATGGCAGATCTTTCATAGACTTTGGTCTCAGTTCAGTGCTCAGTTCCTTTTCTTCCCTCTGAGCCTTGATTTTCCTTACAGAGGGAGAGATCAGGTCTAACCAATTGACTGCTTTCAGTTTTCTATTATGTGATTGATGCACGCATAATGTTGGGACTCAGAAAACAATATCCTCAGATGCAAGCCTAAAAGCAAAGTTTTTCTCTGGCCTTCTGCTTTCCTGTCTCTCAGTCTCATTCTCCCCCAAAGCTAGCCATAGAAACTAGAATCCCTCTTCCCCAAGGCGGGTCAAAGAAATCAGAACTCTTTTTCCCCAAAGCCAGCCATAAAACCTAAAAATAATACTCTAAGCTTCTCTCCACTGGCCTCAAAGAAACTGGCCATAAAGAAATGATCTGACCTACTTGTTTGACTGTAGGTCATAAGACCACATTTCAGAAAGGGTCCTGCAGAAAGGAATGCATGCTCAGAGAGGAAAGAGGAACCTAGACAAACAGGCCTTGCTGAGTCTCTCCAGTCAGTCTGTTAGCATTAAATCATATTTCTACATGGTTATCCAGACTTTGTTGAATCTAAGCATGAAATGGACAATTCTCCCTGTAGCTTTGGGTCTTCCTTCTACAGGCTCCTGTGCATACCTTAAATACATGTGTATGCTGTTTCTCCAATTAATCTGCCTTTTGTGAGTTGAGTTTTGAGTGAATCATTAGAGACAAAAGGAAAGTTTTCCCATGGCCCCTACAATAACTTTAGCTCCCAGTATTCTTAATTTTGAAATGCCATGCATAGTTAATGAAAGTGACTCTATCACTGTCAGTCAAATTTAGTCTTTCTTCTATGCCTTTCACCCCATCCCTGCCCTGATACCTATCAGCAAGGTATTATAACCTTAAAATACCTTTGACAACTTAAACTGAGAGTAAATAATGTTGTGTATTTTAAAATCCACTTTGTCTAAAGTTGCCTTTAATTTTATAGAAAAATAACTTATTTAAAGTGTCACGTAAAGTGTTATTTTATCATTCCCAAATGAATACAGTTTTTTTGTTTGTTTGTTTTGTTTTTAAAATAAGGTTTCCAGTTAAGTATATTGATACTGTGGAAAACCAGGCTCATATTTGGAAATGCTATTCTTCTAAGGTCTTAATCCCAAGGTAATTTTATCTACCTGGTCCTTACACATAATCTTCTTTCTCCATAAAGTAATTCATCTCCCTGCTCTAACGTCAATGACATTAATAAAACTGCTAACAGCACAATTATCATTTTAATTCTGTGACACTTATCAAAGATTGGATTATTACAGATTGCAAACAATTCAGAGAAAGAGGCACATATTTGATAATGTTCAGGACAGCAGGGTGCTATTCTGTTTAAATCCTTTTTAACATAAAGAACTAAATAAATGATAACTAACCATGATAACTAAAGAGCTCAATGAAATCCCACTGTGTGGAGGGACATTAACAGTTAATTTGATTTATAAACATTTACAAACTTTGCAAAAATGTGTCTAGTAACACAAAGAATAAAAGCTCCAATTTTTTAGTTCTGTATTCAGCCACATGAAACATTTCTCAAGTTACTCATGTGTGCCCAATAGTGTGTCAAGGGAACGAATGCACAGCTGTTCCCTGGCCCTACGGAATTTGTAGTTTATTTATTAGTTCATTCATTTATTTTGTTAGTCAAAGTCAATCAACAAACATTGAGAGATTGACAGCCTCAGTTTCAGAGAAGTGTGCTTTGTGCTGCTAAAGAAGGATATTCTTTCTGATTCCTTAGACTTGAAAGTGAGCATTTATGTCGTTGTAGCATAATGATTGGTATAGCAAGTAGGAAGAATTTTCTTCTAAGTACATGACCACTTGCTAAGACAGGGTCACCATGAATCCTTTTAAATGAAGTGTGTTTGCTTTGCTGAGCCCTTGAAAATTAAACCCTGTGCTTCACAGTAACAGTGAAAGATACAAGTTTCTCTCGTTAAAAGAGCAAGAAGAATGTGTATTCCCCAGTGACTAAGTGGGAAGAAGAGAATGAAGTAGGGATGGGGGCAGAAATGGAAGGAAGACAGAGCTGGAGGGGACATGGAAGCTAGAGAAGACTGAGTGGAGCTCCTCACGAACTCTCTTCATGATTCCATGATTCCCTCAAGTTAACTTTTTTTTTTTTTAAATGCTATAAAACTCACAAACACACAGTGGGATTAAATGTGGTTGGAAAGTGACCAAAAGCTGAGTTCATTTTCTGAGATGGCACGTAAAATGATTCACAGAAGCAGGTCATGGAAAGTCATGGCTAAGAAGAGCGAATCTGGTAGAGATTGGTCCCCTGGGATTGAGCATAGGTTTGTAGGAGGCATTATGGACTTCCAGAGCTCAAGTTGTTGGGATTTAGGCCAAGATCAATTTCTAGGTGTTAGAAGGTCAAGTTCTCCTCCTTCTTAGTGTGACTCTTGGAGCGTACATCCACCCACTCCCACATACATGTGGACATACATGTATTTCCACCTATGTATACATACACAACATTTATTATATTCTATGTGTTCCATATATTATATCCCATATGCCCTAAAACAACTCAGAATTGATTATTTGTAAGTTTTAAAATCCTGAAGAAGGAGAATGATAGGTTTATGAGCAAATGCTTCCCAGATGTGGTAGCCTTGAAAAATGAATAAGATTTGACCGTGAGGAATTTATAGAAAGGGCATTTCAAATGGGAAAAAAAAATAATGTGAGCAAAGGCTAGGAGTTCATTGTTCCCCTGTGAGACAGCATTATAAAATTTAACTAGAGGAAGTACATTTTGCCTCCATGAATGACTTGCCTTGGTTTTAGGCTACTCTTTGCATATTAAGTTTGGGAATTTTAGGATTGGGATGTGATTCAGCTTTCAACTGTGTTCAGTTGCTTCAAGAGAGAGTCTGGATTTAACTTAAGGGTAAGTTAATGCTAGATTATCTAAGTGAGAAGAGTTTTGCATCATCTAGAACAGGGTCTCAAACGCCTGGCCCATGGACTGGTACTGGTCTGTGGCCTGTTAGGACCTGGGCAGTACAGCAGGAGGTGAGTGGCGGCGAGCTGAGCTCTGCCTCCTGTCAGATCAACAGCAGCATTAGATTCTCACAGGAGCAGGAACCCTGTTATGAACTGCACAAGCTAGGGATCTCTGTTGTGGGCTCCTTATAAGAATCTAACACCTGATGATCCATCACTGTCTCCCATCACCCCCAGACGGGATTATGTAGTTGCAGGAAAAAATGTTTAGGGCTCCCACTGATTCTACATCATGGTGAGTGTATAATAATAACAGAAATAGCTGCACAGTAAGTAAAATGTGCTTGAATCATCACAAAAACCTCCCCTCCACCCACCAATCCTTGGAAAAATTGTCTTCCACAAAAACTGATACCTGGTGCCGAAATGCTTGGGGACTGCTTATACAGCGAATCCCAGAATGTAATACACTCTACCTCTAGCTATTACAGTTTCCTCCCCCAGCAGGCTGGGATAGGGCAAACAGAACTGAACTGACAATATCAGATCTTGATACCAAATAGGCCTGCAAAGAAGTCCCATTCTTGTGAAGAAATGTCACAAAGTGATCTGAATCAACTTCTTCCTCTTTTTCCGTATTTGTATAGAAGCTCATGAAACTCCTAAACTGTGAATTATAAGCTCATATAAATTAATGTGCTCACAGCCTGTATTTGCTAACTACATATATACACTTTTTAAATGTTGGAGAAATATATGCTGATCAATAATTGATTCCTAAATAAAATTATTTCTATTTTGAGCTTATTTCCAAATTTTGAGACTAATGAACACTTATGGAAATTTACCATGTACCAGACATTGTGCTCAGTATTTTACATGTCTTACAATGGCTCCTAATTCTACCATCCTAGTCCGTTTTTTAATTAAGTCCTGAAAGATAAAATACTAAAATAATGCCACCTACATTTGTGGATAACATGTTTTGACAACTTCTATATTATATTTTTTCAAACATTTTATCACTATTTTTAATTTTTTTATTTTATTTATTTATTTTTGGGACAAAGCCTTGCTTATCACCCAAGCTGGAGTGCAGTGGCACAAACAGGGCTCACTGCAGCTTCGACCTCCCAGGCTCTATTAATCCTTCCACCTCATCCTACCGAGTAGCTTGGATCACTGGAGCACACCACCATGCCTGGCTAAGTTTCTGCATTTTTTGTAGAGGCAGGGTTTCGCCATGTTGCCCAGGCTGGTCTCACACTCCTGGGCTCAAGCAATTTACCCACCTTGGCCTCCCAAAGTGCTGGGATTACAAGCATAAGCCACCATACCCAGCCTATCATTTATTTTTTAAGATAACTTCATGACTTAGATTTTGTTACTATTTCATTTTTAAATGAACAATTGAGAAGTAGAAAGGCCAAATAATTTGCAACAGATGACCCTTGTACTAAGTGATAGAGCAGAATTGAAACCCAGGTAAATTCATCTTAGAAACCATACTTTGGGCAGCAAACTGTTTCTGTAAAGTTTTAGATAGTAAATATTTCAGCTTTATAGGCTGAACTGTTTCTATTACAGAAACTCAAGTTGGCTATTGTAGCACAGGAGCAGCTACAGACAATATGTAAAAGAATGAGTGTGGCTGGGCTTCAATAAAATGTTATTTGTAAAAACAAGCAGTGAGCTGGATTTGGCTCATGGACTACAGTTTATCAGCTCCTGCTCCACAAAAGTAAAAACACATGCTGATGCATGGCACCATTTATGCAGGTCCTAAATTGTATTGCACCACTATAAAAATATTGTTTTATAAGAGAGGGCCAACATGAGCCCCTTTCCACCATTATACTTTATGACAACCACTGTGTTTCCTTAGAAAGCATATTTTTAAGTCACACCTTGAATATCTGAAATACAGTAGAAGAAATTCCATTTTAAAAACCAGATCCATATAACACCTAGCTCACTTGTTTATTTCTAAGCTATTTGTTCTATGCATTGGCTGAACAAACAGTAATACTACATTCAACAAACATTTGTTGAAGTCGTAACAGCCATTGGAATAGCTACTGAGTAGAGAAAGTTGAGTAGGGAATGACCTTGACTTTAAGGAGCTGAAAATTAGTAGAATAGGAAAGATATGAAGAAATCTTGTTATAATTCAGTGCGATGAGTACAATAATATCTGTAAGATCATGGACGTTCTAAGAAAATAAAAAAAATGTTATATGGAAGAAGCCTTTGAGTTTTTTAGGCAAAGGTGGTATTTGAACTGATTCATCTTGGAGGAGGTCTCCAGATAGGGGAGGCATTCTTGCCAGAAGCTATGGTGTATGAAAATGTACTGGACCATCATTGTGTGGGGATGCTTGGGGAACAGTGAGAAATGCAGCTGAATGGGAATATCTCTGGGCAGAGATGGAGGAGGTAAGGTGGAGAAATGGCCAGAGATAGGTTGCTGAAAGTATGCATCTTAAAAATTCAGGGATTTTTTTTTAAAAAACAGAAAGCAGTTAAGTTGATAAAGCAGGCAGTGACTTAATCACAATTGTTTTTCAAATTAAGGAGTTAGTTTTGCAAATGCTTTGTGGTGAGGTTTTGAGGAGTATGTTTAGATAATTTACTCCCCTAGAGGGGCAAATTAGTTCAGGTCACAACCATTTCTTACCATGCTGCCATCCCAGCCTCCTAAATGTTCCTGCTCTCTCAACTTTTACTGTCTCCATGGTTTACCTTTTCCAGAATGTCATTTAGTTGGAATGTCAGTATGTAGTATTTTTAGAACGGCTTCTTTCACATAGTAATACACGTTTAAGGGTCTTCCATGTGTTTTCATGGTTTGATAACTAGTTTCTTATTAATGTTTAATAATGTTCCATGGTCTGATGTACCACAGTTGATATATCCATTCATTTATTGAAGGATATTTTGGATGCTTCCCTTTTTTGCAATTATAATAAAATACTAAAACATTCATGTGCCAGTGTTTGTGTGACATGCGTTTTCAATTCATTTGGGTAAACATCTAGGAGCATTATTGCTAGGTGGCACGGCAAGAGTATGTTTAGTTTTATAAGCTAAACTGCCAGGCCAGGTCCAGTGGCTCATACTTATAACCCAAGCACACTGGGAGGCTGAGATCAGAGGATTGCTTGAGACCAGGAGTTTGAGACGAGCCTGGGCAATAGCAGGAGATCCCATTAAAAAAAAAAAAAAAAAAAAATTAGCCACTGTGGTGGAGCGCACCTGTGCTTCCACCTACGTGGGAAGCTGAGGTGAGAGGATCACTTGAGCCCGAGAGGTCAAGGCTGCAGTAAGCCATGATTGCACCACTGCACTCCAGCCTGGGCAAAAGAGTGAGATCTTGCCTTAAACAAACAAACAAAAAAAGCAAAAAATTGTCCAGCTGTCTTCCAAATTGGTTGCACCATTTCCCTTTTGCATTCCCACCAGCAATGAATGACAGTTCCTGTTGCCCTACATCCTCACCAGCATTTGGTGGTGTCGGTGTTTTTGGATCTTGTCCATTCTAACAGACTGTTTAGGTACATCTCATTGTTACTTTAATTTTCAATTTTGTAGTGATGTATAATGTCCAACCTTTTCATATGCTCATTTGCCATCTGTATATCATCTTTGGTGCCTGTTTACATACTTTGCTCATTTTTAAATTGGGCCTCTCCGCATTTTTATTCTGCTCCAGTGCATTTTCTGCTTTGCATTGAAATCTGACCTTATTGCTGTGTCGCCTCCATGAGTAAAGCCTTTCAGCGGCTCTCCACTGCTCTTAGGAAGAGAGACCAACACTATCTGGCTGTGCTCATATCACCTGACTCAGCTGGCACCAACCACATGCTGCTTCTCTTTGTCCCTTTGACATGGCCTGTCTTACATTATACATTTGTACGTTTATGACAGCTTCAGGGTCTTCTTATAGCCTGTCTTCTTTGCCCCAGCAGGTACCCATCTTTCTGCTAAACAATTTGTCATAAAAAATTACAAATTAAGATGGTTCCTTTCCTATAAAACTGGCTTATTGTCTTTTGTGATCTTTATCAATATTAT
Source organism: Rhinopithecus bieti (assembly GCF_001698545.2). Taxonomy (NCBI): domain Eukaryota; kingdom Metazoa; phylum Chordata; class Mammalia; order Primates; family Cercopithecidae; genus Rhinopithecus; species Rhinopithecus bieti. Next base: position 5,720,822 of record NW_016805866.1, on the reverse strand, counting down.
ATTTAAATAAATGCTTAATTGCTTGCTGAGATATAGTTCCTACTAGGCAATAGGCGTTATCACTTTTGTAGTGATGCTATTACCTGGGCATAGTATTATACCTTGCCTATAGTAGGAGTTCATATTTGCTCAACTTAACTCACGAAGGTGCTTAGATAAACTTGGGTTGTATTCTAATTCTTTCAATTCTTACCTGAAACATCTTAGGTAAGTCTTTTGGTCAATTCTAGTTTTAGTTTCTTACCCCAAAGATATGATAGATAATAATTTCCATGTGACAGATGTGATTTTTAAGGATTAAATGAGATACATTAATTTCAATGCTTTATAATCGATAAGGCAATATGTAAGTGATTTATTTTATAATTGAATTCTTACTCTCAAAATTGTCTATAAAATGAAGCTTAAAATGATTAATACACAGATTAATACTTGGTGACTGATACGTCTGTCTTATGGATACCTTCAAATCCATTCTGTTTATTCTTAGTATATAGTGTTTAGACTAAAACAATCCTGGAATCAGCTTCTTTGAAAGTCGTGATTCTTATAACACAGTGTTGGGCCTTGTCGGCTTTTGTCATCATCTGTATTCTGCAAGCTCTGGGTGATAATCATTTTATAGATTTAGGATAACAGTTTCATATTATTCATTTTTAACTGATTGCTCACTTCAGCAGAGTAATCATTTTAGAATCTGTTAATGATCCCCTTGATAGCTTTTATAGACGCAGCACTGCATATTATGTATCCGCAATGTATAAATATCTGAGATTGTTTTTAATTGTGAGAAGAGGTTTGTCCAAAGGAATCACGGAAAGCACAAAACCACAATCAATGTCATATAAAAGGTACAAATTAGCATCAAAAAACATAATAACCTTGTAATTGCAATATGTATGTAGATAATATGCTTCTTTAATGTCAATATGGAGTTTGTTTGTTTGTTTTTTCTGAAAGCAGATGCTTCCTCCTGCCACGTGGAACACGTCTGTATGTGCCTGAGTCTTACTTCTTTGTGGCAGCCAAGATAAATAAAGCAAAACCGTCTCCTGAAAAGCACTGGCAGAATATCTGCAGACCATTAATCTTCATCCATCCTCATTTTGCAGGCAGTATATATGCCACTTTCTGCATTTATTTAGGGATCTTCTTTCTAACTTTTTTCTTCTTTCCTTGTCCTGTCCATGCTCAACTTTGGTCCTTCCTTGCATAATTTTATTTGATAGATACAGTATCTTACCATGCAATGATTCAAAGTTGTCAATAGCAGTTAATATTTTAGCTGACTGAATGTGTGACTTTTTATTACCCTATAAATGTACTAAGAAATCAGTCCCTCTTAACTCATTACTAGAAACCGTAGTTTTGCTTATTTCTTGACTGTCTCTTCCTTTCCAAGACACCCCTTCTCTTTGCTTATTTTAGTTCTCAATTTCATCAATTCATCACTTTGTTTTATAAGCCCTTATCATCAGTTTAATTTCTCCCTCCGTAGTTTTGTATGGCATTTGCCTGTATTACATAAGGCCCAATGAATTAGGGAGTGAAACTTCATTTAAAATATTTTACCTGCATATCTCAGAAAATAAATTATTCATTTTTCAACCAGTTGTCTGGAAACGATGGAAGCACATTTGTTTTTCCCTTGGGGATGGGGTCAAGAAAATAACACGTGATTTCCAACCCCTGACTGTTTCACATAATTCATTTTTTTCTTTGGATTTTAAATTTCTTTTCTCTGTTTTCATTCCTAATCAGTTGCCTCTTGAACTTAAGGGACAAGAGCTTTACCTAAATTTAGTGACTCAGAATCCTAAATTCAGTACTGAAATATGTTGCTGATTTTTAGTGTCTGTTTAGAAGCTGCTAAGAGTGACTGCCTCGAGCTTTCTGAAATTGCCAGAAGAGCTATTCTTATGTCATGAGCCTTTGTAACTCACCCACCAGTGCTGTAATAGCTCTAAAAAAGACAGTGTTAAAGCAATCAAAACTGTAGATTGTAGAGTTAAGAGACACTTCAGATACCCCAAAGGTGCCCAAAGCTTGATGTCATTTTTTTGACTGCTTCTTGAAAAGGCAGTAACACAAAGTATAAAATAACTTTTGACATTAAACCTATAGAATGAGAGGCATGTGAAAATTTTATTACTTGTATTCTTTCTTGAAATATTTTGTAGTTTAAAAATGGCTCAAATGGGTTCTAATTTTGCAACCTGTTGATTTAGTTATGTTTTATTTTGGAGTACTATGTAGCCATTAAAAGGCTATGAAATGTAGACTTCTGAAGTTTTTACTTCAAGCAATTAATAAGGGGAAAAGTTTTTGGCTATTTGACAAAATAGGTTTTACTCTAAATGAACTCTTTCAAATTTGTAAAATAAAACCGGATTATTTAGAGTGTGGTGTCTAGTTTTAGGAAAATAAATTCTAAAATAGCAAATAGTAAATGGAAATTTTAATCTTTTGGAAATTTTATGTAGATTTTTTTACTTAAAATATTTTCTTAAGAGGAGAATACTGCCCATGAACATTCATGAGAATCTTACCCTCAGCATTTTTATCCTCATAAAATTGTTTGACCTTTATCACTCATCCATTCATATTTGAATAAGAATTATTATTCATATTATGCATAATAACTCTCCCAATATCCATTTATATTTGTTCATTCATTTACAATCTTTTTTCACTTACTAAATTAGTAACATTTACTATAAAGTTATTTGCTACCTACTCATTTTGGCAGTTTTACCAGTATACCTCTACATTTCTCAAAAACTATGGTCATATTTTCTTCTTTATTTTCTGTATACCCTACATTGTATTAGCCTTGAGTATGGATTTAAAATGTACACGTATATATACATTGTATTCCTTGAATCATTGTATTTGACAGCTACAATACATATATATTTAATATTTATATATAATATATGTATAATATCTGCCAAATAAAATTTTATATAGGTGTGTGTGTGTATTTCTTCTCTCCATTTCAGCAATGCCACCCTAGTCAAAGAAATCATCTCATCTTTTTGTACATTATTACTTCAATTTTATTGATGAAAAACTGAGGCACAGAGATGATAAGTTTTCCAAGACAGAGGAACTCTGAGCCCTATACAGAGAAAAGCAGATTTCAGCTTCTGTTTGAAATGCAATAACTAATGTGATGTGGAAAGTCATCCAGGAGAAATTTCCTGGTCTTTAAAAAACTAAATATTTTCAATCTCTATCTTACAACAACTTAGCCTAACTTAACTAATACAAGTGTCTACCTCACAGTTTAGAAGAACAGTGATTACCATGCAGTAAGAGCACAATAAATAATTGCTTCCATTGTAATTTCTGCAAAATCAAACTTTACCCATTTTTTTAGGTTCACTAAATACGACTTTCATTATCCAGCCTTCCTTGTTGCTATCTAGAAAAAATAATATTCCCACCCAGGACTATAATACATTATCTGTCTTTAACAGTATTTTATCTTTAAATGTATATTACACATATTTTCTAGTTTAATACCACATCACTAAAACCTAATTTCCATGCAATAAGAGATCATGTCTTGTTATGTTGTGTCATTCTTAATTCTTATAATAATGATGACTACGTATTATACATTGAATAATTATTTAAAGAAAAATAACGAAAATTTTCTTTCAGGTTTAAGGATATGAAGGGATATTTCTGCTGTTTTTGCTCTTATTTCATAGGCTGTGGCTCCATGACCTACAATTGAAGAGAATGCTATTTTCTGCCTCATGGAAGTAGGAAAATGAAGTCCTGAGATGTTGGCTCTCAAGGGAGCTCGCCTCATTCATAAGGTAAGTGACTCAGCCACTCAGCAATTCAAAAGGCTATTACTTCATATTTGTACCTCAAATATGTAAAATCTCTATAAATTGTAGACTTTTGCATTACTTTATTATAGTTGAACCACAGATATGATATCTGAGAATGCCAATGATTTATGATGACTGTTTTTACTCATCTACCAGAAGAATCCTCCCATCTATACCCAGTACAAAGCCTGGTGAGCACGGCAGTTTGTTTATGGACAAATATGCTCAACCACATTCTCTTGAGGTTTACTTCATGCCTTGCCAAGAGCCCATCATTCGAATCCCCAGTTTATGGTTGGGCTAGAAATCTAAATTTGATTCTTCAAAAACATCTGTTCAGCCAGCTGTTCACTATTCTTATAGTCAATACAAGTCCAAAGCAAAGCTAAAATATCACCTTGCCCTTATGATTTCAAGTTTGCTGCCTAAGGCTTCATAATCCCCTGTGATACTTCCTGATTTTTCTAGATATTCACTCATTTGTCTTTCATTGATTCACTTAAGTATTACTTATTGATCCCCTAAGATATACTGGCATGCTACCAAGAACCAAGTAAGATTGGTGAAGGCCCTAACAGGGAAGTTTGCTTCAGGTAGGGTTATCCCTTCCCATCTAAGCTTGTGAGTGTCTATTGCAGATAGCAATTTTGCTAAACTTTCCATGTCCCAAAGGTTATGCCTACCTAGAATCAATGCGTAACTGATTTTACCATGGTAGGTAATGTGGTTTATATCTGTGTCCCCACCCAAGTTTCACGTAGAATGCTAATCCTCAATGTTGGAGGTATGGCCTAGTGGGAGGTAATTGATCCTCAATGTTGGAGGTAGGGCCGGGTGGGAGGTAATTGAATCAGCGGGAGTAGTTTCTCATGAGTGATTTAGCACCATCCCTTGGTACTATTCTCATGACAGTGAGTGAGTTCTCATGAGATCTGGTTGTTCAGGAATGTGTAGAACCTCCCCGCTCCCTCTCTGTCTTGCTCCTGCTTTCCACTTTGTGACTTGCCTGCGCTTCTTTTGCTTTCCACCATGGTCAGAAGCTTCCTGAGGCCTGCCCAGAAGCAGAAGCCAGTGTGCTTCCCCTACAGCCTGCAGAAACATGAGCTAATTAAACCTCTTTATTTGTAAATTACCAAGGTTATTTCTTTGAAGCCATGCGACAATGGACTAAGGCAGTAAGTTAAGAGATACATGAACGTATCTTTAAACTCTCAACATAATGTAACTTACTTTGGATTCGTTTTTATTTTCTATGGTTAGTAGCAACTTTCTTCCTATTGTTGGAGTATGTAATTTTCTATTATTAGTGAGAATTCTCCATGACAAACAACTCACTAATAATAGAAAATTTTTCATACCTAATTTGCAGCAGGGCCCGCTCCACTAATGCAGAATTTCTGCATTTCTTCGTCGTATAATTTCCCTCCCTATTCTCATCTGTAAGGTTCTAATTAATGTTGCCCTCAGCTGCCTGTTTTCAATGGATGTTACTTCATACCTATTCTGCAGCTTCAATGGAGTCTAGATGCTCCAGCCACTTTCCCTACCCAGTTTGTCTATACCAGCAATTCCAGGGTAAGTGCACCTGAACACAGTGCTCTGTAGCACAAAATCTGCTTCCTTTGGTCTGCCACATGCATTAAAATGGGGCCACAAACACCTGCCATTCCACTAAACTGTGACTCAGGTAACTTGAATTTCTAACTCTGCTTTCATGTTTACTGCCCAGATGCAGAAATTATGCACCATTTAACATTTTGCAGAACTATTGATTTAACTTATTTTACATTTTAATGCTGATGAACAAGAAGCTCTTTTCATTTACTTTGCTCTCAATGTTTTACTCCCTAATGTTTTCCCATTATAAACATAAAATATTCATGAGTGAAAAGGTGGGAATATAAGGAATGATTAAAATCTGCCTGAAAGGAAGAGAAAAGTATCCCTGACAAAATATGTAAAAGAATTTAATAAAATTCTGATTTTTTTCGCTAAAATAAAATTATCATGTTTCTCTTCACTAGGCTATCTAGAAATTCAATTTCTTTATTATTAAGCGATAAAATCAGTAAGACATTTATGTTAGCAATTTTGACTTAAGCATGAGTAGTAATTTTAGGATTTTAATTATTAGTTGGTGCCTTATCGGCATCTATGGCTGTATTTTGTTTACTATGCTACTAAATAAAGAGACTTGTTTCCTTATTGCCTTTGGTTATTTTCTATTCTTCAGGATATTTTGTTGAATGTCTATTCAACTTAAATTGTTGACAAGATGGAAGTTAGGGAGAGCCAAATGTGAAGGAAACATCAAGGTATATCTGCCACTGTCAATGCCAAGCTCATGAAACACCACAGAGGTATCCTACACATTTCATTCTGAAGTGTAATCATTTTTATGTAGTTAAATTTGGAATTAACCTAATTGGAAAAATAACTTATCATTGTTAACCTAAAATTAGTACATTCTTGGCTGTCCACACCAATGGAAGGAAAGCAATGATAAAGACATTTCTGTCAGTCAGTAGATCATAGAGAATAACCTCTGTGTGAACTGTAAACCATCAATTCCTAATCTAGTTTATGGTAAGAATCACTTGTAAAACTTTTAACCATACAGATGCATTCATGTAAACAACCAGGGCTCCAGTGATAGGTCTTAGAATTTTGGCTAAACTCCTATAGTGGATATATACATATATACACACACACACACACACACACACACACATATATTTTTTACTTGCCCAGCACAGCCTCTATTCTATACTTACCACCCTCAACCAACCTTTTATTCTTAGAACAGCAACACCTTTTTTTTTTCAACGATTGCACTAACACAATCTTATTGCTGCAATAGGAGCTGATTTATTGTTTGACTTCAACTCTTTAGCTACAGATAAGCCAATTGTAGAATCAATTAGCCTAAGGTATCCCTGCCTCTCTAGATTATTCCAAGGATCATCAATTGACTTGAATTTTGCCAATTTAAGGTTTTTTTTTCCCCCCCAGAACATTTCAAACCAGGACATGACAAAGTATGTTCTCCGCTGATAACAGCAGCTGGATTAGGATATAAAGATCAGCAGGTGTTGTGGCTCTGTTTCTCCCCTGTGAAGTGGAAGCTTTATGTTGAGATAGACGTAAGCTGAGAGCAAGAGGAGAACATAGAGAAAGATGCTTGGAGGAACAGATTCATGAAAGTGACAATGTTACTGATTATCCTTATTCTAGATTACCAACTAGATACATTATCTTCTGTAGTTTTCTGGTTCATCCTTTGTCTGAATATATTGAGCTAATTGATTTGAATCTGCAAAAACTATTTTTAGTTCAATTGTAGCTGTTTGCATACTGGTGATTCAAATATCTTTCAATATTTCAGTATCATTGTGATAAAATATCCTTGACTCTGACACTGAAGAAAATGTCAGAGGACATTAACCAAATTCTAAACTGTGACTTCTCTCTCTTATTTATTTTCTACTTCTTTCACACAGTTCAAATCTTCTGTACTGGAAAGTTTCAACCTGTACTTCAAGCTCTAGAGCAAATTCCGACTTTTGGTGGAAGATATTTAACTAGCTTCTGTCATTTCCCACATTACCCTATGAATGTAAGCAAACCACTCTTGCAATTTTGCTAACCCTAACTCATTTTGTTCTACAAAATTACCCCGTATTTATTAACACAACAATTCAGGTAACTGGGATTCTGCTTTGACTTCTTAGTCATTGTATTTAATTGCTTCATACTCATATTCATCACTAGCAATGGCTGATCGTTTTCCTGGCATTACCCCTCCATAGGGACTGAGAAATTTCTACTAAGGTATTGTTGATGTTGTGGCCTCCCACATTCCAACTGACAATCTAGCTGACTGTCTGCCTCCTTGACCTGCTGAAATCATGGATCTTGGACTCCCAATTCCATTTTTAGAACGCTCAGCCAGCATCTGTGATTATATTATGGAATTCTCTCCTCTTCTTTTATGTTGCCAAAAGTTTTATTGGACTCAGGTTTAATATTGACCCTAATCTTTTCCTGAGACTTTTCCTTTGCCTTCAGGCCAGAGAGATTAGTTATCTCCCAGGAACCTACCCCAAGCTGATGGGCATGATCAAATTTATGCATTAGTTTTACCCCTCTTACTTTTGAGAATAATTGGCTATACATTTTAAAATTATCAGATGTGTCTTTGTTGAAGTTATAAAAGAGAGGAGACACATTTTCTCAGATGGCTAAAATAGGCAAAAGTTAGCTGTCTTTACATTCAACTAAAAGCAAAAATATACCTTCATAAACTTTTCTGTAAAGATGCTAAAAATACAAATAACTTATATTGTGATGTTCTTTTAACCCATTGTTGCAAATATCAAACTTATAACATATTATCCTGTTTGGACAATACAAAGTTGGACTTGGAAATATGTTAACAATTATTTTGAGAGCAAGAATAAAAAAATAATAGTCTTGTTTTGTGGTCTGTTAAGGATGTGGCTTGTGGGTAGTCTGAAATAAAGCTTTCATCCTAACTCAAGCACGGTGCTTCTCTAGCTCCATGTTTACAGGGATCCTGATTTCCCCAGAATCCCTCAGTCCTCTCTTTACAGAGTCTTACATCTAGGATCTGCTGGTTTCCCAGAGAAATAACAGTAGATGTACACAGTGGGGCATTTCCTCTGATCTGTGTCAGCTCTGACACACTTAGAGGAAACATTAAACTTTTCACTACAAATTACCATTTTTGTGTGGGTCCATTAAAATAACTGTAGACATTCAAGTGTGTAAACATACAATCATTTTACTAAAAGTGTTCATAGATTTGTAGGGAAAACAATATCTAAACAGATATTTGGCTTACAAGGTGGAAAATGCAGCAAAAAGAACAGGTGCTGAGTGTAGATATTTTTCTGAAGAGTGAATGAACAGCTTCCTGTTGGATGCTTGCAGGGAATGACTTGTGGCTTCAGCATATCAAAGAAGTATTCTCAGAGCTAGTAAAACCTAACATGATTCTGAAGGATGATGAATGTAGACTTTGCGTAAGAGAAAATATTCTGAGTAAAATAAATTGCATAGGCAAATGCTAACTCCTGATTCAGTATGGTTTGTTCAAGAAATCATAAATAGGTGGCTGTTGCTAAGGAGTAAAAGATGATGCTTTGTCTTTGTCAGTTTGGGCTGCTATAACAAGGTATTATAGAGTAGCTTAAAAGATAACTCATTTCTCAAAGTTTTGCAGGTTATGAGTCTGAAAAACAGGGTACCAGTAGAGTAAGATTTTGGTAATGATCCTCTTCCTGGCTTAGATATGGCCACCTTCTTGCACTGCCCGCACATGACAGAAACACAGCTAGCCAACTCTCTGGCCTGTTTTTATAAGAGCACTAATCCTATTCGTGAAGTCTCCATCCTCGTGACTTAATAAACCCCCAACCTTCAAATACTATCACATTGGAATTAGGGTTTCAACATATGAATTTTACAGGGACACAAACATTCAGCTCATTGCAGGTATAGTGGTGCATAAAGTGGGCCAGGGAAAGTGAATAAAATTAGGTCATGAGAACTTTGTCATCTATTAGACCAAGGGACTTAGATATTTACCCACAAGTCATCTATGAGCAAGTGAAGGAACTTAAGCGATGGAGTGATGTATCAGTTTTTTAAAAATAAATCACTGTAGGGAGCTCATTAAGTGGGTAAATCCTCCTCAGCTGATGACAACTAGTTCAAACAAATGGCTAATTCAAGTTAATCCACTTAAATTGTTAATTAAGTGCATATTTAATGGAACAATTTTATAGTGGCTATCTTAAAAAATAAAAGTAATATATAAAATAAGTTAATTTTATTATATATTAAATCACATTCTTTTTTTATCTATGTAGTAATTCTTATAGTTAACAAAACTGTAAACCTTAATACTTGTGGTATATATTTTTCCTATAAAAATATATATTATTATGTGATCACATATTTCAAGCCCTGAAATTTACATTTGACTGTACTATTGCTAACTTTAGGAAGCTCAAATTTGCAAGTATACCTTAAGGTTTTATTCTTTTTTTCATCTATTTCCAATGATTATTTTCACATGATTTTTATAATCCTCATTAATTTTATCTTCTAAAATTGCAAAATGACTTAGGCCTGACCAATTCTCCTCTGAAATGACTTTGTGTGTGATTTGTGGTCTCACCTCTTTTTCACATGAGACTTCATATTGAATTAGAAAAAAGGAAAGCACCCCTTTCTGAAGAGAGAACTTTCATAATAAATGCATGACTATGATAATCACAGAGAATATCACTCCTACAATTATGCAACGTATGACCTGCCCAATTCTTGTGAGTTTCAGAATATTAGAAACATTCTTTAAGAATACTTTCATCTCCTTTATGGAAATCTTTTTCTTTTGGAACTTAAGCAACATCATTTTGGAATCAATTTGCATGGCATTTGAATAGTATCTCCAGATATTTGCAACTATTGTAAATATGGAAAAACTAATTACTCAAATGAGACAATGTAAAGTATATTGTAACACACTAGTTTTTTTATTTGTTTGTTTTTTTGAGAGGGAGTTTTGCTCTTGTTGAGTGCCATGGCATGATTGATCTTGGCTCACTGCAATCTCTGCCTTTCTGGTTCAAGAGATTCTCTTGCCTCGGCCTCCCGAGTAGCTGGGATTACAGGCGTGCACCACCACACCCAGCTAATTTTTGTATTTTTAGTAGAGATGGGGTTTTACCATGTTGGCCAGGCTGGGCTCGAACACCTGACCTCAGGAGACCCACCTGCCTTGGCCTCCTAAAGTGCTGGGATTACAGGCATGAGTCACCACACTCAACCAAGGTATTAGTTTTAAGCAGATAGCAACACTGAGAATAAGTCATTTTTGTAAGTGATTGATGAATTTATATCTCTCGATGGCCTTCTCTACTCAACCTCTTAATCACAAGGAATTGGATAGTATACATTTATATAAAGAAGATGATATAAAAAGAATAGAAAGAAAAGGACATACTGAAAACAAAAACACACCAACAATACTGAATATGCAACTTATAGGGGTTAGTTATTTGGTAAATGTGCTAGGAGATGAAATAAATATTAGGCCGGGTGCAGTGGCTCATGCCTGTAATCCCAGCACTTTGGGAGGCCGAGACGGGTGGATCACCTGAGGTCGGGAGTTCGAGACCAGCCTGACTAACATGGAGAAACCCCGTCTCTACTAAAATACAAAATTAGCTGGGCCTGGTGGCACATGCCTATAATCCTAGCTACTAGGGAGACTGAGGCAGGAGAATTGCTTGAACCTGGGAGGCGGAGGTTGCTGTGAGCCGAGATCACGCCATTGCAGTCCAGCCTGGGCAACAAGAGTGAAACTCTGCCTCAAAAAAAAAAAAAAAAAAAAAAAGAGATACTACACATGGAGGTTGGATTTGTTAAAAGAAAAACTAGACAAAGTAAATTTGACAGAGTTTATTTAAGCAACGAACAATTTGTGAATTAGGCAGCACTCAGAACCAGAAGAGACTCACAGAGCTCAGTCCAGTAGACTCAGGGGCTGCTCAAGCCTGCTGTGTGGCCATTACTCATTCTTTGGCAATAAACTTGGAATTCAGCACTCTTGTGCTCTCTGAGTTTCTTCCTCTTATATTCAAAGCTCATATAAAAGCAATGAGCTTTTATCGACTGGAGATGGAAGCAAGGTGGAGAAAGCTAAGGTTACAACTAGATGTTAGCCTCATTTGGGCATGGGGATTTGGGTGCAGTCTGATCAGTTATCTGCCTCTGATTTGCTGAAGGTTGGCTGTCCACTACACCCTCCTGAGGTAGGTTACAGTTTGTTACATAGGAACTCAAAGTATATAAATATTCTCGGGGCAATGGTCCCTTGCTTATTTAATTTAACAGAGCTTGCAGATGTTTCTTGGTCACCCTTTGACATGAGTTAAAATAGCAGGTGGCAGATCATGGAGAGACTGACTGCTCTCTCTACCTCCCTCCAGGGCAGAGTGCATCACTGCTGCAGCAGGAGCGAGGGAAACCCCACAAGCCACGTGCTGCTGTGTGGACTCATGGAGTCACAAGGTAGAACTGGGCCACTGGGAGCTGCTGAGGGTCTGTGCTGGCCCAAGTGTACCTCATAATCTGAAGGTCTTAATTATGTGCTATTAAATGACACATAGAAGACACAATAATAGATTGGGAGAAATACCACAACAGAAAAAAAAAAATACATACATACATATATATATATGTATATATATAAAAAAATACATACATATATATATGTATATATATATATATTTCTTTTGTAGCTTTACTGTCACATATGGTTTTTCTTTTCTTTAAACAAGAGCTCTAGCTCTTCTTTTTGGCCTGGGCTCTGCAAATTTTCAGGTCAACACCTGAAATATCCTTGATGAGCTGAGCCACACCTTCTCCCTTCCCGTCTGCATAACTCACCAATTTGTGCAGTCACTGAGTGAGTGTTGAGGGAGTAGATTGAGGCCTGGGTTATTATTCAAACAGAGATTCCTTCACAGGCAATCAGAGTGGCAGAGGAGAAAAGTGTTCCTGCTCATGAGTCATAATTAACCTGCAGCAGTTATTTCTGACTGAGAAAATAGGAGCTGTATAGTGATGAGAACTTGTGTATGACCGAGGCAGAGCTCTAGCACTTCATTTGTTTCCTTTTTAGTAGGAGCAGGAAGAGTGTGGGGGAAGTTTTAAAAATATCTCTTCTCCCTCCTCTGAGGCATTTAAACTGCACTCTGCACATATCCATAATTACTCTTTCACATAAGCATGCTCTAGGCTGTTGGCAATGAAGGCTAGTGTTGGGAAGATAGATGTCTGTACTTGGTGCTATAAAGTAACCCGTGAGGATGCCCCAAGCCTTTGGGATCTGAAAAGATCCTATCCAAAAGTACTTCCATAATAGCTTGTGTAAAGTTAAACCTAGTCTCAGTGGTTGAGTCTGTTTCACACTTGGGATGAAAAAGGCAACCATGTAGGAAAAGCTGCCTTTTGTCCAGATTGGCCTGGCAAAAGCAGCATACACCCAAGAGGTCCAAGCACCTGCACTACAGACAATGAGTTAAGTCACCAACAAGGATCCTCTCTGTGTGGGAGAGAGTCTGTAGCCTGGTTAGAGACCCATGAAAAACAGAGGGCTGGAGCTTTAGGCATAGTGACTTTTTCTCATCTACCCTGTTTCCTGGGAGGGCTTCAGGCATTTGGAGCTACTCAACCTACCAGGGGAAAGGAGCAGGATTGAGTTTTCAGTCTGGCCTCAGTGGTCATGTCAACTCCTGCTTCAGCAGCCGGGGAGTGATTACAATGACTGAATAGAGTATTACTAGGGAACTTGGGAATTACTGCAAAGCCAAAATCCTGGTGGGGAGGAGGAGAGCTGATAGTAAAACACACAAGACTTGGAGCTAGAGCAATTGGACGTTCATAGAAAGGTGACTCAGGGGCTGCTCAAGCCTTCAGTGTGCCCATTACTCATTCTTTGGCAATAAACTTGGAATTCAGCACTCTTGTGCTCACTGGGTTTCTTCCTCTTATATTCAAAGTGATTGGCCATACTTCCTCTTCTTAATTTAACTAGCAGGTCCGCCTTTGGGAAAATGGTGTTAAAGAGAGAAATCTGTAAAATGACATATCATTTGGTGTGATTTTACGTCTTTTAGGAGGTTTTGGAAACAGCAGCCTATCTGTCCCCTTGTGTTTAACTCAATTCTCCAAGCAACAAAATCTTGGACAAAAACCACTAACACTCTTCAAATGGCTCACTTTCAAAAGAGCATGGGAGTTTCATTCCTTTGACCAACTGAAGAGAGAAAGAATGCCACAGCACTCAGCAGGGCAATTCAACTTTCACCAGCTGAGACAGGGTTAAGCTTTTAGAATTGTTGCCCCCTGAAGGAAAATAAAACACAAGGAGAGGGAATTAAGATGATCTTGCATCATTAAGCAGTCATGTGCATTACTGAAAGATGTTGCTTTCTTATTGGGGCTATTAAGTATCATTTGAATAATGACTTCAGAGAGTTAAAGGCCAGAACAAAGACAAAAAGAAACATGAACCTATCAGGAATTAAAAAAAAAAAAAATCAGAACTGGGAAAAGTAGATGTTTCCTCAAATAAATGTTAAAATCATATTTGTGCTTACATAGATGTATATAAGGCATCTAAAGCAGAGGAATCATCTCTCTTATAAAGTCACTTCTATAATTTAATGATATTCTGTAGCTCTTATGAACCCTTCTTGTGTTCAGCAATAATTTATATCAGAGTGCCCAACTTTAATTTTAGTCAAATATAGAGGTTTATACACACTCATAATAAAATGCACTGAAAGATTGGCCCGGAAACTTTTGCACTTAGCTGGGAGTGCATGTTTCCTTTTCAAACTGAAGGGAGTAGGATTGATGTATTAGGATTTTTGTGGCATAGCAAAAATGAGAATGGGACTGACAAAGCAATGTCATTTGTAAAATATTTCACATTTCCATTAGAGGAGAGTTGGCTCCCGAGTTAGCACCAAGTGGTGGGGGTGGGGGTAGGTGTGAATTATGTATTTTGTTTATGACAAAACCTGTACTTTATGAAAGTCTACATCTTGGATTAAGAGGTAGTTCGTAGCTCTTTAGTTTAAGGAATGTGCTAATCAGGTAACTTATTAATTAAGAGGAATGTGGTATGTAAAATTATGACTCAGCTCTTTCAGAAGACCTTGGGAGACAAGAAACGAAGGCATATGCTAATAAAAAGATAAAAGGTGGGTTGCCCTGGGGCATTCTTTGGAGTGCCGCATTTCACTTAAATCGTGAGTTAATGACAGTGTTGTAAATAAGCATTCGAAATGTTGAGGGGAAAAAAAATGTCCCCTTGGGTAGTAATACCCAAGATGCTTTATTGCCATCAATCATTCATCTAACACTTAGGTTCCCCAAGTACTAACCATAAGAGGAATACCCAAGAAAAACATGTGAGGGGCCGGAAGTCTGACACCTGTGCTAAAAGCAGGCTGTCTCTGAAAAGTTTAAACAGGAACTGAAGGTTCACAAGTCATTTTGAAAAATTCTATATATGTTAATTGCTGCCATCAAAGGTCACAAAATGCAAGTGTGCTATCTAGGATAACATATGTAGTGCAATCTATCTCGAGGTTCAGTTAGGTACTTTTAAAGTTAATGATCTACTACCTGTCATTTCACAAGAACTTCTGAAGTTTTCTCCTTTCTATCATGGTCCCTCCAAGTGATAGGAACTGTGGTTTTAATTTTAAAAAAGAGAACATTTGGTTTAGGCCAAGGTTTCTTCTGCTTTTAGGGAGAGTCTGGAGTCAGATTTACGTTTTAGGGAGAGTCTGGAGTCAGATTTATGTTTGAGTCAAAAACTGATGAGTTTCAACAGTACCAAGTCTTTTCATAGCTTCCCTATTACTACTACAAAGTTGTCTAATTGTGGATGGGGGCGTGAGAGGAAGAGAAAGGAGAGAGAGAGAAAGAGATAAAATACATAAGAAAATACATCCTTTATACTAGAAGAATCAGAATGATAAAAATATCCTGAAACATATCAGTTGTTCTAGAAAGTTTGATACCAATGTAATTAGGAAGTATTGATGACCTTCCCAAATACTCCAAAAAATTGAGAAGCTAAAGAAAAAAAGTGTTTCTCCCTACAGGGTTATTTTGTTTAGCTGAAGTTGCAGAGGATTCTTAACATGAAAGAAATTTCACAAAATACAAAATGAGTGTCCTCTAATACAGATGAAATATCTAATAATAGATGAAACATTTTTATTATTAGAATACTAGATTCCTAAAAATTCAAAATTGAGAAATCAGAGAAATTCTGTAAGTCTGAGAAGCAATTTTAATCATTCTATCCAGAGGAAACAGCACCTAAACCATTTGTACTAACTGTCTTGATACTTTATGTGTTTGGGTCTGTTTCACAAATGTTTTACATAAATAAGGGATTGAAAAATGCCAAGTCTGCTATTCCAGAAGTTCAAGTGACATTGTTTCACAGTTTTCTAAACTTAAAAATCTTAGTTTTATAAGTGTTATTTATTTACTTGAATCAGAAAATGTCAATCCCTTCAGTTTCAATAAAGTTAAATTTAACATCATGGAAATGAAACAAAGCTCCTGCCTCACTATACAAATCAAAATACCGAATCTAAGTGTCAAACTTAGACGTCTTAACTTGTAGTTTAAATTAATAGATAAAAATGCCTTAACTTTGGCTGGGCTATTCCGCATAGAATTATTTCTACGCATTCAAGTAATTGACTTAAAAGCTTAAACAAATCTCTTTACCTGACACAACTATCTAATTGCACTGACAATCTGACTTCATCTTGCCTGCTGCATGAATTCAATTGACTTCCATATGGCCCTGTGGCTTCACTGCATTTGTTACTGTGATTTTCTGTGATAACCAACTGGATGGTGAGAAAGGTACATATCTGTGAGCACACACAACCATACCTTCACAAACATTTGCTTCCAGTTTGTAGTGCGAGTTGAGCTTATTTTGAGCCAACCTGGAACTCAGTTCAGATAGTCTAGCTTTTGTTTGTGGCCTGTCCTCAATACCCCAGGGACAGATCAAGTCCCTCACGCACCTGGTGAACCATGCAACATTAGAACTTAGTAGGGAGAGGAAAGGTACATTTTTTTTTCTTTGAACCCAGCTGGCATTCAATATACTCTTTGAAACAAGAGGATTGTAACATTAATCCAGTTTAATATGCATTTTTAATAAAACTGCAGATGCTGTTCTTCTTCATACACGTCCAACTCTAAAGTATCACTCACTGCTCACATTTTGTTGCTTATATTTGTTGTAGGAAATGACTACATTACCAAATGTACAGCTCCTTGTGAAATGTTGGCTCTTGAAACATTTTCTTCTCCTATCTGTGAATCAAAAACTAAAATTATAAATTACCTCAGCAGCCTACACATCCCAGGTTTTATTAGGGTCTCAAAATCCTCCTCATCTGAAACGTAGCCAACTGAGTTAAAAGTTTCAATCATGAAGGATTTAGAATAAACTGGAGAAATTTTCCTTGCAAAGAAGCCCGACAGTCTTTAGCCAGTGTTAGATATGGTGCTGTAGTCACGTGGCCTTCTAGGACCAAGTCCCAAGAATATGTCATAGCTTTGTTAGAACATGAACGATACCTAGAGCAGAAAAAGTGAAAGACCCTTTTCATTAAAGTCTACTTGCCCTGGATTTCTAGGTCCACTCATCTGCATGGTGTGATGGCTGCTGTCATACTTTTTAATAGTTGCCTGGTTTCTATGTCTGCTGAGAGGTGATCACCTTCAGCTGCTACACATTCCCTAGATTTGGTTGGCTTTGTCAGCTTGTCATGGTCACTCTTGATCTCTGATGTCTGAGGCACTATCTTTCAGCCGACCCTCTCTATAAGCATTGACTCATATTCTCAGCCTTATCCTCGGCTTTTTGAATAATCACATGAACTCCATTTTTTTCCCAATTCAACACATGTGAGGGACGAATCAGATATTGACAGTGGTTCTCAATAAATGTTCCCAGGTTAATTTGTCCCTCAAAGGAGCCTCTGCTCACTTCATACCCTACCCCTTAGAGTGTTAATGTTTGTAATATTTATCAATTTACTCATGAACAGAGAGTTTAAACAAATGTACCACAGTGAACATCATACAGTGCCTGCCCTCAAGGAGCTGGCCCTGAGGTTAGAAAGGGGCAAAGTGAGAACAGAGATATCTGCCTCTATACAGCTGGAATGTCGGCACTGAAAACTAGCACTTATGTCAACAAGACTAGTATTTTTCCAGAAGATGTGTTTCCTAGAAATATAATACTAACTGCAAGGCAATACATAACTTTTCTGCTTGCTTCAAGAAATTTCTGAAATCCAATTTATTTGATCAAGAGATTACACTTCTGTGCACATAGCCAGCATTTCAGGATGATAGGGTTTCCACTTTGGCAAAAAGGTCGCTTATCAAACACCTGTTTACTTATTAAGGCAAATGACAAGACCCTCACACCTCTGTGTTCATCAATTTTAAACTATTAGATCACAAATTTTGTCTAATCCAAATCAGTTCCCTCTTTTGGAAGACCCACCTAAAACTACTTGAGCCCAGATTCCAAAACTCTATAACTAAGTTCCTGAGACACTAGGTAGACTTCTTAAGGTGGAACTCTCCTTTATTGCAAATGTCAAAAAGCCTGGCTTTCCTTGGTCAACAAATTATTCTGGTAGGCTTTGGGGAGAGTTAGCATCCAACAGAAGGAGCAAGGCAGTTTCCCAAAAGCGTCACAAGTGCTGCAACACTGGTAAGGAACAATGTCCTCAGGAAGAACATAGAAAGTACACCTGCTGACATAACACTAGGAAAAGAATAGAAAGAGACCATAGCTAACCTTCCAGAGGAAACATTCTTAAATATCTATAGGAACCAGTGAGGCAATAAGAAGAGAATAGGATGAGGTGAATCCAAGTTGGGGAAATACGTTTAAGAAAGAATGAGCTCTTTCTTTGTGAGTGAGGCGTGGTGGTTCACGCTTGTAATCCCAGCACTTTGGGAGGCTGAGGCGGGTGGATCGCCTGAGGTTTGAGAACAGCCTGGCCAACATGGCAAAATCCCGTCTCTACTAAAAATATAAAAATTAGCCAGATGAGGTGGCACACGCCTTTAATCCTAGCTACTTGGGAGACTGAAGCAGGAGAATCACACGAATCTGGCTGCAGAGCTTGCAGTAAGCTGAGATTGCACCAGTGCACTCCAGCCTGGGCAACAGAGCAAGACTCCATCTCAAAAACAAACAAACAAACAAAGAATGTCATGTGCCATGTGCCATGATTTAAGGGTAAAATGGAGCAAAGCAATATTCTGGGATTATAGTGGCCTTGGTTTGGCAAGAGCACAGGAGGCCAAGGGCAGGGAATGAGCTGGAGAATTGAGCAAGTCCCGGAGGGCCAATAGATTAGAATTTAGAACACTTAGAAACCTTGACCTTCAGATGAGACTTAATTGCTGAACAATTTTTGGTTATAACAGAAAAAGCACAAAACTTGGACTGGTGGTGGAAATAACTAGAAGGGAGGAAAAGAATAACGGTTCTTCCCCTAATATTTTCCCCCCATAAAGGCTTGTAACATCTCCCTTTTTGATCTGTGTTCTCTCTACATGGCTGTGGCTGTGCTCAGTTTACGGAAATCCATTCAGTGGTAGCCTTATGACCTTTGTATTATACTTCAACAAAAAATTAAAATAACAAGAAATAGAAAAGAGAAAGAGAATTATTACTGTCCACAAATAATTTACTGGCAATAGGCTGATCCAAAGCAATGTTTCAAATTTCAGATATAGTAAGTTTACATTATTGAAATTAATATCTGGGAGCACATATTTGGCTGTGTTCGCATTTTTGGGACTTAGGAATTTTGATGCATGCTTGCAACGTTTGATGTTAAAGTACATTCCCCACTGGCAAAGCATGCTTTCTTTAAACCATGACATATACTCACAAAAAAACCCTTAAAAACTGCTTTCCATTCACTAGCTTTTTTTTTTCTTCATTACTTCTAAAAAAAAAGAAAATGATACATGTGCAGAACGTGCAGGTTTGTTACATAAGTGTACGTTTGTTACATAGGTGTACATGTGCCATGGTGGTTTGCTGCACCTGTTGACTAGTCCTCTAAGTTCTCTCCCCTTACCCCTAACCCCCCAACAGGCCCCAGTGTGCATTGTCATTCACTAGCTTTGAACAAAAAACAGTGTTAAACATGTGTTGCTGGAAGTGTAATTGTAAAAAAATAGATAAGACCTGTGTACATTCTCATGGAAACTAGAAACAATATTCAAAATGTATTATTAGTGAAAAATCAAGAATATTAGTTTCCTAGCACTGCAGTAGCATATTACCACAACTAAGTGGCCTACAGCAATAGATATTTACTGTCTCACAGTTCTGAAAGCCAGAAGTCAAAATCAGCAGATGGGCAGGGCATGCTCCCTCCAAAGACGCTACAGGGGAATCCTCCTTGCCTCTTCTTAGCTTCTGGTAGTTCCAGCAATACTCGGCATCCCTGGATTTGAGATGTGCTACTCCAGTCTCTGCCTCCATCATCGCATGGTATTCCCCTGTGGACTTCTGTGCCTGAGTCTCTTCACCTGTCTTTTTGGAGAAAGGCCCGCCCTAATGTGCTCGTCTTAACTTGATTACATCTGCAAAGACTCTATTTCCAAATAAGCTAACATTCACAGGTACTGGAGGTTAGGATTTCAACGTATCTTTTGGGGATGAATTTCATCCTACAACAGCATTACAGAAATAAATACATAGCATGACTCACTTAAATAAAAATATTTACACACGAATGTGTACATATTTCTGTGAAAGCGTGGATGGGACTAGAAAGATGAACACCAATTTGGCTGTGCTTTCCTCTAGGAGAAGTGAAGGGAAGCTTTGCTATTTTCCCCTAAGTATTTAGAAGGTGTTTGAATATTTTACAATGATAATTTACCAGCATAATTTACTTATTCTTTCAATATATGTTGATTAAGTGCCTGTGTTTCTTGTCCACAAATAAGATCTGTAGGACAAACATCTTTAAAAATTCAAAGTGTGCAGAAATACTCAAGGGATACATCAATCAATTCATTTCCAGAATTCTTTAAAAAAAAAAAAAATACAACACATAGGGAAAATAGAGATCCAGATCATATTTGGGTCACATTTGCCAATTAAATTTTAATTTCCACTAATCATTTTGTAATGTCCTCTATCTACAGGCAACATGGATTCAAGGTCAGGTGACTTTATTTACTTTTATTAATAAGGTAAGTAAAAATCAATTATCTAGGCTACTTATCCTGCAGATGCATAATTCTAGTCTTGTCTTCTGATCAGCATTTTTATGTCTTTTCTTATTAAACATCTACATGAATCCTCTATTCCAATACAGTATTACTTGTGCAAAATGATATCAAACTCGTACTTCATTGTGGTTAGATAGTCAATATCTGTAGTGTCTTTATTTGGGCTCCTATAACAAAACAGCATACACTGGGTGACTTGTGAACAACAGTTTATGTCTCACAGCTCTGGAGGCTGAGAAGTCCAAGATCAATGCGTTGGTATGTTCAGTGTCTGGTGAGGGCTTAAACTTTTTGGTACATAGAGGGTCCTGGTCTCATTGTGTGTTCACATGGTGGAGGGGACAAAGGAGATTTGGAGGGACTCTTTTATAAAGACACCAATTCTATTTACATGAGCTCCATTCTCTGAACACACTCATCTCCCACAGACCCCATCCTGACACACCATCACATTGGGGAGTAGATTTCAGCATATGGATTTTGGGAGGACACAGATATTCAGTCTATAAACTGTAGCATTACGTTTTCTTAGAAATGTTAACTATTACATGTTAATTTAAATATAACCATTTTTTGTTTATCTTTACTTTCAATTTCATAATCTAAAGCAATGCCTTCCCTGGGAGTCTTCCATATTTTTCCTCATGTTCATCAGTTTGGCAGCTTTGGGACATTCTTAGACTGTGGAAATTTTTTATAAAGTTGGAAGCTCCAGCTCTGGGGATAACCTCCTTACCAACACTTAGCAGTGCACATTCTTCTATAGCCTCATTCTTCACTGAGACTGTGGAAAGTTCCTTGTGACCAGAAATCTTCTATCTTTGAACTGTATCTTCCCAGTTGCCAGCTACCAGTCATCTTATACTCTGCTTACACCAGGAAGAAATCTCTTTCTCTCTTTAAAATTTTCTCATTATTTCTGAAAGCATTTTTTTCTATTACCTCCCATTCTGAGACACCAGCTTAGTCTCTTCAACATGTTTATGTATTTACAGGGGTGTGTTGAAAAAAATTGTCTATACCTGGTTTCTTCTGCTTTTTTTACAGAACATTCTGAGGCAAGGGAGTACTAAAAAGTTGGCTTTCTGGTTGTAATAGATGCAGAGAAAAAAATGCAAACTTTACCATAAATAGCTCAAATACAGTCTTGACACTGCATTATTCAGAAATGTTTATGATAGGTTCAATATTTGCCAACAAAGCATTTATAAACACAGCAAAGAGCAAACAACTCCTGGTTTGGAAATACGTATATTTGCTGTAGTATTTTACTCATTCCAATCTTAAGATGTAGTCAGAATGTGATATATATGTTTTAAAACTGTGTTTTCAACCAAATTGTTAAAGATGGACTTAAATGTCAGCAAGTGATTATTCTATAATTGAACCAAAAAGCCTATTTTTCTCTCTCTGAATAGAATCTGATTTCGATAACATTTATTCAAAATTTTGAATTCATTCTTTTGGCATTGAGGTAGATGTTAGTCAAATTCTATCTTATCTGATTTACATGAACAAGAAATATGAAAATATATGTAAAGAATATTTTTGCTTAACATAATAACTTTAAGATTAACAGGAAAAAATATGTATTGAGATGCATTTAAGGTTTTACTTAAGTTGCTAAAGTTTATATTAAAATAACAGAACTTAGAAATGTTTCTTTACCATTTTGCGGCAAAATAAAGGACTTTATATTTGGCCACATGTTGGTGAGCCTGAGACTACCTGAATCACAGAGCACTTGGAAATACGCCATTCATAACCATCTCGCCTCAGAATTCAGTTATATTCTGCTAATATACCTGACCATACCTTTACTAGAGCTTTATCATTAGAAATAAATATTCACCATTTTCAGGTGGATTTCTGCTTTGTTTGTGACTGATGGTACAACTGCGTGTAGTGATTTTGTTGATGTTCTCTGTTTTAAAGTTTTCTGCCACCTCGGACAAGTAAGACTCTTCCCACACCACAATTTCTTACCTGTTAGGATGAAAGACGTCATACAAATGGAACACAAATACATTACAGGGAGAAGTCATTTTTATTGTAATATTTTCCAAAATTTTTCAATATAAAATAGATTCTACTAGTTTTTCACTAAACATTTCTTCCTCCCCAGATGTCTTTAACCACTTATTCAAAGACCATATTGAATGTTTATCACCTGCTAGATATTATGCCGAACACCTGGCATAGCATGGTGGACGGAAAAGAGGCAGTCTAAGTTTTGTTCATGGAATTGACAGTGTTGTGCTGGTGAGAGAAGGGGGTTAGCACAAAAAGAGGAATGTGGGTGGTGAGAGGCATCAGTGATCCCATAAATGCAGAATGTAATTCTGAGCTGTGATAACACTAGATAGACACAAAGGTGATACAATGGGCGATATAAAGGACAGCCTGGAAGATGAGTAAAGATTCACTAGGGGAAGGTTTGTGAAGGGACATTCCAAGCAAAAAGGGCAAATAGGGAGGTCTTGAAGAAGGAAAGAATATACAGCATTCTAAGGTTTGAGAGTGATATTGATAGAGTTAAGTTTGGATCCAAGGGAGAAAATAGAGGAAGTCAACAACGAAGAGGTAGGCAGAATCAGACCAGAAGAACCTAGAAGGGCTTTAATTTGTTCCTAACCAGGAGAGCCATTTCAACATTTTTTAAGCAGGAGGGAGTGATTTCATCTCATTTGCATTTTACAAAGGGTCACTCTGACTGCCATGTAGAAATTGGCCTAGGGCAGGGGGAGCGAAAGCGATGTAACACCTTGGGCAGTTACAAACTGCCTGGAAGAGACACTGTGGCAGGGAGAGAAACCTGGAGATAGAAAAGTTTAAAAAAATGAATGAAGTTGCTTGCTGCTTAGAAGTGGAATCCATAAGATTTGGTGAATTGAATATAGAAGCTTAAGGAGAGTGAGATTCATGGGGCAACTCCCAGAGTTTTGTCACAAGCACCTTGGTAGATGGAATTTTCTTCTATGAATAGGAAGAACACTGGAGATAAGGGAGAAGTGAGGAAAAGAAACTCAAAGCTCAGTTTTAGACATACTATATTCTAGATGCATACAGTGTTTTCAAAAGACACATAGGTATGAAGTTAGGTGTGTATCCAGAGACCGAAACAGAAGTTTTGGATTGAGAAATCCATCTGATGCCATCTGTATAGATAGGTACATAAATTCATAAAATTAGAAGTAGAATATCAACAGAGAAAAAAGCACTCGGGATTCTGTTGTACACATGCAACATTTAGTAGTCTGGTAGAGGAAAATGGCAAAACAGAAAAGTTGTAATAGTCTTATTAATGATAAACTTAAAAAAAAAAAAGAAAGCCACCTATGCCTGTAATCCCAGAAATTTGGGAGTCTGAGGAGGGTGGATCATAAGGTCATGAGTTCAAGAACAGCCTGGCCAACATGGTGAAACCTCGTCTCTACTAAAAATAGAAAAAATCAGCTGGGCATTGTGACATGTGTCTGTAATACCAGCTACATGGGAGGCTGAGGCAGGAGAATCACTTAAAGCTGGGAGGCTGAGGTTGCAGTGAGCCAAGATCGTGCCACAGCACTCCAGCCTGGGTGATAGAGCAAGACTCAGAAAGGAAGGAAGGAAAGAAGGAAGGAAGGAAGGAAGGAAGGAAGGAAGGAAGGAAGGAAGGAAGGAAGGAAGGGAGGGA
>NW_016805866.1:5670383-5695505 GCF_001698545.2 Rhinopithecus bieti | reverse complement strand
AAANATTTATAATCCTTTGGGTATATACCCAGTAGTGGGATGGCTGGGTCATATGGTACATCTAGTTCTAGATCCTTGAGGAATTGCCATACTGTTTTCCATAATGGTTGAACTAGTTTACAATCCCACCAACAGTGTAAAAGTGTTCCTGATCTTTGAGTTTTAAAGGCATCAATGACATTTACTTTGATGTGAATGTATTTTTCTAAAAAATATCAAGGTTTAAAATAAATAGTTCATTGATTAAATCACCTTTTTAATTATTTTTCTAATTATGTATTGACTTCCTACAGTGTTCGAGATATTTCAGTTTAAGACTCAGATGGTATGCAGTCATCAAAAAGTAATCTGAGAGCAACATTTATGCATTTGATCTTGTGCATGGTTTTCTTATTACATGCTCCTGTGATGCTACTGGATCAACCAGAGCACAGTGATGTGATTGACATGTGTGCTTGTAGTTAACATCATCCATTTATGAAACTCACATTTATTGAGAATCTACAATGTGCAGAGTGCTGTGTTACACTCTGGGAATATACAAATGAAGAATTCATGACTTTTATGAAGGAAGTAAGACATATTTTGTGATAGCAATTACAATTCAATATGATGTGTATATTGAATATTAAGTCCAGCGTAAAGACAGAGTCAAGAATGTCTAATTCAGTTTGGGTTGGAAGGTGGAAATGGCCGGAGACGATTTGCTTGGAAAGGCATAAATCAAACCTTTAAATGTAAGTAAAATGTTCTCAGTAAAATGAGCTAGAACAGGCATTTGGACAAAGCAAATACACTGTGACGATTAACTGAGCTAGAGAACACTGAGGCATCAAAGTAAGAGAACTACAACATCATACAATAATTTATCTTATACAGTAGTCCTCCGTTATCTATGGTTTTGCTTTCCATAATTTCAGGTACCTACAATCAACAATGGTCCAAAAATATTAAAAGGAAAGTTTCAGGAGTAAACAATTCATGTTTAAATTGTATTATATTCTGAGTAGCTTGATGAAATCTTGCACCATTCAATCCATCCTGCATGGGACGTGAATTCTCCCTTTGTCCAACATCTCCATGCTCTGTAGGCAACCAGCCCATTAGTCACTTAGTAGCTGTCTCTGTCATCAGATCGACTGTTGTGGTATTGCAGTGCTTGTGTTCAAGTCACTCTTATTTTACTTAATAGTGTCCGAAATGCAAGAGTAGGCATGCTGGCATATTATTATAATCGTTCTATTTTATTAGTAGTTATTGTTGTGAATATCTTACTGTGCCTAATTTATGAGTTAAACTTTATCAAAGGTATGTATGTGTAGGATAAAACATATTACACATAGAATCTGGTACTATCCTTGTTTTCAGGCATCTACTGGGGTTTTGCCTTCCCCACTTGCAGATAAAGGGAGACCACTTTATTAATTAGAGGATAAAATCTATGTGTATATTATCAAAAGCAGTATAATTATGTATTTTTGGTGTTTATTTTTGTGGGTTACTGTGTTGGTTTGTTGGATATAGAGTTCTGTGTCATGGAGGATGCTCTCAGGGCCCTTACAGGCTGGATGAGGCTAGGGATTTACATTTAAAAGACAAATGTCAATTAAAATTATATTACAGAGGCATAACCTGATAGTCTGATTTCCTTACTTGTGTATAGATTTAAAGAGCTATATGTCTTTCCTTTGAAAAATATTGTTTTATATTATAATAGAAGAGTTGAAAATTTTCTGCACACTTTATATTTTTTGAAACAGAATCTCGCTCTGTTGCCCAGGCTGGAGTGTAGTGGTATGATCTCGGCTCATGCGATGTCTGCCTCCTGGGTTCCAGAGATTTTCCTGCCTCAGCCTCCCTCATAGCTGGAAACTACAGGCATGTGGCACCACGCCCGGCTAACTTTTGTATTCTTTTGGTGAAGACGGGATTTCACCATGTTGCCCAGGCTGGTTTCCAACTCCTGACCTCAAGTGATTCACCTGCCTCAGCATCCCAGAATGGTGGGATTACAAGCATGATACACCCTACCTGACCTTGCACACTTTTAATTTGTTAAAAATAGTATATATTTAATATTCACTTTATATCTATTACAAATTGACCAGTTCATTCTCAAATACATACACTTTATTCAATAGGCTTCTAAAGGGTTTACTGTGTTAGGCCCTGGAAGTGCAAAAATAAATGCAGTATGTTCTTTACATTTAGAGTCTTACAATTGAATCAGGAGAATAAACAATCTTTGACTTGTCACTAAAGCTGTAGTAGAGGAAGCATAAGGTGCTGTGTGGCAAAGGAGAGCCACTAGTGCTTGCAGGAGCGTGGATGAGCTTCATGAAATGGGACCATTTGATCTGGGACTGAAATAAGAGTAGGAGTTTATCAAGAGAATTCCAGGCACAGGAAGTGTGAAGGTGGGATAAGGAGATTAATTTTGGTATCTGCTTGTAGTTTGGGCTAGTCAAAATGAAGAATATGGCAGATACTAGCAGAAATGAACCACGGGATTCAGCCCACTTTATGAAGTACCTTATATACCATAATTATTTGTATTATACAATAACTCCTACTAAATATTATTGTGATAAAGGTGCTTATTTGGTTTAAATTCTGTGCTTATTTGGTTTTATTTTTTGTCTTCTAATTACTTAAATTTCAAAGACATTTTTCTTAAATTTGTTCATTCTAAAGAAGAATGCTAATACTAAATAATGTGTTTATTTGTTTATATTTGAGAAAGCCCTTTCCACATGGACTCCTCTGTAGCTCTTCACCGTCTTTCCTCATTTATCTAAGTGTGACGACCATATGCAAATCACAGTGGATTGATACTGCCCTTTAAATTATCTTTCTCCTTTATATGTGCATAAACGTGACACACACGGGCACACCTGGAGATCCCTAGGCTTCCATGGAGTAGTTATGATCTCAGTGAATCTGGGAATTCATTTCAGAAGACAGTCTGTTCATAACCCCAAACCCAGTGAAATGGAATTACTAAAAGCAGTCACATTTGGCAAAGGACAATAAAATGTAATCCACAAAGTATCACATGTAAACAAAATGATGTCTTTGTATTACTTTCTCATACATTTCCCTTTCAATGAACCTTAACACATGTGAGAGGGGACAGATATTAAAATTATTACAAGTATTCTCCAAAAGCAGATACATACTGAAAGTTGTCCGCTTGTATATACAGTACATAGCACACACACACACACACACACACAACTTTTATAAATGTTTAAACACAAATTTTATGATAGTTAATAAATTAAACACTTATTTCAAAGAGGTTTTGATTTCATAATACACTTTTTCATCATCCATTTTCACATTTAATTCATATTAAAATTATTACCATTATTATTACGTGAGAGGGCCCATGACACACTTTTGATGTTAAAAACCTATTTAATCTCACAGCTTTACAAAATTATTTTAAATGATTTTCATCTTTATTTGCTGAAAGAATTAGTGATATCCATTTAAATCTTCTTCTTTGTTTAAAAACGGCATTCTGATGTTTCAGAACTAGGACAAATTTGATTTTTCCAAGAAGCCTATTATATAAGAAAAAAGCACAGGAAGGCATTTTTAATATCTCCTTGAATTTAAGAAAGAAATGAAGTAGAATTCTTTTATGTGATATGAAACATGGTTTTAAAATTCTCCCTTATCTCCTATACTGACATTCTTTCCAAAGCAAAATGGAAGGCTGCGACTTTGACCATTTTTACCTCTCCACGACCATTCTCAGGATCAAAATCAAGAGTCACTTTCTTTCTTGTAGCTGCATCTTCATGAGGACTACACTAAATACATATTGTAAAATCTAGAACAAAACTTGTGTGTTTCAACATCACGCACTTGAGAATGTATAGTAAATGTAGAGTTCATGTGATTTAGCAATTCAAATGACTTTCAAATCATTTTGAAAAGTAGGTCTTAAAAATTAACCCTGGTACAGATATTAATTTCAAAGTAAAGCTCCGGGTTCATTTTATACTCTAAAAAAGCACACACTTTTGGTCATTCAATTATTTTCATTATTAGGATCCAATATATACAGCAGGCAAATAGTATTTATAAAGATTTTTCTTTTTATGAAATGTCAGCTTTTCCTATGGGAATATAATGTTTGCTTTGGGATAAACTTTATCTAGTCTTAGAGACATTGAAACATTCAACTAAGCCTCAAGTGAGAGTTAGCTAAGACGAGAAGGAGATAAACCCAGCTGCATAAAATAAAGCCCTTGACCTAGAAGAGCCCAGATTTCTGTGAATAAACAAATAGTGATATCATAATACTGTCTAGTAAGTGCTGTTCCAGAGATACGATAAATTGTTAAAAATGATCAAAGTGGGTGCTGCACTCTTCCAACCTTCCTTAGAATAATGCTTTTGAATGAATCAAATGAAAAGATGAAATTCTGCACTGGTTCCCAGCTTATAAAAAGAATCCCCCATTGCATGGCGTCTCTGTGTAGTTAGAAACACAGAAATCCTAGTTTCCATTACCTTCTGACTTCTGGTTCTAATGGGCCATATGGTTCACAATTCTTCTGTAAGTAACTTAATGCTTTATGTAATTAAGAGGGCATATGCTTCTTGTACAAAAATCACTGTTAGATCTCCTTTGCATGGTAGAAACCAACATGGACTCGGTCTTGATACCAGCTTTTATCTGCTGCCAATAAACTTTAAAGTTACTTAATAACATTCAGAGAAAATGATGATGTATCTTACAGTTACCAACATAAACATATGTGTTATTCTACATTATTCTGAGACTCTCTGCTCAGGGGAATTTAGCACCTTGTCATTCATCATACCTATTTTCTACCAACACACTTTTATGGTGACAATTTGATCAGATCTCAAGCAAAGCTAAAATTCTCTTTAGAATATTTTTATTTTTTCTGCAATTTACTCACTTTATAACAACATTCCAGCTCACTGACTTTTACCATCTCAGTGGGGAACAATCTTTTTTTCTATTAACCTAGTCTCTGCAAAGTAAGAACTGCAGGTGTATGGTCAAAGAAATGTGAGTCATCTGTATAATTTTATACATGAAGAGGACAAAATGTATATCACTATTTTCCATGTTCTGAGAATGGACTTTGTTTGATCTTGATTCACAATAGCTACAGAATTAAGCTCTTTATCTTGAATCCTTTTTCTGTTTTAAGTTGCTGGAAGCATGGTCTAATTCCTTTCCTTTATTCTGCTCAACACACATTAGAGACATCAGAGAACACTGATTTTTTACTCTAGCAGTAATTGTCAGAGACTTTGGCTGGAAGTCAGGTGGTGGGCTTCTGTTCATACCAGAATTCACTATAAGCAATGGGAATTTTGAAACTTAAAACTATTTAGGATGAAAAGCAATGTGACCTAGGAGTTCATGACTTAACTTTTATCTATTCTTTAGAGGGATGTGTTAGATTGCAGTAACGATCCTAATTATTATGCACTTCTCATATCCACGCCTTTGCTATGTAACATTGTAATAACCTCCTACCATGATTAGGGAGAACTTCTCTATCTGAGCTTGGCAGTGTAATTTGCTTTGGCCCAGTAAAGGAAGCTGAAGAAACAGTGCTCCAGTTCTGAGCCTGGGCTTCAAGAGAACTTACATGTCTCTAATTGAGTTCTGTGCCTTCTGCCATAGCCAGAAAAGGACATTCCTGGCAGCCTGTTATTCCTGGGAGAGAGAGGAAAGACATGCGCAGGAGAGCCTACCCACGTTTAGATGAGAAACTCAGTTAAGATGAGCTGTACTCCATAGATGGATGAGAAATACAAGTTTATTGACCTATGCCACTGAGTTTTAAGGTGACTTTTTAGCAGCTAAGAGCAATCAGTATGCATGGAGACTGCTCTAAATAGAAATCCACTGCCAGAAGTGGCTACTCATTTTTTCAGAAATCATTATTGAAATCTACTACAAAGGTTTTGTTAGTTAGCGTATCATTTGTTAGAAATTACCTTTTACACATAAAGTGAGGAGTGTTCAAAATATGTCACTGGTCCTACCACAGAAATTATTTGCATCATACCACACAGACAATCTACCCAGTTTAGCAAGCTAATGCCTTTGGACCAGGGTGTTCCTGACATGTTCTCCCTACTTCATGTAGAACTAGGTCTCCCTTCCTAAATCTGGGACTGACTCGATTACAATAAAGAAATAAATAAAAATGAATAAATGATCACATGATACATTTTAAGTTAACTTACTAATAAACATTTACCTTTTTGGGAAATTGTCCTAAGACTTGCTTCCATGATGAAATATGGAGATATTCATTCATGCTTTGTACTAAATACTGGCTCTTCACTTGCCATGACACATTGCGTTTTTAACCTCTTGGTGTTGGTTATTAATAAGTTGGGAGAGCCACTTCTTAAGTGGGTTTTTAATTGCTGCTACAAAACCTTCTAGAATTCTTTCCCTTTGTCCCCTGCCATGGTCACAGGCAATGTTTTGTTTAATTGCTGTTACTCTGGATCACAGAGTGAGGACAACAAAGACAAGACCAGACATCTTAGCGACCTCTAAATGGACCTCCAGAGTCTCTATTATTTTAGCCTCTGAGATTTGGGAATTGTTTCTTACTCAGCATACCCAAGGATCTCACAACATTTGGTAATAAGGCTATCAGGAGGAGGAGGTATAGCTGATCTAGCATTCACCTTTCTCTAGTCACCTCCAGTGAGTAACAGCAATGGAATTTGGCAGCTACTGGATGGACAATTTGGCAAAGGTGATGTTGATCTATTTCTGTATCAACGACTAAATGCAACTCTGTCTTTCCAGATGAAAAGTACTTATTGAATCTTTTTCTGGACTGAGAATCAGCTGATAGGGTGCTAATTCTTTCTTAGTCAATAAGTAAATTGTATTAAGTAAGATGTCTGATTTCTCACAACCGGGGTCTTCTCTGAAAGTGGAGATAATATTTGCTTTTGAAGCTTCACGGTATTTAGGAATAATGACAGGGAAAATTTTTCTTGGAAAGTTAAGATAGTGAAATAAACTTAGGATATTTTCATTGTAAT
The DNA here is from genome assembly GCF_001698545.2 of Rhinopithecus bieti. Taxonomy (NCBI): domain Eukaryota; kingdom Metazoa; phylum Chordata; class Mammalia; order Primates; family Cercopithecidae; genus Rhinopithecus; species Rhinopithecus bieti. The sequence continues at coordinate 5,688,431 of NW_016805866.1, read as the reverse complement.
TTTATTTCAGCAAATTGTCTGGGCCAATCCTGGTGAGAGTCTTTGCACCCCAGCTGGAAAACTTCCCTAGCTCTCAGGAAATGGTGAGTCTCAAAAGCTTTTCACCTCAGGGCTGTGGAGACTGAGACTGGAGGATTTATGGAACATATGCATAATGCATTTCAATATGCTTTTCATGTGAGCGATCTCATTTACTTTTTCTGCAATACCATGACTTAAGTATTATTCTTCTTATGAAAGATTCTTCATAACTAATTGAAGTTTAGGTTAGATAAATTGGTCAAGACCACACAAGGAGAAAAAGTTAATAGAACTTCAACCTGTTCTCTATCCTCCAAGTGTCATGTGTTCCTTCTGCTACAAGCTGCCTTATGTTCTTCCTCACAAGACTCTCCCTTAAAGCACATGGGATAATATACGCTTAGTCTACTTGGGACATACGTAGACATTCGCCCTACCTGACCAAGCACAGGTATGCAAGTTATACACAGTATATGCTTGCCCTACAATTATTTCCACCTGAAGATATTTAGTGCCTTCTCTGGTCCCTCTCATTGGTCTTCTTTTCTTTCTCTTTCTTCAGTTTTGCTTCTTGCTATCTCACATGGTTTGGCTGTGTTTCCACACCCAAATCTCATGTTGAATTGTAATCCCCAGTGTTGAGGAAGGAACCTTGTTATTAGTCAGGGTTTTCTGAGGGGACAGAATAGGTAAAAAGGTAGATGAATATATGAAGGGGAGTTTATTAGGAGAATTGACTCACACAGTCATAAGGTGAAGTCTCTCAATAGACTGTCCAGAAGCTCAGGAGCCCGGAAGCCAGTCCAAGTCCCAAAACCTCAAAAGTAGGGAAGCCAATAGTGCAGCCTTCAGCTGGTGACCAAAGGACTGAGAGCCCCTGGCAAATCACTGATACAAGTCTAAGAGTCCAAAAGCTGAAGAACTTGCAGTCTGATGTTGGAGGCCAGGAAACATCCAGTACTGGAGAAAGATGGAGGCCAGAAGACTGAGCCAGTCTAGTCCTTCCAAGTTCCTCTGCCTGCTTTATCCTAGCCATACTGGCAGCTGATTAGATTGTTCCCACCCAGACTGAGGGTGGATCTGTCTCTCCAAGTCCTCTGACTCAAATGTTAATCTCCTTGGCAATACCCTCATGGAAACAACCAGGAACAATACTTTGCATCCTTTAGTTCAATCAAGATGACACGCAGTATTAACTATCACAGACCTCATGAGAGGTGACTGGCTTATGGGGTAGATTTCCTCTTGCTGTTGTTGTAATAGTCAGTGAGTTCTCATGAGATCTGGTTGTCTAAAAGCATGTAGCACTTCCCCATTCACTCTTTCTCCCCTGTTCTGCCATGTGAAGAAGCTGCCTGCTTCCCCTTGGCCTCTCCGCCATCATTGTAAGTTTCCTGAGGCCTCTCCAATCATGCTTCCTGTACAGCCTGTGGACTGTGAGTCAATTAAACCTATTTTCTTTATAAATTACTCAGTCTCAGGTAGCTCTTTATAGCAGTATGAGAATGAAATAATACACTACCTTTTCCCCTTCTGTCTTTTCCCGCTTTCCCTGTACTTTCTCCATTTAACACTATTTCTTTAGAGAATTGGCGAAAGGAAAATGAGTTAGAATTAGATCGTCGCGTAAGTAAGTGAGGGAAGAAAACTGAAGCTTTTTAGTTTTTCTTCTCCTCTTCTGACCAAACAAAATGAAATAAGTATGATTGATGGTAGCTTTGTGTTATTTCTGAAGGCCAAGTGGTTAAACATCTGATAAATGTACTTTCTTAAAATGCAATTTAAACAGAGTAGAACTTATCTCTTATCTGTTTATAAAAAGCTCCCGATTGTGAAAGAAATGAGCAAAGAAGTTATTAGTCTAATCTCACATACTAGAAAAACTGAGTAGAATTATACAGTATTCCTTATCATGAATAATTGTGAAATGTAGACATTTTAAGCCCTGGCTATTTAGGTAACACCTACCACTGCATTTACGTGAGATTTACATTAAACTTCAATCTCCAAAAAATACAGTCAGAAGATATGTTCATATTCCTTAGCACATCTTTTGCAGGGAAAAAAAATCACAATTTAGTTCACCTGATTTAAAAACAGGTCAAGAAATGAGAAGTTCCATATTCAATTTAATCAGGACCTAAATCATGACAGCAAGGACCAAAGTGTTTTGTTTTGTCTTGTTTTTCCTTTTCTCTGCTTTAATGTCTACCTATACTCCAGTATTCAAGAAAGCTGCTAGAGTTCCATGCATCATATCTAAGCATGGCAATGTAGTGCAACAAAAGAGGCCATTCTTTCAATGGACTTACTTTTTAAGAGTGAGACAACCTCTCCCAGGAGCATCCTCTGTGGAAACCTTAAGAACTTATTGACCTGTATCACATTCTATCCTCACGCTTAAAAAAAATAGACTGAATCTGATTCATCCTTGAGATTGGAATAGGGCCAGCCTTTCTTATGGATATGTATATAAACTACACCAGGTTCTGTAAATAAGAAAGCAGGGCAAGCAAACTGTAAGCAAGCAAAAATGACTGCTACAGCATTTGAATTTGATTATATATCACAATTTTTTTCTGTTGCCATTCGTACAGAAACTCCTGAGTTGGTCTTCCAATAAAATTGTTTTGTTATTATGTTGGTGGGAAAAAAAAAAAAAAAAAAAAAAGATAGATTACCAGCTGAGGACACTGCATGGAGTCTACAAACTCTCCCGACGTCTGTGTGAGTTTTCTCCAGGTACTCTGGTTTTCTCCCACATCCCAAAGATACGCACATTGGGTTCACTGGTGTATGCAAATAGTTTTAGTCTGAGTGAGTGTGTGTGTATGATTGCATCCTGCAAGGTAATGGAGTCCCATGAGGGTCAGTCCTCCCCTTGTGCCCTGAGCTGCTGGATGGGCTCTGGTTCCCTGAGACCTTGAACTAAAAGGAGCAGATTGAAAAATGAAAAAAAGAAAAAAATGAATGAATGCACATTGTAAAATATAAATTAATCAGGTACAAAATAATCATACAAATGCACAAAAATAAATGACGCAGCACGAAAGTGCACGCACGGCATGCCTGCCCCATTTGTGATTGTTTTCGAACTGTGTAGTGGTAGAGGGTGCTCCATACAATATTTGCTTTGCAAACATTTATTTCTTGATTTAACTCACCACTATGGCCACCTTTACTCACTGATTCACCAAAAATTGAGTAAATAATTATCTTATTTGTTCCTATTCATCTTTTGTAAATGTATGCATAGCTCACATTTATTTCAATGTTTACTAGTAGACATGTTTTGGTTCTTTATTTAGAAGTCTGGTGAAGGTTTTGTGACCAGAAATATGCCATAGAAACTTAACTCTCTATCAATTAGCCTATGGTAAATTGGTTTTAGTATACGTCGCTTTGCTTAAAGTCAGTTTCCAAAAATTGCTGATGTTGTTAAGTGAGGACTTATTGTATAGATTTAGTATTTGTTTGCATGACAGGGAAACAAAGAGATGATTCTTATATTGCGTATTGGTTGACCATTTTTCTTGTTTGTTTTTGTTCTCTCTCATTATCTAAAATATTTTCAACTTTAATTTAGAGATAACACCTTCTTCCATTTTGCAGCCCACACATAGCAATTTTATCATCATCATATGTTTAACTTATTCCAGATTGATTAGTCATGGCTATGTATTGCCAAGAACAGTGTTATGTAGAGAAAAATCACTTTAGGCAAGAAGAAACATATGCATATGTGTGTGTTGTAGTGGAGAACCAAAGAACCAATTTTTGCAGACTGAAGAACAACGTTCAGAACACGTTCAAGTTGCTGCAGGAAACCATGAAAGGAAGAAAACTTTAGTCAAGAGTGAAAGGCACCATATGTCCTCCAGTACCTAGGCACAACAGGGAGTCAGCCTAATAGCTGTCTTAACGCACCCTGCTGTGTGCAGGTATTGGAGGACATATGGTACATTTCACCCTGAACTGTGAATTTCCTGAAACAGCTGTAATATTCTTTTAATGCAATTTGTGTGGACCATTATATATAAGCAGAGATGTTTGAAGTATTCCCCTTTCTCCCACTCACAGTAATCCGAGGATGTTTATATGTCATTAATGTATGCTTTTAAATATTGAATTTTTACATATTGAAATGTTACCTGCTCAATCTCTCTCTTTTTTTCCTCTTCCCTTTTCCCACAAGTCTATTTTTTCTCTCTCTCCATTTCTTAGTCCTATTGCCTTTTCCACTTTTCCTATTTTCCTAGTTAGCAAAGGGCACTACTGAAGAAAGGAGTGAAAAAAATTTCAAGCTGTCTTTAAAGTGACAGCTTACATATTAAAACTGGTTATATGCATTTTATTTTTAAAATATTGAATAAAATTTGAATCTCAATCTCCAGTTTGGAATTTCAAACATATTAGCTAAAGTAATCAGCTGTGTCCATAATCTCCTAAGGAGTCACTTTTTTTTTCCTTCCCTCAGGTACATTTCATGCTTGTTCTGAATTGAGCACAACCAGTTCTGATTTGAAACATGTAACTTAGAAACAGTTTAATAAGATGCTTAGATTCAATCAAAACATATCCCAATTGTGAGAGTGAGAAAAAAAATCAGTATGAGGGCGAGTGGAAAGTAAATTATGATAAAATCATATAAATCAGTAGTCAAGAATATGTATGAAAGATATACTTTCAGAAAGACATATTTGATATGAAATTGATTTGGCATTAGGTGTGACTGCTAAAAGACAGCTCACCTAAAATCAATGAATATGATTAATAACCCAAATAAGACACAAATGACACTATGTTAGAGAACATTTATTTCTCAAGGCTGTTGGGAAAAAATAAAAAATTACAGCACTAAAGGGTTCAAATAATTGCTTGGTTAATAACGGATCAAAGTTAAAAAAGAAAATGCTAATATAATAGACCACAAACACTGTGCAATCATATGATATTGTATTATACTTTTAAATTGTGATAAATAATATAACTACTGCTTTATTCTCTACATAAAAATGTACCATTTTAATTACCTGAAGGATACACTTCTGTGGCATTAAATATATTCACAATGTTGTGCAACCATTACCATTATCCATCTAAACAACTTTTGCATAATCTTCAGCTGAAACTCTGTACCCAATAAACACTAACTTTCCATTCACATCTACTTCTAGCCCCTGCTACAAATGATTCTGTTTTATTTCTCTATCAATCTGACTATACCAGGGACCTCATATAAGTGGAATCATGCAGTATTTGTCCTTCTGTGCCTGGCTTATTCCATTTCACATAATGACCTCAAAGTTCATCTTTGTTGTGCATGCGTTCAAATTTTCTTCCTTTTTAAGGCTGAATGATATTCCATTGTATGAATACACTACATTTTGTTTAATGTACTGATAGATAGATGGTTGCTTCCAAATTTGGCTATGATGAAAAATACTGCTATGAACATGGATGTACAAAAATATTTTTCAAGCTCCTGCTGTCGCTTATTTTGGTTATATAGCCAGAGGTATAAATGTTAGATTATATGGTAATTCTACATTTAATTTTTTAAGGAATCATCATACAGTTTTTTTCCTCAGCCACATCATTTTTCATTCTCATCAATAATGCACAAAGCTTTCACTTTCATTTTAAATGGATTTACTTGACTAAAACACACATTTCTTTTCTTTGAAAATACATTTTTTTCTATTTTTCTTGGTTGTGACATTGAGTAAGAGGTAGCCTTTATTCCTCTTTAAAGATGTAGATAATGAAATGCACACACAAAGCTATTAGACCCAATAGCTGTTAACAAGGCCACCTGCTTCCAACTCAGAGGTCTAGGTCTGTGGTAATAAATAAAGTTAGGTAGCGGCAGATTAGGCTAAAATTCTTCCAGCCTTCTTTCTTTTCTTTTCTTTTTTTTTTTTTTTTTTGTGAGAAGGGCCTATCACAGCTACATTAATATGACCTAACAAATGTTTAACATTAAGCAAATAGCTTCCATGAAAGAATGAGACAACATAAAGCCAAATCTACTCTACTGCGAATTATGATAATATGATGAGAAAAGTTTACTTTTGCTCAATTTTGCTGATAAAAGGATTAACCAAGTAAAACTAAGTAAATGAAATAATGATATAGGCATCTTACTTGAGGATGTGTTACTTAGTTGCACATAAGTTATTTGCTGAAAGTTTTACTAAATCTGATATATAACAAAATGTCTGTTTCTTAAAAAGGATCAGCGTTATTAATGTTATTAATATTCATTACTCAGTCTTTTGCTATATTAAATAATATTTCAATGCATTTTATAATTTATATTTTAACATTAATACACCTTTTAAAAATTAATCTATGCAGATATATATAGTTTTTTCAATCTGCATCAAGATTCCAGTCCTTTACAAAACTGACAATCTTTTGTGCATATGTGGCAAAGGGAAACAGCTCGAGATCGAGAAACCTTATACCTGGCTTCTTCATTTCACTCTCTCCTAGCTAGTGGTATCCACTTTGGGAAAATGAGCTTTTGAACTCCTTATTAGCAATTAATATCTACAAAATGAAAGTGTATGTCTAGCGTGGTGCTCCTCAAACTTTAATATGCACACAAACCACGTGGGACTGTGTTGAAAATGCAGACTCTGACTCAGTAGTTCTGGGGTTCTGCATCTCTACAAAGCTTCCAGTTTCAGATGGTGTTGGCCCACATTGAGCAAAATGGCTAATCTTCTCATATTCCCTGGCTACACAATAAAAGCATATGGTGATATTTTTTTAAAATACCAAAACCGAAGTACTACTCAAAACAGTTGAATGAAGTTCTTGATGTGGGGTCTGACATCACATTTTTAAAGTCTGAAGCGAAGACTGAGAACAACTGTACCAGATAATAATTGATTTCTGTTCAAGCTCTATGTTGACCTTCCTAGACAAGACACATTTTGTAAAATCATGTGTTTGACTGCAAAATGTGACAACCTGTCATCTACAGGAGATTGATAAGAAAACAAATAATTTCTCAGATGGTGAATTTATGTGAGTGCTAAGTATCTTTCACTGAAAGTAGAAAACAAAATTGAAAATGTAATTGAATACCACCAAAAGTACCAAAGAGAGATTAAGAATCCACTTAAAAAAATGATATGGCTTCATGCAAAGAATGTAACATGAAGCAAAGTAAGGGCCAAGGGTCAAGGTCACATTTAATTAATTATGGGAAAGCCACATGTAATTAACAGCTGGGTGGGATAAATATCCATGTCTGTGTACTTGTAAAGGTGAAATGGATCTGTTCAAGAATGGGTCTACAATCACAGAAAAATGTTCAGTTTCTCTTAGTTGAACTATCCAATTCTCTGGTCCCATAAGGCAAAGAGTGTCCTTAAACAACCAGAATTATAATTAAAACCAACACCCCCTTTGCTCAGCCCCTTTCTTTAGTGTTATTCTTGGCACTTATTACCTTCTGACATATCATGGTACATATTCCCTTTGTTTACATTAAAATGTAGTAGCAAAAACTTTTGTCTAAGTTGCTTACAGCATCCAAGGTGCCTACAGCAATGCCTAGCATAAAATATTGGTGTGGGGTAAGTATTTATTGAACAAGTAAATAAATGAAGCAAGTTAGAATAGAATAACAAAATATGGTACAGGAAAATAAGAAGAGAGGATAAAGAATGTAATCTAAGAAGATCTAAGAATCCACCTGATTCTTCCTACTGGCTTCCTATTGGAATCTTGCATTGTTTCAAATGAAAGCTGGACTTTATAAACTATTGTGTCTGAAATAATTTTAAGATGTTTTTAAGGATATAAGGATATAAGGATCCATAAAGATATAATTTAATATTTTTAAAAAACTAAAATTGCATAAGCAAAATATTTTATATAGCTTATGAGGTACTTAATAAGTGTTTAAAATCCTTAACTGACTTCAACTGTGGAAAATTACTTTTGTATGTCAATAAGATGAACTGAAAAGCTTTCAACTATGAAAAGTTTTACCTTCTCAGATAACTCAAAATTTTATAATTAGATATTATTCTGCCTTTCAGAATGCTGTTAATTCAAATATGAAAATAAAAAAAAGACCGCTATTATAATAACCTTTGAAGAACTGCATAACTTTGAAGAACTGCAGAACTCTGAATAACTTTGAAGAACTTTGAGAACTCAACAATAGGCCAAAAAATAGTGACACTGTTGCCATGTTCTTCCAGTATAATATATAGTGCTTTAATGTCATGTTGTGACCAAACCAAAGTGAGGCAAAGGAGACACAGACAACCACGGTGTGATTTATGTTTATTTTCTGGTTTAATAGGATCTTCATTACCCTAAAATCTTCTAACGCAATTTACAGGGGTCCACTTAACTAATTTTTTTTTTTTTTTTTTGATATTTGTTGATATTCTCTCCTATTGGCTTTTCTTTTATCTTCTATTCTTTAAAGTATGAACAGAAGGGAGGACTATCTGATCACAACAGCTGAATTCGGATGCCAAAAAATTATATTTTATGGTGTCTACAATGATGTTTGATAAACTTAATTTTGTCGGTGTGTTTTGATAATTATAGCTTTCTATTTTTTTAAATTTTAATTATATTTTAATTTTGTGTAATTTTCATTTTTTTATTTTAATTTTGTAGTAGTTGTAATTGTAGCTTCCTTTCTACTGAGCTATACTGTTATTCTAACTGACTCCACCCCTATTCCAAATTAACATCTTTTGGCTTCAAAACCAAAATCAACAAGTATCTTTCGTTTCTTGGTATACTGCTGACAGCAGACAGTAGAGTTAATTTGTGTTGACAGACACTTGAATTACATCGTGAATTTTAGAGAAAATATATTCTTACTTGTGTTTAATAATGTGGTTGAATCAATGGAAAAAAGGAGGTGACCAACCACTTGTAAAGAGAGGCCTATTTCCCCTCCATTAAGTTTAATTGCAAACATTTCAGGCATAATGAATCACTGACGACCATAGGCCACTTCATCGTCATTCTGTGGTCATTGTGGTTGCTTGTGGGTGTAAGTTTTGTATCTTCAATTAGTTGCGGCAAGAAAATTGTAAGCATAATCGTGAATACTGTAGGAGCCCTTTCACGTTGCTCATGAAATTTAGAAAGAAAAGTTCAAATAACTTTTAGAAACTTTCAGCCTACAAAAATCTAAAACTTTTATGTCATGAGAGTTAAAAAATGATCTCTTTATTTTTGCTTCTCCATCTTAGGCAAAACAATCTGAAAAGCCGTTTATGAGAAACTTCAAATTGTACTCTGAGCAAAGTACCATAACTATATTTTAAAATTGTTTTGCAAAGCCCTGGGCAGTTCAGAGAGCCAAGTAAACAAATGATGTAAAATTACTTTATGTGTTCTCAAGCTTATAAGTATCAGAATAAAAGGAAACTGGCTGCCTTAAGTTGGTTTTAGAGATGCAGGAGAAGATGCCAATACAAGGCAGAGTTTACCAGTCATTAGAAAAGAGAGGGAAAGTCACGGGAAATGGAGGCATGGAGTCACGCTATTTGAAGCATCATGAAAATGAACATATTTTCTGAAATGAAATAGTTTAATAGATGTTAGTAAATAGAGTCTGAAGGCAAAACTGAACCAAGGGGAATCAAATTGTGAAATGCCTAGAATAAATTTTCTTTGCCACTGGGTAACATTAGAGAATTCAGGTTACTGCCTGTTTGAACTTGAATTCAGTGTTTAAACTAAGAAGATAGAAATAACAGAGGTTGAGAAGTGGAAATTATTTGTCGTATCTCATTATGAACAGAAATAACTGCTAATTCTGGAATACACATAGCTTCAAGAATACGATATCTGTATAGTCTTAGGTTAAAAAATTAAGCAGAAGAGTAAAAGAAAGAAAAAGTCAAAACACACGCAAAAACACCCAGATGCATTGCTGTAAGCACAGGGATGCATATAAATGCAAAAAAAAAAAAAAAAAAAAAAAAAAAAAAAAGAAGAAAGAAAGGAAAAGAATAAAACATATGAAAAAAAAAATAAGTCATTACTTAGACTATATGAAGTAGGCTAGACCTGAAGAGAATTTCTGTTACATAATTTTCGCTTTTTACCAGAAATCATGTACTGATTTTGTAATTATTTTAGCGAATTATAAAAGATAAAAGGGGAAAAAAATAGGTCTTTGACATGGAAAATGCAAAGCCAAAATGACATTAATATATCAAAGCTTCAAAGCAGGTAGGGTGACCAGAGGCAGCAAACAGAAGATCCAAAGCTTTGAACTTCACAAGCAAATGTCTCCTCTATGTCCTTTGCATTTACTTTTTCATTTGCTTTCTCCTACATAGTCACATGGCTTAAAGCTCTCCCAACAGATATTTACAGAACAGATTTGCTTCACTTCATTTTTGTCCCCATAAGATGTCACCTCGTTGGACATTCTTATTCCACTTCCTAAAATATTGCCTGCCACCTTCCCTACACTCCATTACTCATTATCCTGAATTAGTTTCCTTCACAGCACTTATCAGAATCTGACATTGATTTATGTATTAGTTTATTATGTGTCTCCAACATTAGAATGGAAGCTCCATGAGAACAGGGGGTTTGGCTTTTTCTCAGTCTTTTCTAGCACCTACAATAGTGCTGGGTACAGAGTACTACTTAAAAGATATGTATTACATAAGAGAAGGAATCTTACAGATGATGTCTTAGAGATACTGTTAGGAGCAACAACCCAATAAGATGGAGTCTAAAGTAGATTGCCAAACACAAGTTAACTTTGGCCAAGTGCAGTGGCTCACACCTGTAATCCCAGCGCTTTGCAAAGCTGAGGCAGGTGGATCACATGAGCTCAGGGATTTGAGACCAACCTGGGCAACATAGCAAAACCCTTTCTCTAGAAAAAGTACAAAAACTAGCCAAGCGTGGTGGCATAAACTTGTAGTCCCAGCTACTTGGAAGGCTGAGGAAAGAGGATTGCTTGAGTTCAGAAGGCTGAGGCTGCAGTGAGCTATGATGATGCCACCGCACTCCAGCCTGGATGACAAAGTGAGAACCTGTTTCCAAAAGACAAGGTAATTTTATTCACTTAAAAGGATCAGTACATTGTATCTTGCATTTTGTATCTCAGCAAGATTTGTAGTCTCCTCTAGATAGTTAATGAATAATTTTAAATTGGAAATCAGCATAAGCAGAATTATGGCGTAATATGAAGTTTGAACTATCTCTTTGTGGGAAAGCTCTCTTGACTTGTATGGTAATCCCTAATTTATCATCATTTCAACGTAAACCTTCTACAAGAATCTATGAAGAAAGAAACAATGACCTGGAAATATTGTGAAAGTTCAAAAGCAACATATGTAGAAATGCAATACATTAAAATAACTTCAGCCACAATGTTGAACTTTTATTTTCATTTTTCCATATTTTCTACTTAATTGATTATTTGCTGGGAATCCCTTTAAGCATACAACAAGAACAAACACACTCAAATGTGTGGGAAATTTACTTTCAAAGAAACAGTAGAGTGTTTATATAGTATTGGGAAAATTCTTGAGCTTTGCATTTGATTTGATATGCCAAATCAAAATTAATATGAAAGTTTGTCCATACTTGTTCAAAATTGTCCACTTTGCAAATTCCCTATTCATTATAATCACCTGGTGGTATTGCATGTGCCAGGTTTTAAGTCAAACAACACTTGCTTTGAATCCCATAAATGGTGAAAATAGAAGTTTTCACAGCTCCAATTAAAATGAAAATATTGGGGAGGATAATTTATTGTTATACCTATAATACATGAAAACCCAAGAGATACTGTTTTATTGGTTTTGAGCTAGAATCTTGCTCTGTCACCCAGATAATGCTTTATTGGTTTTCCTTACAGGTTTTCTCATCAACACCCCCAAAATTAATCTGATTTTGTTGTTGCTTAATTGAGAGACTGGATTTATATATAAAAGTCATATAACATGATTTTAAAAACTAACAAATGAAATAGCGAATCTAAATTGTAAAGTACTTCAGATAAGCATGAGACAGCATTATTATTATTATTATAAATGCTCAACACCAAAACTAGATTAAAAACTAATTGTAGTAAAGAAAGAGAATGAATACATAGGTAAATATTAATCTTTGACTACTGAGTATTACAAAAAAGTTGCATTAACTTGAATACATAAAAGTGTTTCTGATCTGATGGTGTGTGTGTGTGTGTGTGTGTACGGATGTGTATTAACCGTAGGGGGCTGGGCATGGTGGCTCATGCCTGTAATCCCAGCACTTTGGGAGGCCGAGGCGGGCGGATCACGAGGTCAGGAGATTGAAACCATTCTGGCTAACACGGTGAAACCCCATCTCTACTAAAAATACAAAAAAATTAGCCGGCCGTGGTGGCGGGCGCCTGTAGTCCCAGCTACTCGGGAGGCTGAGGCAGGAGAATGGCGTGAACCCGGGAGGCGGAGCTTGCAGTGAGCCGAGATTGCGCCACTGCACTCCAGCCTGGGCGACAGAGCAAGACTCCATCTCAAACAAACAAACAAACAAACAAACAACAACAACAACAACAAAAAAAACGTAGGGAATATAGTGTAAATTTTATGTGATGACTTAGAATCTCAGAATCACTCAAGTCATTCTGAGACCCCCACATCCTCACAGTGTTGAAGTGTGTCTAAAAATGTGGAATTTTTCATAAGAATCCAGCTTCCAGAACTCCAGAGTCTAGAATCCTGGGTTTTAAAAGCATTTCTCGGCTGGGCACGGTGGCTCATGCCTATAATCCCAGCACTTTGGGAGGCCAAGGCGGGTGGTTCACCTAAGATCAGGAGCTCAAGACCAACCTGGCCAACACGGTGAAACCCCATCTCTAGTAAAAATACAAAAATTCGCTGGGTGTGGTGGCACACACCTGTAATCCCAGCTACTCAGGAGGCTGAGGCAGGAGAATCACTTGAACCCAAGAGGCGGAGGTTTCAGTGAGCCTTGCACCATTGCTTTCCAGACAGGGGGACAGAGCAAGACTCTGGCTAAAAAAATAAAAAACAAAACAAAACAAAACAAAACAAAAACAAAGCGTTTCTTATAATTATAAGAAATAGATAAATAATTCTTACATACCCCAAATTTTGCTATTCTTCCACAATATTGTGAAAGAAGCAATAATGCAATAACTATAAAGTGGTAACAGTATTATCACTGATATCTAATATTTCAAATGTGCTCTTTATTTATGACATTCTAATTAAGTTACATGTACTAACTTCTTTACTGGTCACAATTACACCATGAAGTAGATATTGCTTCAAATTCCATTTTGCTATTAAATAACATGTAGTACAGAGAGGTTAGGTAATCTATGGAATGTAACACAGCATGTAAGTGGCAGAGGCTAGAGCTAACAGTAGAACCAAGGGAATCTGATTTTTGATTTGCCATATTAGCCCTTTCAGAATTCCCTTGTGCCTAATCCATGACAAACACTGTGGGTCAAAGGGCAACACAGCACAACCCACTTCCAAACACCCTTCAGGTCCAAAGGGAAGACAGACAAACTCTGAGACAAACTGCAAGTGTGACACCGGCATAAGATAATCAGAGAGAAGAGGTGGTTAATCTCTATGGGGAAATTTAACACACAGCAGGTGAATGAAACTTAAAGACTGGGTGAGGGCGGCAGATAAGATGATAGCAACATTCCACACAGTACCAGTTATGTCTGCAAAAATCACAGAATGTGGCAAGTTTAGGAAAAAAGTAGTTAAAAGTGGCACAGATACATTGTGTAGGAGACAGACAGAGGAAGGTGAAGCCAGAGAGGTAACACGGGAGAATCATGAAGGAAAGAGCTTCACTGGATGTGACTGTCGCAGTCTTTCTGCTCCTCAACTCAGTTAGGTCCGAGCTCTTGTCTAACAGCCAGGAAAAATTAGGTGAGCAGACACCAGAGAGTGAGTGGAGTAGAATCTATTAAGCAAAAGGAAATCTCTCAGCAAAGAGGGAAAGCTGTGGGAGGTTCCCCTACCTGAAGGTGGAAAAATTCTCCTGTGAGGTGAGGTCCGGGGCCTCTTATGGACTCAGAATGGGGAGGACATGCTGATTGGTTTGTGAGTGTGCAAAAACGGTTAAAGCAAACATGCCACTCAAAGGTGGGCGTGAAAGTATAGAAAAATCAATCAGGAAATGGTAGGTATATGTAAAAGAGGTGAAGGGTGGGGATCTGTCAGAGAAAAGTATGCAAAATGGAAAGACGAGTTCTCAATCTGGTTAGAGAATTTAACTTGTAGTTTGACTTTCTGGCTTTAAATTGTCTCTGACTTGGAGGTGAGGTTTCACTGGGAATCTGTGAACTTGGCTGCCTCCTGCCACTCTCATAATCAGCCCACAGACTACAGTTGTACAGATGACAACATCCCCTTCAGTTATGCAGGGGAAAACCTGCACTAATGTATTTAGTTGGGGAGTGATCATGGGAGGCTATTAAAGAGTTAAGTAATCAGATTGGATTTACTACAAGTTTAAACTGCTGTGCTATGAAGCACACACACAAAGATCATAACCTACCTAAATGTGATTGAATTTGAGGAGATGTGGTCAAGTATGATTTTCTCCAGTGACAGAGAATTTGTTTTTCAAAATGAACCATTTTAAGGATAGGGTATACAAAGACCTTGAAAACAGCCCTCTTCTATGAAGTTCAAGGTTCACCTGCACTCTTTGCTAAGGATTCTTTAAAATGGTGACAACTTTATCAACTTGGGGGCAATGAAACTAGCTAAGAAAAACTTTACAAACTCAAGAGAAATAGTCATCAAAAGTATTCGTGTCTACATTAACTTGAAGCATGGTGGACACAGTGCATTTCTTGAATCTTGCTGTATGTAGTACATTTTGCTCTGTTACTTGAGAGACAGACGTGGGAAAGACCACAATAAGTGAAACATACTCGAACAAACTCAGGTCTGAATACTCCAACCAATTGGCTTGGTGGACGGGGTAGCTTGCTGCAAGCTGGAGGCCATCCGTCACCACTGCTTGCTTGGGAAGGCATTTTGGAACAATCTCCAAAGCAAGTTTCATTTCACGTGATATTGCAAAGTTGACAGGAGCAAAGTGCAAGAAACCGGAAAGCGTTCACAGAAGAGGAAATGAGTTCAACGTTTCAAATCAACTGAGTAACGGAGAAAAATCTATATAGGTCTTTGGGGAAGTAAACTTTAGAGAGCACTGAGAGGATGATTAGAGATGGACTGATAGGAAAGGAGAGTAGAAAAAGTTAGACTAGGTTAAAGAAAAGAAAAAAAGAATAGGAGGAAAAGAGAAGGAAGGGAGTGAGTAAAAAGAGGAAAAAAGTGTTTAGATGCTGTATATCTGGTAATGTCAATGCGGAAATGCAAATGATCAGGACTGTTCCTGACTTTATGAAACAGTTATCTAGTAAATGTTAGCGAAGATTCAATCTCATGCTGATTTGAGGCCAAATCTTACTTTCTTTCTTTTACAACAATTTAACCAATTCCATGAACCCTATTATAATTATGATTCATTAACCAATTATATAAAAAGCCACATTATTTGCTTAAGGTAAGGCTCTAATTATACAATATTTTTGTATTTTACAATGCTTGGGGATAGGTAGGATATTCGTGTATAGATTAATGTGAAATAGGATACAGGATCTGCTTCTATTTGCAAAATATGTTTTAATGCTCTTCCTTAAAATAAAATTTTTAAATTGCATATTCCTGGAAGAGGGACAGATTTTGTGTGTTGAGTTCATTGTTTTACTTTTATAGGGACATCACTGATTTAGATAAAAAATAGTAATAATATTGTATTTGTTTGCATTTGGAATTGCCAACACTGAGATAAGTGTTAATAAGTATCTTTTAAATTACTGTACATTGGCTGGAGAACCAGTGGAATCTTTGAGTTTAACCTTGGCCTTAAACTGAAAAGTTCAGAACTACAGAATTGATTTTGTAAGGATGGATTATAAAAATATCCAAAATATGTTTTGGTTACTGTAGCCTTGTAGTATAGTTTGAAGTCAGGTAGCGTGACGCCTCCGTTGGTGGGATTGTAAACTAGTTAAACCATTATGGAAAACAGTATGGCAATTCCTCAAGGATCTAGAACTAGATGTACCATATGACCCAGCCATCCCACTACTGGGTATACACCCAAAGGATTATAAATTATTCTACTACAAAGACACATGCACACGTATGTTTATTGTGGCACTATTCACAATAGCAAAGACTTGGAATCAACCCAAATGTCCATCAGTGACAGACTGGATTAAGAAAATGTGGCACATATACACCATGGAATACTATGCAGCCATAAAAAAGGATGAGTTTGCGTCCTTTGTAGGGACATGGATGCAGCTGGAAACCATCATTCTTAGCAAACTATCACAAGAAGAGAAAACCAAACACCGCATGTTCTCACTCATAGGTGGGAACTGAACAAGGAGATCACTTGGACGCGGGAGGGGGAACATCACACACGGGGGCCTATCATGGGGAGGGGGGAGGGGGGANATCACTTGGACTCGGGAAGGGGAACATCACACACTGGGGCCTATCATGGGGAGGGGGGAGGGGGGAGGGATTGCATTGGGGAGTTATACATGATATAAATGATGAATTGATGGGTGCTGACGAGTTGATGGGTGCAGCACACCAACGTGGCACAAATATACATATGTAACGAACCTGCACGTTATGCACATGTACCCTAGAACTTAAAGTATAATAATAAAAAAAAGAATCCAAAATATCTAGGTGAGGAAGCGGAAAGGTGCTGGAGGTGTTTTAGTATTAGCCAGAGCAAACTGGTGAAGAATAAAACAGTTAAACTGTATGCAGAAAGAAAGGCTGCTGAGATATTGTTTCCCATTCTTGGCTCATCGTTTGTGCTTGTAGCATTTGCCTTGCAGGGCGATTATCCTGCTGTCAAGAGTCTTTCTTTTCCCTATATTGTCCTTGTCTATCATTGGATAATTTGGCCTAGCCCATTGGCTTGAGTGGATCAAAAAATGCTTTTTTTTTAATTGAGCAAAATTGTTCCCAAGTCACTTCAGTGCTATACATAATTTTGTCAGTGGGGCCACAAAACATGAAACATTGAAAGGAAGGACACTGGAAAGAAAATCAAGCATTATCCTGCCGTCAACGGATAGGTTTTATATATATTTACATATAATATATATGTGTATATATATCCTACCTACACCCAAGGAGATACACACACACACACACATATATAGTGTATATATGTGTATATATATTATATATATTTATATATATCCTACCTACACCAAGGAGATATATATGTGTGTATATATATATGTGTCTGTATATATATACACACATATATACATATATATACATATATATACACACATACACACACACCTGTAAGAATGTGTGTGATTGTGGTCTCTGTGTTTCAAGACAACAAAAAGATATACAAAGGAAGTGTGAAACAGATGAGATGGGAGCAAGGATAGTGCTCTATAAAATTAGACAAAGAAGATTCTGCAGAGGTGACAATGAAAAGCATATAATACAATCTTCTGGTTGGAGATTAAAAGATCAATTATCATGATAATATTCGTAATTATTCTGTGTGGACTTTTAAGTAAGGTGTAGCTGTTCTCATTTACATTCCACAACAAGTCTGTAAGATAGAAAGCATAATTGTGTTTCTACTTCTTAGAAAAAGGAGCCGAACCTCAGAGATTGCCAAACTGGCCACGGTCAGGGCGAGTGTCTGTTCTTCAACACAGAGTCAGTCCTCTGAGTTCATACATTTTAAAAATCAAAGTCTGAAAACACATTTAAGGCTTCATTTAAAATGGGAGTGTGTGGCATTAAGTAAAAATAAGTAAGAAATAGTAGCCCACATAGTAAAATAATTGTTTTATGAGAAGAGGAAATATAAATGGGTTTGAAAAGGATCGGATCATTTTATTCAATATCCACTCATAAAATCTGGTGCTGGCTTTAACTTTCTTTTTTTTTT
>NW_016805866.1:5618419-5669050 GCF_001698545.2 Rhinopithecus bieti | reverse complement strand
CTCTCTATTTATATATATATATAAAATCTCTCTATATATAATTTATATGTATATATAATCTCTCTCTATATATATAAATATATGTATATATATTTGTTGTTGTTGTTGTTGTTGTTTTGTTTTTTTGAGACTGAGTCTTGCTCTGTTGCCCAGGCTGGAGTGCAGTGGCACAGTCTCACTTCACTGAAACCTCTGCCTCCTGGGTTCAAGCGATTCTCTTACTGCAGGCTCCCAAGTAGCTGGAATTTTAGGTGCCCGCCACCATTCCTGGTTAATTTTAGCATTTTTAGTAGAGAAGGGTTTCACCATGTTGGCCAGGCTGGTCACGAACCCCTGACCTCAAGTGATCTGCCCGCCTCGGCCTCCCAAAGTTCTGGGATTACAGGCATGAGTCACCACACCTGGCTTTGTCTATAGACATTTTTTAAAAATGAAATAGATATAAAAAGAACAGGCAATGCCCAAATATGTCTCATGAACTAAGGGTGAGGTTTGCTTCCCACAATTTCAGTTATCCAAGATCAACCATGCTCTGAAAATATTAAATGAAAATTCCATAGGTAAACAATTCATAAGTTTTGAATTGCATGCGATTTGAGTAACATGATGAAATCTGACACTACCTTGCTTTCTGGATCTGGGTTGTCCAGCATCTCCACCTGTTTATGCTACCAGCCTGTTAGTCATTTAGCAGCTGTTTTGGGTGTCACATCCACTATCACAGCATCACGGTGTTTGTGTTCAAATAATTCTTATTTTACTTCATAATGACCTCAAAGGGCAAGAGTAGGGATGTTGCCAATTGGGTTTTTTCAAAGAGAAGTCATAAAATGTTTCCTTTAAGTGAAAATGTGAAAGTTTTTTATTTACAAAGGAAACAAAATCTTATGCTGAGATTAAGATTATAGCAAGAATGAATCTTCTATCAATGAAATTGTGAAGAAGGAAGAAGAAATTTGCACATAGTAGGGTTCAGTACTATTTGTGGTTTCAGGCATTCACAGATGGTCTTGGAGTATACCCGCTGAGGATAAGGGGCACTACTGTAGTTTTATGAAAATCTTTGTTTGAATTATAGGCTTGTGTGGAGGAGGACAAGTTTGGATAATGGGGAGTCATGGAGACTTGTGTACAGTTTCAGAAAGTAAAATGTATTTTACTAAATTCTACATTACTAAATGTAGTACATTTTACTAAATTACTACACATTCTAAATGTGAGTAGGGACTTACAAATTGAATAACATGGACAGGGCGCGGTGGCTCACGCCTATAATCCCAGCACTTTGGGAGGCCAAGGTGAGTGGATCATAAGGTCAGGAGTTCAAGATCAACCTGACCAAGATGGTGAAACCCCATCTCTACTAAAATACAAAATTACCCAGGTGTGGTAGCAGGCGCCTATAATCCCAGCTACTTGGGATGCTGAGGCAGAGAACTGCTTGAACCCAGGAGGCAGAGGTTGCAGTGAGCTGAGATCACGCCACTGCACTCCAGCCTGAGCAACAGAGTGAGGCTCTGTCTTAAAAAAAAAAAAAAGATAACATTGCCCTAAGCAATGATGTTAATGGTATCATAGACAAGCTGATAAAAGCTCCCACTGCGCCTGCTCTATACCTTTGGGATTCCCCAGTGTTATTTTGGGACTCTAGTTTAGGAGCACGTCTGCTTCTACCTTCCATGTCAGCAGAGCCAGCCTTAACTTCCTGTCCTCCTATGTGTGGACTTCACTCAGGCCCAGGCAGGGGAGCTTTCTAAATTATCTCATTGTTGCTCAGCCCATTATCTACGCTGCTCACAAATTAATTTTCTGAACCCCTCCATGCTCAGAACTCTCCAATGGTTTTCTATATGGTCAAGATAAATTTTAAACTCTTTAGTATGGAATTTAAAACTTTTGACTCTATTGGTACTTACTAGTGTTTTCAGCCTCATTGCTATTGAAAGCCCTAAGATCCAGTAGAACAAAACCACTCACTGGACCCGGGGTGTATGGGAATATTTCCCACCTCTGTGCTTAAGCCCAGTGGCTGTCCTTGTCTACTGTTTATTCCTCTCTTTATAAACTGATAAACTTTTAGTTTGTTTCCAAGTCTGTATTCACATATCACCATCTCTGAGGAACCTTCATTGGTATTCTCTATCCCAAGCATCAGTAAGATGATCTTTTGGCCTTCATGATGCTTTACTAAGTTGTCTCTCCCATTATATTATATATAACTTTTACTCCAAGTGTTCAATACGGTATGTGAAACACAGTAAAAGATTCATCTGTATTTGTCAAATTAGTAAAATCAATAATCATGACTACAATACATACAAAATTATGAATATTTGATGGATACATTTATTTAATTGTTGTTCCTTTTTTCCCTAAAACTGATAAATATTAATTTATGTACCAACAGTGCAATATTGAAAACGTATTTGCACATGATACAATAAAATCATCATTTAGCACACATGATGCTTTGAGCCCTGCAAATAACTGCTTGCCTAAGCTGTTCTTGATGAGTTATTATTTTAGTCTACACAACAGTAAAGAGAAATGATTTGTTTGTGTATTTATAAATAGTTTCTGTGTCATGTGTTTTGGATTCTTTTGGTGGAGAGAGGGATAAGCAATGGAATGGCAAACACAGTAGAGAGAAAGGGAAATAACAAGATTCTTAAAAGAAGGCAGATATGTTCTAAATATTTTTTACCAATAATTTGGGCTCAAAAGGCATTTGATGTCTTCCACATAGTATAGAAAATTTCATCAAATCAGTCATTTATCTAAAGGAAAAGGGTGAGAAATACAAATTAAAATTGTGTTTTAATTTTAAAAAATTAACAAAACTAAATTAAAATGAGCAATTTGCTTTTTTTTTTTTAATAAAAGGGGAATGANTTTAAAAATGAAATAGATATAAAAAGAACAGGCAATGCCCAAATATGTCTCATGAACTAAGGGTGAGGTTTGCTTCCCACAATTTCAGTTATCCAAGATCAACCATGCTCTGAAAATATTAAATGAAAAATTCCATAGGTAAACAATTCATAAGTTTTGAATTGCATGCGATTTGAGTAACATGATGAAATCTGACACTACCTTGCTTTCTGGATCTGGGTTGTCCAGCATCTCCACCTGTTTATGCTACCAGCCTGTTAGTCATTTAGCAGCTGTTTTGGGTGTCACATCCACTATCACAGCATCACGGTGTTTGTGTTCAAATAATTCTTATTTTACTTCATAATGACCTCAAAGGGCAAGAGTAGGGATGTTGCCAATTGGGTTTTTTCAAAGAGAAGTCATAAAATGTTTCCTTTAAGTGAAAATGTGAAAGTTTTTTATTTACAAAGGAAACAAAATCTTATGCTGAGATTAAGATTATAGCAAGAATGAATCTTCTATCAATGAAATTGTGAAGAAGGAAGAAGAAATTTGCACATAGTAGGGTTCAGTACTATTTGTGGTTTCAGGCATTCACAGATGGTCTTGGAGTATACCCGCTGAGGATAAGGGGGCACTACTGTAGTTTTATGAAAATCTTTGTTTGAATTATAGGCTTGTGTGGAGGAGGACAAGTTTGGATAATGGGGAGTCATGGAGACTTGTGTACAGTTTCAGAAAGTAAAATGTATTTTACTAAATTCTACATTACTAAATGTAGTACATTTTACTAAATTACTACACATTCTAAATGTGAGTAGGGACTTACAAATTGAATAACATGGACAGGGCGCGGTGGCTCACGCCTATAATCCCAGCACTTTGGGAGGCCAAGGTGAGTGGATCATAAGGTCAGGAGTTCAAGATCAACCTGACCAAGATGGTGAAACCCCATCTCTACTAAAAATACAAAAATTACCCAGGTGTGGTAGCAGGCGCCTATAATCCCAGCTACTTGGGATGCTGAGGCAGAGAACTGCTTGAACCCAGGAGGCAGAGGTTGCAGTGAGCTGAGATCACGCCACTGCACTCCAGCCTGAGCAACAGAGTGAGGCTCTGTCTTAAAAAAAAAAAAAAAGATAACATTGCCCTAAGCAATGATGTTAATGGTATCATAGACAAGCTGATAAAAAGCTCCCACTGCGCCTGCTCTATACCTTTGGGATTCCCCAGTGTTATTTTTGGGACTCTAGTTTAGGAGCACGTCTGCTTCTACCTTCCATGTCAGCAGAGCCAGCCTTAACTTCCTGTCCTCCTATGTGTGGACTTCACTCAGGCCCAGGCAGGGGAGCTTTCTAAATTATCTCATTGTTGCTCAGCCCATTATCTACGCTGCTCACAAATTAATTTTTCTGAACCCCCTCCATGCTCAGAACTCTCCAATGGTTTTCTATATGGTCAAGATAAATTTTAAACTCTTTAGTATGGAATTTAAAAACTTTTGACTCTATTGGTACTTACTAGTGTTTTTCAGCCTCATTGCTATTGAAAGCCCTAAGATCCAGTAGAACAAAACCACTCACTGGACCCGGGGTGTATGGGAATATTTCCCACCTCTGTGCTTAAGCCCAGTGGCTGTCCTTGTCTACTGTTTATTCCTCTCTTTATAAACTGATAAACTTTTAGTTTGTTTCCAAGTCTGTATTCACATATCACCATCTCTGAGGAACCTTCATTGGTATTCTCTATCCCAAGCATCAGTAAGATGATCTTTTTGGCCTTCATGATGCTTTACTAAGTTGTCTCTCCCATTATATTATATATAACTTTTTACTCCAAGTGTTCAATACGGTATGTGAAACACAGTAAAAGATTCATCTGTATTTGTCAAATTAGTAAAAATCAATAATCATGACTACAATACATACAAAAATTATGAATATTTGATGGATACATTTATTTAATTGTTGTTCCTTTTTTCCCTAAAACTGATAAATATTAATTTATGTACCAACAGTGCAATATTGAAAACGTATTTGCACATGATACAATAAAATCATCATTTAGCACACATGATGCTTTGAGCCCTGCAAATAACTGCTTGCCTAAGCTGTTCTTGATGAGTTATTATTTTAGTCTACACAACAGTAAAGAGAAATGATTTGTTTGTGTATTTATAAATAGTTTCTGTGTCATGTGTTTTTGGATTCTTTTTGGTGGAGAGAGGGATAAGCAATGGAATGGCAAACACAGTAGAGAGAAAGGGAAATAACAAGATTCTTAAAAGAAGGCAGATATGTTCTAAATATTTTTTACCAATAATTTGGGCTCAAAAGGCATTTGATGTCTTCCACATAGTATAGAAAATTTCATCAAATCAGTCATTTATCTAAAGGAAAAGGGTGAGAAATACAAATTAAAATTGTGTTTTTAATTTTAAAAAATTAACAAAACTAAATTAAAATGAGCAATTTGCTTTTTTTTTTTAATAAAAGGGGAATGATTAACAAAATTAAGTTAACATTTTGACCTGTGGTTATTTTGTAGAGTTGTGGTTATCTTTCTTATGGATTAATAAATAATTTTTCTTTACCCTTTCAACATGCACCATAAATTAGACCACTTTTCTTGGCATGTACTTTTTCAGTTACATTACTGCTGTAATAGTTAATCAAAGAGGGACTGCATACCTGTCTTATGAATGTAATCACAGATAGATATTTCACACTAATGTTGGCAAGTGTGACCTGAAATACTGGACATATATGTAACATAAAAAGATTAAGCTGACATCTGTGTTTCCAATAGTGTGAATACCAAAGACACAAAGATTAGGGAATGACAAGGCTGGAAGTCAAAGTACAGTGTTAAGAGCAGTTTTGGGAATTAAGGCAATGACTAGATTTTATGAAATCTTCTTTTGTGGGCCCCATTGGGCTTGACAGTGTAATTCACATGTAATTTTTTATTTATTATTTTTAAGGAAGGAATATGGGTAGTGTCTTTCTTAAAATAATCCTTAAAGTATATACTCTTAAAACTTTATTGTCCAGGAATTTTTTTTATCAGTTAAGAAATATGTGCATATTCCTCGTTTTTTACCCTGAATTCAAAATACTATTCCCTCAACTAAAACATGAAATCCTTGTAGTCAGGGAATGTACCCTTAGACTGATTCTAGGATTTACTTTCTAGGCTTCTGTGCTGTAGAAGACCCTATTCTGGCTCTGCTTCAGGTCTGCCCTTTCTTATGAAGCAGAAAGTTTATGGGGCTATGGGGATGTACGCCCCTGGGACCCATGCCCTGCCCTTTTTCTTCCTAGACTATGCCTCTACTGACTAAAATGAGCATAAACACCCGAATTCAGAAGGTAAGGTCTAGGCATGATCTAGCCTCTGGCTGCTTTTCTGGTACCCTCTACCAAGACAAGTGGTCGGACGCTTGTTTCATTTTATTCACTGAACACGCCCAGCTCATCTTTGCCTCACAATGTGGCACCAGATGTTTTGTCTACCTCCAGTGCCAGAATCTCCATTTTGAAGACTAGATTCTTCCCTGTGGCCAGGTTTCCACTGAAACATCAACTCCCCAAAGCGCATTTCTCAGATCAACTGTGGCAAAGAGATTCTTTTATTAATATTTGTTTGTGTGTATGTCTGTGTGTGTTTGTGAGTATCCACATAGAATGCAAATTTCACTAGAGCACCGTTTTGTCCTCTTTATTATTGTTTTGTCCTCTGTAAACTTTTAGTGTCCAGAATAGCAACTAGAACATGAGACAAACTGAATAAATATTTGATTAATCCATGGTTCTTGAGCGAATTATCTGATATAATTACATGTTCAGCAAATGTATAACGTGTGAAGGAATAAAGCAATGGAATTAATAGTTGAATGAAGGGTTACATTATTCTCCTGACTGCCAAAACCTATGGCCATTTCACTATTACACACTACTCATACCCATCCAGTGAACCCTACTGGGCCCCTACAAAGAGGCAAGAGGGTTGGCCGTATACTGTATATATAGCAGTAAATTCTTTATCTTCCTATCTTTGCATTGTGACATGACAGATCCTCCCACCAATAAGTGGAGACTATCTCTCCACTATTTGCATCTGGGTCAGCCATGCCGTCTACTTTGGCCAATGAGTCATTGGCAAACACACCAGCAAAGAAACTTTTCTTCTCTTACTGCTCTGGAAGGCACTGAGGCCGCCATGTGAAAAGCTCAGACATTCTACTCCATGATAAGAAACATGTGGCCCTGTCCCCACATTAACCAAGGTGACTGGCTACCAACTACCATCTATATAGGAATGACACAATCCCAGATAATCCAGCCTTTAGCGAGCCCACCAAATGACCACAGATATGTGATTGAGGTGAGAAGCCAGCAGGTGAGCTGGCTCAGTCCAGTGATATCATCTAGGCAACTCAAAAAAGTGAGTCAAATACATGATGGCTGCCATTTTTAGTCACAAAGTATTGGTGCAATTTGTTACATGGCAAAATTGAACTGATACTGAGGTTATATGGAAAAAAATAAAACAGGTCCTGCTGTAACTGTGTGTTTTCATAAATTTAGGTAGCTTTTTAATGTGTCAATATTGCACTCAAATACAAAAAAGTCCTTTTGCAATGGCTGCTTTTAAAGACTTCATTAATAAAATGCCTCACTTATTTGACAGGAAGAAAGACGAGAATTTATCTTAATATAATTGAATCTGATAATGAATCATTTTTATATACCTCAAAGGTATATTTGAGTGACTAACTGAAAACAAGTTCCAAGTTGAATAGAGATTGAATTAGAATAAATGAAAGCCTAACTTTTTCTTAAATGCTGACACCACAGGATTTGCCATGATCATATTAAGTTTGAAAGAACATCAATGAGATTGTAATTTTAGAATGTTCTGTTTAACCCATGGTTCAAATACATTTTGATATTATTATACTGAATGTATGACTGAAGATCAAATCATCTTAACGTCATTGGACAGCATGTTTTGATACATACGTTAACAAGCACCATGTTATTTTGCTTAAAAATCATTGGAAGTTTTGCTGAGAAAACTTTTGGCCTCCAAGCATATTTTAATGAATGATTCCAATACCACACTAATCTGATACATGAATTTGAATTGCTAATATTTTAAAAATTTGCTGCCCATGCCGCTACTGTCGATGCTCACTTCTGCTAAAGCAGATGTCTATTATCCATCTTGCCACATACACATTAAACTGCTAATCTAAGGGGTAAAAAAATAAAATAGCCCATTTCTCTTATTGTTATTGATACATTGAAGAATCCCTAAGATGTAATGTTGAGGCAGATTTTTATCATGACATTATTGTTTATATCGGTATATATTCACTTCTAACATTCCTCTAGCTCATTGGGGTACTTTGAACAGTTCTGCCAATAGCAATATGTTCAATCTGTAGTATTATGTTTTCTCAATCAGAAAATCATGTATGCTATTCCTATGTCTAATATAAGCATTCTGTCCAAGCCATTCCAAAGTACCATCTGTCAGTATAGGCACTATCATTCAAACGAAGATGTTTCTCATCATTTAGTAGGAAATAAATGGTGGGCAAAATAACCATGACACAAAAAGGATCAAGAGATTGAGAACAAAGTCTGTGTGTCTCTCCTGAGTCAAGTAAGGACTTTCAAACAGACTAAGAGCGAAGTGTGGAGGCACATTCCTGTAGTCTCAGCTGAGGCAAGAGAATAGCTTCAGACCAAGAGTTAAGGTTGTAGTGCACTAGATCACAAGTGTAACTAGCTACTGCACACTAGCCTAGGCAATATACTGAGATCCTGTCTCTAAAACGTAAACAAAATAAGATAATAAAATAAAACCTCCACATATATCCAAATATTAGCCAAATAAAACTGTTTTACAGTAAGACATTTTCCTCCTTCTCTCAAAGAATAATATTTTAGACGTGCTAATGATGGGAAGGACTCATTCAGCCTTGGCCATAGATTCTGAATCTTGAACCTTTATCAAATACTTTAAATATTCCTACTGTGGTGGTTGTTAAATGCATTCAAGAAGTCTTTGACACTTCTTTTCTCAGGAGATACGACTTTATTCCAAGTGTGGGCTGAACTTAGTAACCGACTTCTAATAAAGCGAAAGCAGTAGAAGCGATGATGTGTTACATCCTGACACAAAGTTATAAAAGGCATTGTGCCTTCCTTCTTGCTCTGTCTTCGCTAAAGCACTTTTGGGGGAGCCAACTTCCATATTATGACGATGCTGGAGCAGTCCTATAGACAGGTCCACATAACAAGAAAAGACTCTCCCCTGACAACAGCCTTGTTAATGAACCACCTTGAAAGCTTGTCTTCTAGCCCCATCTAACCCTTTAGACGTCTGCAGCCTTGACCAGCATATTAAGTACAATCTCAGGAAAGAACCTGAGTCATAATCACTCAGCTAAAAGACTCCTGAACTCTTGACTCACAGAAAAAGTGCAATATGAAATGTTTATTTTTTTAACTGTTATGTGTTGGGATAATCTGTTACTCAGCAAGAGATAACTAATACGTTCACCAAAAAAATCAATGAATTCAATAAAGGCATTAAGTAATTTAAAATTTTTTTAAATGTTGATTTTCAATATCTTTGCTCCCTTCAAAATGGGTAGTTTGCCTGAAATATTTTCTGCCTTTCATAAAATCTTGTGAGATTATTTTAGGAAAATTTTTAAAAATAAAATATGGGCAATTAGGAAAAAATGCTTTATGTATAACTGAAATTATAAACAGAATGGAATTGAGAAGTTAGGGATGTATGTATAATTATGTATAAATATGTATGTATTGGAGTTACCTGGTCTGGGATGCTCTTACTACAAACTTACAGGCACATAAGCATATTTCCCCTGTATATTTATATATATGCACTAGCATATGAGGTACTTTTTTTTTGAAAGCTTGGAAGAGGAGATAGTTTGTAATTGGGGGATGTGTTAGGGTTTGAGAAAGAAGGAGGAGGGGGAGATATATACACGCACACATATATATGTATATACACAGAGAGAGAGAGAGAGAGAGAGAGAGAGAGAGAGAGAGACAGAGAGAGACAGAGAGGAGAGAGAGGACAAGAGATTGTGAGAAATTGACTGAGAAGTCCCACAACTGGCCATGTGCAAGCTATAGATCTAGAAAAGCCAGTGTTAGTCCAAATCCAAGTTTCAAGTCCAAAGGCCTAAGAACCAGGGAAGCCAGTGGTGTGAATCCCAGTGCAAGTGCAGGAGTAGGTGCAACGAGTGTTCCTGTCAAGTATGACACAGGGAAAAGGGGGAAAATTCCATCCTCCTACGCATTTTGTTCTGTTCAGGTCCTAAACGGATTGGATGATGTCCACCCACATCGAGAAAGACACTCTACTTTGCTGAGTCCAGCTATTCAAATGCTAATCTCATCCAGAAATGCCCTCACAAACCCAGAAAAAATGTTTACCCAGGTATTCCTTAACCCAGTCAAGTTGACACATAAAATCAACTGTAACAGGGGATGATGCTAATAGTGAAAGACTAAGTGACATGTAAGAAATGATGTATCCCATGACCAGCCCCCGAAGTTAGGTTTGATTTTCTACGGTAGAGAGTGAAGGGCCAGAAGTTGATTCAACCATTCAAGAAACATTATGTCACCTAGGCTGACAATCACCTTGTGCCCAGAGTCCCATAAAATATGAAACTGAATGAAAGAGGAAAAAATTATTCTCTTATCTTTTCTACAAACCATCAATACTTTGTAGAACATTAATTACCATCCTTAGGAAAATAAAATGAGAAGTCACATAATGGACAGTGGCAGGAGGGCTCCAGCATTTGGAGTCATAGACATTGCAAGGGACTAACAGGCATAAAAGCAAGAGGAGGGAAACAGGGCAGGCCCTATGTGGCCACTGCAGTTGACAAGTTGTTTGCTCACGTAAGACCCTGCTCTGAGAATGTCCAGAAAAACTGGGGTATTCTTAAACGATTAATCTCTTAGTAATTAGGAATCCTGTGGGTGAGAGAAGTGCAATTATTTATAGCCACAGTCCAGGAGGTCTTGGATATGCATTAAAGTTTATAAATATGCCTACAACTTCAAAGTGTTTCTTTCCTCCCTCACTCCCCCTCTCCCTTCTTTTGTTCTTGTCTTGGTTTTCCTTTATTCTTCCTTATATCTAACTTCCCTTCTTTTTCACTCGCCCATTCTTTTATATTGTACATTGTTGGATTACTCTTTCTCTAGAATCTAGATGCACTGGCTAAGAGTTAGGACTTTGGTTCAGGCGGGATTTAGTGATGTGGGCTTCTTGCCACACATACACAATCTGCTTCATGTTAGATGCCTCATCCTATTTTCTAACCCTACTAGAGGTCCTTTTGACCATACTCTATGGCTTATCACACACCACTGGAATCTAGAAAATTTAGTAATCGTCTTATATCATTCCAGACTTTAGTTTATGGGGGTTTGAGTGTTACCTTGAAGACTTTCTATCGCAGCAGGTTGAAACTTGGCATACATTTTGACAGCCAGATGCGATATTTCTTTCTGATTGCATGGCTCATAGTCACTTTAATAATGAATTGTTTTCCCAAGTAAAACTCAGTGGAGGTGCAACATCTGGTTTCTAGTGAAAAAGCCAACTTAATTTACTCAAATCCCTGGTGTGATTTACAAAGCACCAAAGAAGGTGGAACACTTTGACACGTTGTAGAATACCGACCGACTATGTCTACATTGGCAAGGGTTTTCTAAATGGCTCATTTAAGGCAATCAGGGAATCTTTTATTTGGTACCACCCTAACAGCAGAAATGTTTACATTTCTAAATGAAAACCTTTTTCTGCAGCTGAAAGCATTTCCAAAAAAAAGTAAATGCTTTGGTCATTAAAGGCAAAGACAAGGTTTTCTTTTGAATGGTGGAGATTGTAAAATATTTTCCAAATATTGCCAAACACTATGAGAAAAATGTAAGCATTCAATAAATTCCTGGCTTCCAGTACAATCATTAGTAGAATTTTAAGCAAGTTCAGATTTTCAGACAGGCTACCAAATTTTGCAGTGGAATAGCTGGATATTTAAAATCATACCCAAATACAATGGTAATTTAAATGCTGATGTGAGCAAAATTATCAGGATAATTAACACCAACATTCACATATATGCACAATTTTATAAATTGCTAACAAAATGAATCCAAAGCCTCATTTTTGCGACATTTATAAACATTTTATTTCTGTTTCTTTGAGATGGTGAACTCAGATTTGGAGGTAATATACATTTAATTCACATTTTCTGCTCACACATAATGTGGTAGGTAATATCAAGGAAAAAGTCAAAACTTGGTTTGGGGCTATGAAAATATCTCTGTCACAATCAGCATATTTTTTTTCTTGTGTTATGATGGATACATGAAAGGAAATGGGAGGTTACCAACAGATTTTATGGCTCTTGAGTTTGTCATAACAAAATCAGTGAAGTTATAATGAGCTAAATATAATAAAATTAAATTTTCTGTAGCAAACAAAAATGAGTAAGCATAATTACCTACAAAAATAAATAGGAACTATTGTCTTAGGTTTAAGTGGTTTATAATAATGGATCATGAAGGTAGAAAAGTCACACAAAAGCTTCTTATAAACTTTATAATTTTAGGACTGAATAAGTATAAAGCTGGCATGAAGTAATCATGATAACACCAAGGCTAATTATATTCTTAATGACATCAATGGAATCAACTAGGAAATATGCTTCAGATTTTGCACTTATACAAGCACGTATTTATATATCAATAGGTATATATATCCTTCCTCATAGTTTTGTGTCAATTTACAACTTGCATCTTTGGTTTTGGCTTTTAAAATTAAAAATGAATTATGAATTAAAAGTTAGTAAGTTTCAAATTCTACATCTGTTATGAATTATGATAAGAACTGTCGTGTAAATTATGTCATGAAACCTCACAACCTCCCTAACCCATAATATTATTGTTCATTTGTAACAGATGAACCAAGGCAGAATCCATGCAGTTACACTGAAAGTCTAATAAAAATCAAGAATTCTTGTTCTTTGTGATTATTTACATTCACTCTAATAACAAAGTGTGTGTTTTAGTCTGACTTTTTATTAAATGTAATATATTCCACTCAACACTACAACAAACTATATTTTATGCTGATGATATGGTTTGCATCCATGTCACCACCCAAGTCTCATGTTCAACGGTGATCCCCAGTGTTAGAGGTGGGGCCTGGAGGGAGATGATTGGATCATAGGGGTGGATCCTTCATGAATGATAAAGTACCATCCCTTTGGTGCTGTTCTTATGATAAAGTTCTCACAATATCTGGTTGTTTAAAAGTATGTGGCACTTACCCCCAACCCCCATCCCTTCATCCTGCTCAGGGCACGTAAGATGCGCCTGCTTCCTCTTTGCCTTCCATCATGATTGAATGTTTCCTGTGGCTTCCCCAGGAGCTGATCAGATGCCAGCATCATGCTTCCTGTACAGTCTGCAGAACTGTGAGCCAATTCAATCTCTTTTCTTTGTAAATTACCTAATCTTAGGTGTTTCTTTATAGTAATGCAAGAACAAACTAGTACACTCTTTTACCATTTTGAATCTTAATTTTTAAAATATTTTAAATACAATACAATTACTTGTCTTGTAAGACATTTGTCATTGCTAAAGTTCGCAAATGTAGAAATTTGGCATTTCTTAAATACACATTAAAAGTTAGATTGTGGGGTTAAATGGCATAATACAGCAGATGATATTGCTAATTAATCTTACACTTTGCTTATGGACATACACACTTCGTATCCTAGAAATACTTGTCCAAATTGCATAATGTACACGGTGACTTCATAAAGTAACTGCTATTTTGTTTTGAGACAAAATTATTTCTCTAGAAAACCTCAGGTTTTCCACTTAAGACCTTTAACTAATTAGATGAGATTCACCAACATTATTAAAGATAATTTTCTTTACTTAAATTCAATTGACTGTAAATATTAACCACATCAAAATGCCTTTATATAAGGATTTAACTAGTATTTGACCAAACAACTAGACCTGGTAACCTCATCAATTAACTATGGAGAAGTTCTTGGACTGAGCATTTAACCAAGAAGAAACTACATGAAAGGCCCTAGGGCAGGAGCAACGGTTCATATAATTAGTATCAAAAAGATTATCTCTGTTAAAGAATAATAAGAAAAAGAAGGAAGAGATAGGGACTGGAGTTAAGGTAAATAGCTGTGACAAAACAGTCTATGAACATTTAGGTCACAGGAAATACTATGGCTTTTACTGTAAGTGAGCTAGAGAGCCATTGCAGAGTGCTGAGCTGAGGGCAGATATGGCTTGCAGTGGTACAATGACATAAATTAGTGGCCTAGTAAGAAATGAATATATATTGTACCACCAAGGTAATTGATGAATAGGACATACGGCATGAGAAAAGAGGAGGGAAGTCAAGAATAACCCCAAGTGTTTATTTGACCTACATTACTGGATAAAGGAAGTTGCTATTTGCTAATATGGAAAGCCAAGACAAAGAGTTGGTTCAAATGAGGGCAAATAAAATTTAACTTGGAGATCTTTTTTGATTATCCAAGTGGAGATATCCAGTAATAAATGAGAGGTAGTGATTAGAGGGAGACATGAGAGTTCTCTGTTTATTGATAGAGTTTAAAACCATGGAAGTGAAATAATTACTTGAGAGCTTAGACGAAAGAATCTGAAGAACATAGCCCTAGGATATTCAAATATTCAGAGTTTGAGAAGATGAAAACACCCAACAATAAAACAGTTACAATAGCAGAAGCAACAACAATGCCAAAAACAACAAAACTGGAAGTGTACACAAGTGTAAGCTTAAAACTTTTATTCAAGGTGCTATTTCCCAAATCTGATGTAGGATTCTTCTCAAATAAAAGGGTTTTATGCCCAAATACATTTTGAATATTCTTCATACTGTATCAGCTTCTGTGAAATTCTTAATATCTCCATATTAAAGGTTCTGAGAAACTCAACAGAAACGAACCTATTTAAACTGTCAAATTCAATATTTCAAATATTTTTTGATCATGGAGGCCTTTTGTTCTCAAAGGGAGCTGACAAATTCCATGGTCCTAAAATTATTTTTCTGACTTTTTTTTTTGCCATGTTCCCTTAAAATTACTATTTTGATTTGATTTTCCTATTCTTTTAAACCTTATAGTTAATAGTATTTCCTGCAAATTATTTGCACTTATAGTAATGGACATGGGGAGAAAGGGTCTAGATTTTTTCAATTTAAAATTTGAGATAAATTTTCCATTATAAAACAAACATAACAATCTCTTCCTTGTTTAAAATTATGCCTAAGTATTTTATTTTGTTGATGATATTGTAAATGAAATTGTTTTCTTGATCTATTTTTCTGATTATTTGTTGTTAGTGTAAAGAAATACTACTGAACATGATCGGAGACATATGGAATGTGATTAACATATCTGTATAATAAAAAAAGTCTAATTTTTGTATGGTGATTTTGTATCCTGCAACCTTACTGAATTTGTATGTTAGTTCTACATTTTTGAATGTGAAGTCTTTAGGGATACACACACACACATATATATGTATGATCATGTCATTCACATTACATGTCAGGAACAATTTAATTTCTTCCTTTTCAGTGTCGATGACTTTTATTCATTTGTTTTGCCTAATTGCTCTGGATAGGACTTCCAGTACTAGACTGAGTAGAATTATCTAGAGCAAGCATTCTTGTCTTATTTCTTACCTTAGAGAAAAGCTTTCAGTTTTTTCCTTTGGACGTGTGGTCTTGTCATCTACAACCCCTTTTATTCTGTTGAGATTCTTCTACACCTAAATTGTTGAGAGTTTTTATCATGAAAGGATGATGACACTTTTCAAATGTTTTTTCTGCGTTTGTTGAGATGATGATATGATTTCTAACCTTCATTCTGTTAATGTGGTGTGTCACATTTATGGATTTCCGTATGTTGAACTATCCTTGCATCCCAGGATAAATCTCATTGATCATGGTGTATGATCATTTTAATGTGCTGTTGAATATAGAATTGTTAATATTGTGTAGAGGCTTTTTGCATCTATATTCATGAGGGATGATAGCCTGTAGTTTTCTTCTTCTTTTTTTTTTTTTGGTATGTCCTTGCCCAGCTTTGGCATAAAGGTAATTCATAAATTTAACTGAGGGAGTGAAAGTTCTGTACACTGGAAAACACAAAGTACTAATAAACAAAATTGAAAAAGACACCAATATTGGAAAGATATTCCATGTTCATGAATTGGAAGGATTAATATTATTACATCTCTGTAGTATTCAAAGCAAGTTACAGATTTAATGCAATCTCTATCAACATTCCAACATTTTCCACAGAAATTTAAAAAAGTCACAAAAGTTTTGTGGAGACACAATCTTGTGTCAGCACAAGTGAATAGTCAGCAATCTTAAGCAAAAGAACAAAACTGGAAGCATCACACTACCTGAACTAAAACTGTATTACACAGCTAGAATAATAAAGACAGCATGGCACTGGCATAAAAACATAGACTAATAAAAATACAGACAGGCTAGAAATAAATTCACACATTTAAAGTGCCAAGAACATATGATGGGAAAAGGACAGTCTTTTCAATAAATGACATTGGGAAAACTGAATGTCCATATGCAGAAGAATTAACTCATACCCTTATTTCACACCACATGCAAAAATCAACTCAAAATGGATCAAAGATTTATACATATAATCTGATGTTTTAAAATTAAAATACAGAAGAAAACATGGGAGAAAAGCTTCGTGATATTGGTCTGGTGAATAATTTTTTGAATATGATCACAAAAGCACAGGCAATAAAATGTAACAACAACAAATGGGATTGCTTCAAACTAAAAAGCTTCTGCATAGCAAAACAAAGCCAAAACCAAAACAAAACAACACAGCTGTGGCTCGATGTGGTGGTTCACACCTGTAATCCTAGCAGTTTGGGAGGCCAAGGCTGGCAGATAGCTTGAACCCAGGAGTTCAAGACCAGCCTGGGCAACGTGGTTAAACCCCATGTCTACAAAAAATACAAAAATTAGCTGGGCATGGTGGATTGTACCTGTAGTCCCAGCTGCTTGTGAGGCTGAGGTGGAAGGATCACCTGAGTCTGGGAGGTTGAGGCTGCAGAGAGCCGTGATCATGCCACTGCACTGTGACCTGGATGACAGAGTGAGACTCTGTCTCAAGAGAAAAGCAAAACAAAAACAAACCGACAATAACAAAAAGAAAAACAAAACAAAACAGAAAACCAATCAATAGAGTGAAGAGACAACCTATGTAATAGTGGAAAATATTTGCAAATCACACATGTAGTAATACCCAAAGATGTAAGAAACCCAAGTAACTTAACCACAAGAAAACAAACAAAAACATTTAAAAATGTGTAAATGACCTGAATAGACAACAAAGTTGGGAGGAAAAAAATAATTGAACTAGGTCATAACCTGGAGGAAGAAGGTACGAAGTAAAGGAAAAGAGAAAGTTAAAAGTGTTTGCAAGATTTTGACCTGAACAGCTTGTAAAAGTTATTGCCAATAACTGAGATGGGAACAGCTTGGAAGGTGGGTATGGGAACATGATTGCTTTGTAGGGTGAGAAGTAAGTTAAATTTGAGAATCCTTTTGGACATGCAAACGGAGACATCTAAAAAGCCATTGGACATTTGAGTCCCATCGGAGAAAAGTTGTGACCAAATTTAAGAATGATGAACATAGGATATTATTTATGTTCTAAACAGTATGAGATGAACCAGGATAAGAATATAGTTAACAGAACATATTAGAGGCTGTACCACTCTCCCATATACTGAACAAGATGCTGTAGTTGGTAAGTGAAGTAACAATTTTCCAGTAGAAGTTTTGATACCATCTTTATGACAGTAATAAAAGACAAAAATTAGGCTGGGCATGGTTGCTCACGTCTGTAATCTCAGCACTTTGGGAGGTTGAGGCAGGCAGATCACTTGAGGTCAGGAGTTTGAGATGAGCCTGACCAACATGGTGAAACCCCATCTCTACTAAAAATACAAAAATATGGCAGGCATGGTGACTCATGCCTGTAACCAAGCACTTTGGGAGGCCGAGGCGGATCACGAGGTCAAGAGATCAAGACCATCCTGGCGAACTTGGTGAAATCCCGTCTCTACTAAAAACACAAAAGTTAGCTGGGTGTGGCAGCGTGTGCCTGTAGTCCCAGCTACTTGGGAGGTTGAGGCAGGAGAATCATTTGGACCCAGAGGCTACAGCCTGAGCCGAGATTGTGCCAATGCACTCCAGCCTGGGTGACAGAATGAGACTCTGTCTCAAAAAAAAAAAAAAAAAAAAATTAACCAGGTATGGTGGTGTGCACCTGTAATCTCAGCCACTAGGGATGCTGAGGCAGGAGAATCTTTTGAACCCAGGAGGCAGAGGTTGCAGTGAGCGAAGATCATACTTCTGCAGTCCAGCCTGGGCAACAGAATGAGACGGTCCCAAAAAAAAAAAAAAAAAAAAAAAAAAAATTAGTAGTAATGGGGAAAATATTACCAATATGGTGACCTCCTGCTGTAGTCACTTGCAGTCTTCTAATGGGTGGTTCAAACAAATAATTTCAAGTTTCAAGATTTTTTTTTTTTTTTGAGACAAAGTCTCACTCTGTCGCCCAGGCTGGAGTGCAGTGGTACAATTTCAGCTCGCTGCCAAGTCTTTTATTAAATACCTCCTTGTAATCTAGACCCAACAGCCATTAAATCTCTCTCTATCTTCCTCTCGTTCTCACTCTCTTATGAAGTATGATTAAATTAATTAGTCTAACACATCATTTAGAAATTGTCTTATATGAGGTATGTAGCAAGTTGAGGGGCAGAGTCAGGACATTTGGAACATTTATTTGACATTAACATTTCTGCCAATCAAATTGTTATGTCTATGAGATGCCAGACAATTAATGTGTTGTTTCTTTTAAGTAACACATTTAGTAGATTACTGTTTCATCAGTGCATTTCCTTGATACTAGAGAAGGTACATTACTTCATAGATACTTTTTCCAGTCTCATTTGGAATTCTTTTGCATTTTTGTCTTTGTTTCTTTACATCTGCATCAAATGCTGTTTGGCCTCATCAAATGAATAGTTTTAGAATCATTTATATGCAGTCATATATTTGGGACAGAGTTAGTCATCAAACATGAAGGTTGATGAAATTTGTTAAAAGATTTGAATAATTTTGTTTATTTTTAAAGATGAAATTAAGTAGTAGAAAGTCAGAAAGCCAGATTTCATTAATATTAAATAGCTATTCTCAGCATGATAAGTTGCAGGTAAAAGGCAGGAAATCAGCCTCCTATTTGCCTGCTACAAAATGATAGCCTTGTGATTGTGGGAGCTGTTTGTTCCTGCATGAGAAATAAGTTGCCCGGTGTCAGGCGTGTTCTGATAGGATCAAAACAGTGCATGTCATATGGATGACCTTTTCCTAATATTGCACAAAGAAATCAAGCTGAGGCCGGGCGCGGTGGCTCAAGACTGTAATCCCAGCACTTTGGGAGGCCGAGACGGGCGGATCACGAGGTCAGGAGATCGAGACCATCCTGGCTAACACAGTGAAACCCCGTCTCTACTAAAAAAAATACAAAAAAAACAAAAACAAAAACAAAACTAGCCAGGCGTGGTGGCGGGCGCCTGTAGTCCCAGCTACTCGGGAGGCTGAGGCAGGAGAATGGTGTAAACCCGGGAGGCGGAGCTTGCAGTGAGCTGAGATCCGGCCACTGCACCCCAGCCTGGGCGACACAGCGAGACTCCGTCTCAAAAAAAAAAAAAAAAAAAAAAAAAAAAGAAATCAAGCTGAGAGAGGTTAATGGTGTACCCTTGAGCACGTGGCTGGGTAAGTACCAGGATAAGGCTTAAGCTTCCATCTCTTAGCTCCACCTCACAGGCTATTGGCTTCATCTTGCAGTACATCAACCTCTTACTAGAAGTGGCTGCTTCTCCTGCTGCATGGTCATCACCTTCCTCTTGCTAGATGCTCATCAAGAAAAGTCATGCAGTTAGTACAGGTCCAAGAAAACAGATCCTAAAAGAGAATAGAATAAAGCCATTGATGTTGATCAGGCTCTGACAAGTCTTCCTACATCTCATCTTTGCTAATGGCATATGGAATGAAAATAATGCAAAGTGGGATGAAGCTCAAGGGGTTTTCCAAGGAATTGGAATTTTGTCAGAGCATGAAAGAATGTATGGTTACTCAATTTTGGTGGTGCTTCAGTGAATTTAAATAGACCATGCCCAAGATTACATAAGAGAGCTATCAATAAAGAGATGCATTTTCTGATTATGTAAGTAATCACCACCCTTGAGCAAAATTTGAAAATATAAAATATTTCAAAATAAAACAAAATCATCCCTAACCTTTATAAAGAGACACCACTAAAATATTTTGGATGTACGTCCAAGTGCATTTTCCTTATAAAATTGAACCCATATTTTATAAAGCTTCTTCTATTTTCTTTTCATACTTTATTGTGAGCTTATTTCCAACTTACTAAAGTGAGTTCATGCAGATTATGATGATGAAATATTATCATATGGTATATAAACACTCTGTATTTATTTATTACCCTTCTCTCAACTTTAAGATTGTTCCACATTTGTCATGAATAAAATTGTAATGAACCTGTTGATTATAACATTTTAGCAGTTAAAATACAATGCTTTAATATTCAAGATATTTTTAAAATTATGTAGTGCTTCTTTATGTTTGCCATGTAAGTTGACACAATCAGGAGTGAAGGAAATCCTATTCTTATAAGCCCAGGTTTAGATTAGTTGCTGGAAAACTATCAGTACTAGGCAATATTTCACTGAATTAAAATAAAAGCTGCTGGGTTCTGTAATGATAAAACAGCAAATGTGCTTTGAGGCCAGCATTTTTCCATATTCAGTTGTGGGCCCAGAAAAATAGTCTAATGTTGATTACAAATACTTCAGCATGATTCAGGCTGATCTCTTCAGAAATAACCTTGGCTTTTAGTTAAAAATTGACAGAAACAAAGTCCTTCATGGATCTTTTTCTGGAAGTCTTGCTTTTCTCTTTAAGCATGATGTTAGTCATTATGGTGCAATTTTGATTATGTGTACAATATTTATATTTATGTAGTCACTGACACCTCATCCTGTCATGATTTGAATGCAGATGAGTGAGTAGGTAATGATGATGATTTGTTATGGTGAAAGTAAACGTTATGACTTAAATTCACCTAAAGGAAAATCTTTACTCTGAAGACAGGTGGCATATTTAGAACCATTTATAATCTTCATAGCTTTTTTTCTTTGTTTCCTTCTGCATTTTTTCAAAACCATATAAATTTTAAACCTTATAAATATGGGAAATTAAATGAAGACAGTCCTATTAAGTCATTCTCTTAAAACTAACAGAAATAGGGAAGAAGGGGACATCATTTCTTTTATTTACATGTGATATATTGGTTAGTTGGCTTGTGTAACTTACCATGACTAAAAACTGTATCAGCCATTTAATTATTTTGGTACCAAGATATTAATAAATTGTTTGATGCCTTCATTGATCCACCCAGTGCAGATGTGGATGTCAGCATTACTGGTCATCTCTGGGGTTGTTTTCATAGGACATATCAGAGTGACAGATTGCATTAATCATGATGGTAAATTGATGCTATAATGAACACCACTTTGTACACATGTCTTCTTTTTATTAGAATCAAACTACCGGATTTTGCTTTGTTTAACTAAACTATAACCTAATTTGTTGTCAAGTATTACATTGTCAAGTATTACATGCTGAACTAAATAAAATATTGTCAAGTATTACATGCTGAACTAAATAAGTTCATGTCCCCAATATTTTAGGCAAAATAAAGTGGTAGCCCACGTTTAATACTATAGAATAATATAGTTTTTCCAGACTCATGAAATTTCTGTGATTCTTTATATACCTAATTGATTTATTCTCTGTTTTCTTTTAGGGCATCAGGTTATATAGACTCAATTTTGTCATATTCCTCATTTTATGTTTTATACATTTACTGTGCACTGTACTTTCTAGTTTCCCATGAAATATTATCAATCTATTATATAGAATTCTGTTGTATATTGAGCAAGCAATCTGAGGTTGCAGTGTTTCTTATCTAAGTTATAAATTAGAAATTAAAACACTTTTAGAGATGCATTGCTTCCAGAAAAATGTTCCCACAGATGGAAGCCTGTTAATTATTCTTGCTGTGCTGCTTCTTTAGTCCGACATCGAGTAAGATGTTAATTTGCCATTTAGAAAGGTTTAATTGATGGTTTCTGGTGAGACAATTCTAAAATAATGGTTTTATTCTGTGTTTGAGCCTTGGACGTAGAATAAGAGAACCCAGATTCTGGCCCTATCAACAGTACTCTATGGATTTATAGCTTTGTATACATTTTGCAACTTCTAAGAGACTTTTCTCTCATTTATGAAATGGAAAACAATACTAGCTACCTTGTTATTGAGGTTAATAAATAAATGTTATGTTTTGTAGGCTGCAGTGCACTGGTAATATACAGTGGTATTAATGCCTTAATTGTTGACTTTAAAGCATCACTAACTGCATGCTAATTATAGATATTCATATTTCTGTTAAAAGTAGCAAGTGCCTAAAAATGTGCAATGTAGGACTTTACTGCATATGTTCTTTTGCTGGAGCTGCCAAAATACATCCTAGACTTGGTGATTTAACACAAAATATTTTCTCACAGTCCTAGGAGCTAGAAGTCTGAAATCAAGGTGTTGGCAGGACTGGTTTAATTTTGAGGCCTCTCTTCTTGGCTTGTAGATGACTGTCTTTTCCCTTTGTTTTTACATGGTCTTTTCTGATTTCCTTAAAGGACACCATTTACAGGGACTGGATAAGGTCCCACCCTAATGATCTCATTTGACATTAATTACCCCTTTAAAGATCCTATCTCCAAATATACTTACATTCTGAGGTATTGGTGGGGGGTGGTTAGGACCTCAGCATATGAATTTAGAGGAGAAACTATTCAGCAAACAATACTGTATAATAATGTTTCCCAGATTGTAGTCTGCTGAGCACTTGTATCCAGATGTACTTTAGTAACAGATTATAATGGTGAAACACATTGGGAGAATGCTAAGTAATACACCAAAAAGTTTGTGTTTGGTTGAGATTGTGGATCTTTTTACAAGCTAAAGAATGGTAATTTCCAGGAGGATATTATAGGAGTTGGGCTTTACTATATTTATTTGACCAAGGAATCTGATTTTGTTGTTCAGAAAAGGGTGTTGCATATGCATAGTAACTCTTTTCTTTACTTAAAGGACAGTAATACAAATCTGACACACTTGAAACATATATCTTAGGGTGGGCCCAATTATAGATGGGATAAGTAACCATCTCTACCATGTTTGTGTGGAAAAGTTAAAAAAAAAAAAAAAGCCATCCACTTTATTAGAAGCCAAATGAATGTAGCATTTTTCCGATGCAAGCAATTACCATAATTGCCATTATATTTTACCTAAGACAGCTGTTTCTGTCTAGGTTTTTGTTTTTCAGAAAGATAAAATGCTTTTATGTTAATGGGTTATGTTTTATACTTTTATTTTAATAATATCAATTATTAACTCTTGAGAATGGTCCAATAAAATACTAATTTCCCTTTTTCTTAATGAGATCTCTAGGGACTGGAACAAAGGAAGGTAAAAGTAAATGGAAAGAAAAGTAAGAAAAGACAGAACAGTTGTTCTCAATCCACACGCTGCATGTAAGTCACGTGATAAGACTTTAAACATGAAAATGGCGTGGCCCTATCCCTAACATTTCTCATTCAAATGATTGAGTGAAGGACTGAGATGCTTTAAAGCTCTAATCATGATTCTAATACGTGGTCCAGAGTAAAACTATGATTCACAGGAGAGAGGCTAAGTAAGAGGTGTGCCAAATCTATTAGGTAGAGCTCCAGAAATATTAGGTGCTGGGGTAGGATGACAAAAACAAACAAACAAACAAACAAAAAAAGAATTGTTAATGGTAACAGAAAGCGAAATACAAAAACACAAAAGACTTATTGATCAAATTCCCTGCATCAATGAGTGAAAAGGAAGTGATAAGTAGGCATTGAGGAGAGCTAAAGCAAATTTTATCTTGCAAAACTGAA
The DNA here is from genome assembly GCF_001698545.2 of Rhinopithecus bieti. Taxonomy (NCBI): domain Eukaryota; kingdom Metazoa; phylum Chordata; class Mammalia; order Primates; family Cercopithecidae; genus Rhinopithecus; species Rhinopithecus bieti. Next base: position 5,644,916 of record NW_016805866.1, on the reverse strand, counting down.
ACTCTACACCCATTTTAAGTAACGAAAGTCTCAGGCTATAAAATCAATGTGCAAAAATCACTAACATTCCTATACACCAACAACAATAAATCAAAGAGCCAAATCAGGAATGCATCCTATTCACAATTGCCACAGAAATAAAATACCCAGGAATACAACTAACCAAGGAGGTAAAATATTTCTACAAGGAGAACTGTGAAACATTGCTCAAAGATATCAGAAATGACACACAAAATAATACAAAAAAAAAAAATTCTATGCTCATGGACAGGAAGAATCAGTATCATAAAAATTGCCCGACTGCCCAAAACAATTTATAGATTCAATGCTATTCCTATTAAGCTACCATTGAGATTCTTCATATACTAGAAAAAAAAAAAAACTATTTTCAAATTCAAGTAGAACCAAAAAAGGGCCTGAATTTGCCAAGGCAATTCTAAGCAAAAAGAACAAAGCTGCAGGTATCAGGCTAACTAACTTCAAACTATACTTCAGGGCTACAGTAACTTAAAGCATGGTACTGGTACAAAACTGCACACACAGGCCAAAGGAACAGAATAGAGAAGCCAGAAATAAGTCTATCTAATCTATCTAAGTCTATCTAATCTATCTAATCTTTGACAAATCTGACAAAAACAAGCAATAGGGAAATGATTCCCTATTCGATAAATGGTGATGGGATAGCCTTATACAGAAGATTAAAATTGGACCCCTTCTTTACACCATATATTAATACAAAAATTGACTCAAGAGGAACTAAAGACTTACATGTAAAACCCAAAACTATAAAAAACCTGGAAGTCAACCTGGGCAATACCATTCATAGGAACATAAGGAAGGGAAAAGACTTTATGACGAAGGCACAAAAAGCAATTGCAACAAAAGCAAAAATTGACAATAGGGATTTAATTAAACTCATGAGCTGCACAGCAAAGGAAACTATCAACAGAACAAACTGACAACCTAGACAAGGGGAGAAAAATTTTGCAAACAATGTTTATAACAAAGGTCTAATATCCAACATGTATAAGGAACTTCAACAAATTTACAAGAAGAACAAACAACCCTATTAAATAGTGGGCAAAGAATATGAATAGGCACTTTTCCAGAGAAGACATACATGTAGCCAACAATCAAATAAAAACCTTTCAACGTAGCTGATTATTAGAGGAATGGAAATCAAAACCACAATGAGATAAAATCTCATACCAATCGGAATGGCAATTATTAAAAAGTCAAAAAAAAATAATGCTGGTGAGGTTGTGGAGAAAAAAGGAATTTATACTTGTACACTTTGGGTTGGAGTATAAATGAGTTCAATAGTTGTGGAAGACAGTGTGACGTTTCCTCAAAGACCTAAAGACAGAAATATCATTTGACTCAGCAATTCCATTAGTGGCTATATACCCAGAGGAACATAAATTGTTCTTTTATAAAGACACATGAACATGTATGTTCATTACAACACTATTCACTATAAGACATGGAATGGACCTAATTGCCCATCAGGGATAGACTGGATAAGGGAAGTGTGAAATACTAAGTAAGAGGTGTGCCAAATCTATTAGGGAGAGCTCCGGAAACATTAGGTGTTGGGTAGGATGACAAAAACAAACAAACAAACAAAATTGTTAATGGTAACAGAAAGTGAAATACAAAAATACAAAGGCCTTATTGATCAAATTTCCTGAAACAATGAGTGAAAGGAAGTGATAAGTAGGCATTGAAATGGAATACTATGCAGCCACTAAAACGAATGAGATCATGTCCCTTGCAGGAACATGGATGGAGTTGGAGGCCATTATCCTTAGCAAACTAACACAGGAACAGAAAACTCAATACCACATATTCTCACTTATAAGTGGATGCTAATCGATGAGAAAACGTGGACACATACAGGGGAACACCACACACTGGCGCCTGAGGGTGGAGGGTTGGAGGAGGGAGAGGATCAGGAAAAATAACTAATGGATACTAGGCTTAATACCTGAGTGACAAAATAATATATACAACAAACCCATAAGACACAAGTTTACCTATGTAATAAACCTGCACATGTACCCCTGAACTTATAATAAAAGTTTCAAAAATGACTCCTTGTTTTCCTTGTTTCTAGCTCCTGCAACCCGCCAGTCTGTATTTTCTTTCTGTTTATCTATTCTAGGTATCTCATATAAGTGGAGTCATATAGCATTTGTCTTTTTTGTGACTGGCTTACTTCACTTTGCATAATCCCCCTTAAGTTTCTTCCACGTAGCATGTATCAGAATTTCCTTCCTTTATAAAGCTGAATAATATTCCATTGCATCCACATTTTTACTGATGCATCCATCAATGGACAGTTGGGTTGCCTATACCTTTTGACTATTAGTAATTATGGTGCTGTGAACAGGAGTATGCAGACCCATGTTTCAGATCTATTCCAGACCTTCATTCAGTTCTTGTAAGTATATACCCAAAATTGAAATTGGAAAATCCCATCAAAATTCTGTTTTTAGTTTTCTGAGGAAACACAATGCTATTTCTCATAGTGCCTACACCATTTTGTATTCCCATCAACAGTGCACAAAAATTTAAGTTCTTATGAGTATACACCCAAAATTGAAATTGGAAAATCCCATGATAATTCTATTTTTAGTTTTCTGAGGAAACACGATGCTATTTTCTTAGTGGCTACACCATTTTATATTCCCATCAACAGTGCACAAAAATTTCAACATCTTCACTTTCTTGCCAAGATTTGTTATTTTATTTATTTGACAGTAGCCAAATCCTAATGGGTGCGAGGTGGTATCTCATTGTGACTTAGATTTATATTTTTTAATGAGTAGTGACATTGAACTTATTTTTGTGTCCTTGATGGACACTTGTGTATGTTCATTAAATCTGTCTATTCAAGCTCTTTGTCCATTTTTTAATCAAAGTTCTGTTGTTTTTGCTTAGTCTTAGTTTTGTTTTTGTTGTTGAGTTAGAGGAGCTCTCTATACATTCTGAATATTAATCCCTCATATGATTTGCAAATATATTCCCTCATTTCATAGGTTTCCTTTTTGCTCTGTTAATCGTGTCTTTGATGCACAGAGGTTTTCATTTTGATGTAGTCCAATTTATCTATTTTTACCTTTGTTGCCTGTGGGTTTGGTGTCATATGTAAAAAGTTATGACCAGGCTGGGCATGGGAGCTCACATCTGTAATCTCAGCATTTTGGGAACCCAAGGTAGGTGGATCACATGAGGTCAGGAGTTCACAGCCAGCCTGGCCAACATGGTGAAATCCCAACTCTATTAAAAATACAAAAACTAACTGGGCATGATGGCGGTGATTATAATCCCAGCTACTTGGGAGGCTGAGGCAGGAGAACTGTTTGAGCCTGGGAGATAGAGGTTGCAGTGAGCCAGTGAGCTGAGATCACACCTTTGCACTCCAGCCTGGGCAGCAGAGTGAGACTCCATCTCAAACGAACAAACAGAAAGTTAGTACCAAATCCAATGTCATAAATATTTTTTCTTATGTATTCCTCTACTAGTTTTATAGTTTTAGCTTTTACATTTAAGTCTTTGATCCATTTTGATATCTTTCCTTCTTTTTAAACCAAGAAAGGCATATCTTTTATTTATTAACTATTTGGTACAGGAGTTCCATGAGCACCATTCCACATAATAACCCTGGGATCTAGGTCACCTCAATTTTGTGGCTCTGCCATTTCCCATGAATCAAAACCTCCTCCACTGAATTATCTTTATCCAACCAGTAAGCATGCAAGGAGAAATAGTAAGTTGAGACTCCCAGTGGAAATTTTGGAGGCCAGGCCTTCGCAGTGCTCTTTATTTCTTCAGGTGGATTTGAATTAGTGTCTAGTGTCTTTCAGCTTGAAGGACTCCTGTTAGTATTTCCTTTAAGGCAAGCCTGCTTGTGATGCATTATCTTAATTTTTACTTATCTTGGATGATCTTAACCTCTCTTTCTTTTTTGAAGAACAATTTTGTCAGACAGAATTCTTGAATCAAAGTTTTTTTTTTTTTCTTTCAGTACTTTGAGTATTTCATCTCATCGCCTGTGACCTCAATGATTTCTGATGCAAAATTAGTTGTCAGTCTTCATGAGTATCCCTTGTACATGATTTATCACTTCTCTTTTGATACCTTCCAGATTCTTTTTTTGGCTTTAATCAGTCTGATTATGATTTGTTGTTCACTGTGGACCTCTGTTTATCCTATTTGAGTTCATTGGGCCCCCTGTATGTGCAAATTAATGTGTTTAATAAGAACTAGGACATTTTTGTCCATTATTTTTTAGAATATTTTTCATGCCTGTTTCTCTTTCTCCTCTCCTTTTGAGACTCTCATCATGCATATGGCAGCATACTTGATGATATCCCACAGGTCTTGTAGGCTCTATTCATTATCTTTGTTCTCTTTTCATTGTGTTCTTCAGACTGGGTAATCTCAATTGACCTAACTTCAAGTTAGGTTGAGTTTTTTGCCACCTTAAATATGCTACTAAACCCATTCAGGAAATTTTTAATTTTAGTTATTATATGTTACTCTTTAGTCCCAGAATTTCAATTTGGTTCTTTTTATTATTTCTATTATTGTATTGGTAATTACCATTTGGTGAGATATCATTCTCATACTTTCCCTTTACACATGGTTTACTTTAGCTCTTTTAATATATTTTTTAAATAGCTGATTTAAAGTATTTGTCCAGTAAGTCCAATGTCTAGGCTTCTTCTTTTCTCTGCCATTCTTGCTGACATTACTTGGCAGAATTACTATTTAAAAATCAGCACGCCACTCAATTTAATCTCTGGTGTAAAACCTGTATCCATGTTTTTAAAATATCCCCTGGCTACATCAGCATTCAGTCAAATTTGAGAACTACTAAAGTAGAAAGAGAATTTGAGAGATGGGATGATCCCAAGAGGCTGAGCAAGGTATAGACCATTCTGGGCTTTCTTCTGCCAGAGTGAGAAGGTGAGAATGATGACACTTGAGAGCAGCATCACTGTTCTTTTCCTTACCACTTCCTGAACAGGAAAAGTCTAAGGATGAATTTTGAAGTATAACATTACATTGTGCTCAGTATTTACATTAGGGATTATTTGGCAAATTTAGTGTAGTGTCTGATAATGTAGCTATGTTTTCTATCACATTCAGCAATGTAGTTGGATCTGAGTTCAATTTATTTCAACCTTCAATTTAAAAATAAAAAATATGAGAAGAGTTTTTAAATACATTTTCTAACCAATGATCTTAGCTGTTATCTATCATTTTGACTTGCTAATGTCTTATAAGAAAGTATATACTTTAGTTATTTTCTGTTTTGATTCTAGCTTATAAAATGAGTGCAACCCAAGATAATTTGAAATCAGGTCTGGTGTGCACTTTAAAATGAAAATAAAAGTCATATGGTTATACTTCATAAAATTTTGGCCTCACAAGCTCCCTCTGGGAAGAAGAAAAGAAATTTCCTAGAATCATACAGAAGTGCACCTTTTGGTTCTTGGGTCCATATACGAAGAAGGAGAGACTGACTGAGCTTAGTAACAGCTGCATAATACATCTGGATAGTGAGTATCTATTTAAGGTTACTAATAATATAAAATAGTTGATGTTCCATCAGTTAGAATTTTCTTAGGTAAAAATGAAATAAAACAACTCAAACTGTAATCCAGACACTTTCTTAAAATTGTTGGATATGCTGGGGGCGGTAGCTCCCCCACACTCCCAGCACTTTGGGAGGCTGAGGTAGGAGGATTGCTTAAGCCCAGAAATTTGAGACCAGTTGGGGCAATATGGCAAAACCCTCTCTCAACAAAAAATACTAAATATCAGCCAGTCACACACTTGTGGTTTCAGCTATTCAGGAGGCTGAAGTGGGAGGATCACTACTAAGCCTGGGAGGTTGAGCCCACAGTGAGCTGTGATTGTGCCACTGCACTCTGGGTGACAAAGTGAGACCTTGTCTCAAAAAAAAAAAAAAAAAAAGAAAAAAGAAAAAAGAAAATTATTGGCTAGATGGGTACACATAAGTGAAAATTTTAATTTGAGTTAATTTAATTCAATATTTTGTAGAATGATACTAGGATAGTAGCTCTAATTTTTTATATATTTTATTGTTTATTGAACTGTGTGTCTAGCCAAAGAATCAGAATTAGAGCAGCTGTATCCTGTATTGTTTTGTAATAAATTTATTTTTAAATCTATCTTACTGATTCTTGAACTCAAAGGTAAAATAATGATAATTATTTTTTTCCTTCACATTCCTGCTCAGTCAGGTCTTCTCAGGAGACTGAAAGAAGCAACTAAGAAATAATAGTAAAATATTAAGAGGTTTCAAAAGTATACCATTTAATAACTCCTTTGGATTAAAATATCTGGGGAAATTAATTTATACTTAGGTAGCTAGATTTTATTTCAATGATGCTTACTACTCTATATTTTTTCCTAACACTCCTTATAATTAACTTATTTTGACTCAATGCTAACTGTATTGTATGCATTTCTGAGATAAGGAATTTGAAGCTAAGTAATTTATGTAGATTATTAATCAAACCCAGGTCTTGGTGGAAGACCAAGATAATTTCTATTGTTCTGTTATAGCTACCTCAAAAAGTCAAATCCTCAGAAACTATTGCCATATATATGTGTGTGTGTGTGTGCATGCTACTGTTAGACACACACACACACGCACACACACACATACATACATACATATATGTGTGTGTGTATATATATATATATAGAGAGAGAGAGAGATACGGACAGACTGAGGAAGAGAGAGTTCATTTCAGAAACTGAACTTCAGTATCACATAAAATATATTTCATATATCTAAGTCAGAATAACTACGTTGTAGAAACAAAAATAATCCAAATTGGATTTTCAGAAAACTACACAAATGTTGCAAAACTCACATATATTAATTCACTGATAATTTGACAATTATTTTAGTTTTTTTCTCTTAAGATAAGGAAGAGAAGAATAAGAGAAGTAAAAATAAAGATCAAGTGATATCCTACCATTTTCATATCAGGCACTTTCATATATGTCATCCGATTTCACGGTTACTAGTAAGGCTGAGATGGAGTTTAATTAGAAAGTATTAATTTGTTAAGTCTGGATTTAAAATAAATTCTAATTTCAAAATCTTTGCTTCATCCATATTTGGAAATGGGTGAATTCTACTGAATAATCAGAGCTGGTAATGACAGAGAAATATCATTCAAAATATTTTATTACATTTACACATTTTACAAAGTCCCAAACCAATGATTCTCAAAAAGAGATAGAAAGTTAAAAAAAATAAAATAGACCTCACATGATGATTCAGAACTCGGTTTTTAGCATAGCGAAGTTTTCTTCTGATATTTCCCGTTGTATCTTGCTTTAGAATATATAATCCTTAAAATGCTTCATTTATATTTTTAAAGTAGGTATGTGAGCTCCTTATTTTTGTTCTGTATCTCACAAAGCAGCATTGCCTTAAATTATATCAGAAGACTGTGGATTTCTTCTATTTATTTTATAATTAAATAATGAGGAAAACATATTATACCCAGATCTTTAGAGTCTTCACGATGATTGCTTTGAAGAAAATATCCTTTCAACCTTCGGTTGAAGGGGGGTAGATACAGAGCAGGCTTCCTTCTGTCCCTGTGCCCCCATTACAGTTTGGACTTGACCTTGGCTGACTCATTTTAGGGCATAAGGACGAACGTGTAGGATCATTTGATGAAAGGCAGTGGACTGTGATAAAGTCCACATGGGATAGATATGGGAGGAGAGTTGACATTTGTACAGGACAATGATGATTAATAAAAACAGAATCTCTCCACTCCCTTCTTATATTTTATTTTGTGTAAATATTCAAGGCTAGCACCATCTTCTTAAATTTATTGTCTATTGACAGAAATATTGCAGATGCTTTCAACACAAATGTAATTCATTACGGGGAAATTCTTATTATCCTTATGAAATGCCACATTATCAAAGAAATAAAGCTTAAAAGAACACGTAACCTAAGATTTGATTTTATGGTGCGACCTCAGGGTAAGGTTGCAGGAATTAGTAACATGTTGAAGGTTAAGCTGTGAATCATTTTTCACAAATGCATCAAGGACTGTGTCAGAGATATATTTAGAGAGGGTTAGACTATGCATTCCTTGTATCTTTAAACAAACACAATTGAAACATCTTTATTAAATTTGGCCATTTTTGTGGAAGATGGAGATCTGAGTATAAACTAGAAATGGAATGACATTCTGAATTTTTTGAGTTTCTAGAATCTGAGACTTGGTGAAATGTTCCCTATATTGTTGAACCCACGATTAAGCCTCAATCTATCACCATGGCCATTTATCAAAAGTTCATTGTGAAACCATTAGTTCAGTGAGGACATGTAATGGCTCACATTTTCTCACTGAGTCATTCTATCCACTTACTTTGGTACCACTTCTGGGGTGGTTGTTCTCTAGTGGTCATTAGTGTTTAGTACAATGAAGCTCATTCTTTGTGCCCACTCCCATAGATTCTTTCACATGCCTGTCTCCCAGATCTCCAATCTTACTCTTCCAGCCAGGTCACTGACAAACCAGCTAAGCCATTTGAGCTATCCAAACAACATATTAGACATCACACAAAATCCTTGCCAGGGAATTGAGTGTCCATATATCAATGAACTCCCCCTGCTCTCTCTGGTTCTTTTGAACCAGCACTCTTAGGATCCACTCGTAAGGTTACCCTCAGGGTTCCTTTGCATACATGCTGGCCAGTCCTATAGTTCCTTTGGCAAATAATTACCAACATATAACAGGCCCAGCTACTCCCCAGTTGAGTTTGTTGTGCTATCACTCTGATTATGGGAATATTGCCCACGATGTGAGATGGTGACAGATTCTTAGTAGTACGAGCATTGTCCTGTAATGTGTTGGACCCTTTGAGGCCTTTGCATAATCACCAACAAAAGGGGAGGATTATTTCTTCCAATAAGGGTGGGTGACCCACTTCTGCAATCCAGGATATTTGGAGGAATCTGGAGAGGCAAGGTTCTTGAATGTGGAAATTTTCCCTTCTCTAGTATCTCCATCTCTAGTCTTAGGGTCCTTTCCTTCTCTATCAGTATCATAACTTTGCCATATGAGGCTTCCCTAAGCTCATAATTTAGTACCTCTGATGTTTAGCTGTACCCATCCTTTAGCTGTCTGATTTTCATCTGTGTCTCTCGATCCTTTATAAGTGCTTCTAAGGAGTCTCTGTAACTCTCACACTGTGCTTTTCCTTATTGATCGTTATATCCAAGCCAGCTAATGTTTTTTCATGGAATCAATGGTGTTTAGCTCTAGCCACCCAATCCCATAATCATTATGCTTTCTATATCTAAATAGAAATAGAAATAGAGGTGAAAGCACCTCTCATCATACCCAAGTCTACTAGCTAGTGCTACTCCTTTCGTCTGTCCCCATCCCAGCCCATCACATGTGAAAAATCCTATCAATTACACAGCTTTAGCATATTAGGGACCATTAGACTATCAAAACTCCATGTGTTATCAGGGATGGGGTCATAATCCCCATCCATCAAGTAAGAAATCAACTCCACAATCCCATCTATAATGTCCGCTACCTAGGACCATCCCAAATATCAAACCTCTTCGGTCAGGTTTTCTAGGAGTAGAGTTTGAATTGGTGAATCTTATTTAAATGATTCATCAAAGGAGTGCCCTCAGGAAAGGGGAATGAGGGAAACAGAACAGGACACAGGAAAAAGTGAAACAATAATGTGGTCTTGGCAGGAGGTCAACTTTATTATGATAGTATGAGAAAATTATCGATGCTGGAGTACAAATAACGCCACAGTATCAGGACTCACATTTTGTTCCCTCTAGGGATCTGAACAATCTTTCAGTAAAAGTCTAATAGTAAATGCTTTTGGCTTTTCAGTTCATTCCGTGTCTGTTGCAACTGCTCTGCCATCACAGTGTGAAAGACAACGTGTAAGCAAATGGGCATGGCTGTGTTTCCATGCAACTTTATTCATAAAAACTAGTAGTAGACTGGATTTGATCTACAAGCTGGTTGTAGTTTGCTGTAATCTGCTGTAGGGAAAACTGGCTCCCATTTGGCTGAAGAACATCTCTACACAAGAGTGTAACTGAGCTGTTATTGGCCAACATTCCCAGCACATGATGGGTAATGGTACACTGGCAGTGAAGGGGATCTGGGTAGGACACCATCAGAATCCACTATATGAGGAGGATCAGGTGACTTCTGGGAGGTAGTGACAACTGAACCGATTTTGAAAAGGAGCTGAAAAAGAGAAAACATGAGTAAAGGCATAAAAATAGGTTATAGTGCCATATATGCAAAGAACTACAATCAGTTTAGAATTAAATGTGAATGGTAGAAGATGAAGCTTGAGAGATAGATCAACAGGCTGTAAAGTGCATTATGTATTATTCTTGGTATTTACCTTGTAGAAAAAGACAAGGCACTGGGGAGTTTAAAGTAGAGAGGTGAGATGAATTCTGCAGTGAAGATGCAGGGGACACAATCTTTTGTTGCTAACTCCATCTATTTGTGTAAGAATTTTTAATCATTTACTATTCATAGTAATTAATAAGTTTGCTTGTTTTCTTCCCTTTCAGAAACAATGTATGAAGACTTACATCCAGATTTGGTGTTGCCTGTTGATGGATGGTGACATATATCCTCAAAGTGACTTTCCAACAGTGAAGTGAGATTTGCATCTTTGATCAATACCCGTTTTTTTCCTCTCTGGCCTCCTTTGGAATAGCAGCAGAGGTTTTAAAGATGTTTCTCTAGATGTCAGGGTAAAGTTTATGAGCATGACATGTAGGCATTTGCTATTGCTAAATGAAGCCAACTGGTCTAGACATAACTCACACCTTGGTCTATTTAGTCCAATGCTTTGGCTAATAACCAAATTCATTTTGTACCAAATTTCAGGAAACCATCTGTTCAAATCAGAGGTTGCTATACTATAAACATCCTCCTGTAATCTTTGTTGAAAACAAAATACCATCAAAGACACCTCCACCCTTTCTTTTTTGCAGCTTCCTTGCCTAAACCTGTCATTCTTCATTATTCAGACCAACGCTGACTGAGTAGTAGCATTTTAAGGATACTCTTCTGTATTGTACATGCAGGCTAGTTTAAGAGTGGCAAAATCCCAGAGGAAGGGAGAAAAAATAATAGCTGTATTGATGTCTCAAGCTTAAGGTGATAGTTGTTTGAACCAGGGCAGTCTCAGTGAGAGAATACTTAACTCAAATCTCTAGAAAATAGATCATGCAGGTAACAATTGTGACCTTGGAAAAGTAGGTCAAAGTGGACACATTTTTTCTCCTTTTCTGTATGTTCCCAATGTCTACACATCTTTTTTTATTAATGCAGTTATTACCTTGGCCAATATAAAACAAATTTGCTAGAGAATTGAATGTCCATATATAATAAAATTCTCTTTAATCAATTTTTAGGCTAATCAGTTGTCTAGTTTTTAAAAAATCTATATGCCTAAGCCTGTGGCAGTCATGTGGACTAGAAAGTTATTAACATGATTTAACATTTATGTAATACCTCTACTCCAGGAAAATGACTTCAAGTCTTTCTATTGTATACTAGAATAGGAAAAAATGTATTAGTTATCCTTTCAGATCTTGAACAAATATATGTCCTGTAAAATTCTGAAGTATAATAACAATGTGCTGTACAGATATCAGTCCCTCAACCACCAAACTGTTTTTGTTTCTGAAATAAACATTGAAAATGTATCCTTGATGTAGGTCAGTGCAGTACTCAATATCATATATATTCAGAGGAAAGCCTGTTTTCAATGGCCAGGATCAAAGCATTCTCTAGGAGTCATGAGTGAACACTATACTTGTGAGTTTGTATTGTGTACCAAGATCTCAAGAACCAAAGTCAGAAAACTTATATAGAGGATATAAGTTAAAAAATTATAAAATATAATTGAAATGATATATATATTACTTTTCCTGGTTAACACATAAAATAACGTAAGGCTATTTAGTGATCAATGCAGAAAAGAAAAAAAAAAATATTACTCTCATCTCTCAATTCAGCATTTGGTAGTTTGAACTCTACTTCACATTGAAAATCAAGGCAACACTCTTAACTCATTGTCAAAATGAAAAATCCTGCATGCACACAAAGCAGCTATCTTAATTCTTCCCCCAATACTCAGGTGGATTCCAGTCTTGAATAGCAACTGATTGCTAACTTATAGGAAAGCATAATAAATTTGGAGCATACAGATCACTTCACAGTTCTTATTCATAGGCAGTCTTCCTCCTTAGACCCCACCAGTGTCCTAAGTTCATGGTTTTAAATTCCTTCTAAGGACATCTCATGCTTTCTCTCTGTCAAGCAACTAACTTCCAGACCCTGTGGTGCTTGATTTTGTGTTCCTTTACGACCTATTGTAATAGGATCAGTTACTTCTTTCCCTTTTTTACCTATTTATATATCCCATTTCCATATGGAGTGATTTGGGTTTGAATATATATGTATTGTATAAAACAAAGTTAGTTATTGGTCTTTGTTTATGTTTTCAATAAAACCAACGGCATGTGAAATCGGTTTAGAAAGCATAGTTGGCAGTCTAAGCCCAAATAAGAGGAATAAAGTAGTTGTAGAAACACCTTTTCAACAAAATTGCCTAAGAGGTCATCTGACGTTTCAGGAAGTGATACCTAAAAAGAGGGAGTGCAGTCTGAGTCATGAGGTACTTGGCTAGAAGCTATGTCAAGTTTAAGCAGGATGATAGATAAAGAAAGGAAACACTTGATGCTTTATTTACAGACATTTGCTTCATAGGGTCAGTATTTTTTAGTTGTCACTTTTCTTTAACTTCTTTATCATTGTTTCATTTTTCTACCGAGGAACTAGGTGAAAATTCTATTTTACTAAATAAATATTTTCAAACTCTTGCTCTGTCATATGACATTCATCTTCCCAGGTCTTCCCCAGAAAAAAAAAAAAAAAAATGTTAGCATACATTAATTCCAAGTATAAGCCAACTGCCTTTACTCAGGTTGGATATGGAACTTGTATTAGTCAGTTTTCATACTGCTGATAAAGACATACCTGAGACTGGGCAATTTACAAAGGAAAGAGGTTTAATGTAGAACTCACAGTTCCACGTGGCTGGGGAAGGCTCACAATCATGGCAGAAGGTAGGAAGTAGCAAGTTAAATATCATGTGGATGGCAGCAGGCAAAGAGACCTTGTACAGGAAAACTCCCCCTTATAATGACCATCAGATCTCGTGAGACTTACTCACTATCACAAGAAAAGCACAGGAAAGACCGCCCTCATCATTCAATTACCTCCCCCTGGGTCTCTCCTACAGCATGTGGGAATTCAAGATGAAATTTGGGTGGAGACACACCCAAATATCATTCCATCCCTGGCCCCTCCCAAATCTCACGTCCTCACATTTCAAAATCAATCATGCGTTCCTAACAGTTCCCCAAAGCCTTAACTCATTTCAGCATTAACTCACAAGTCCACAGTCCAAAGTCTCATCTGAGACAAGACAAGACCCTTCCACCTATGAGCCTGTAAAATCAAAAGCAAGCTAGTTACTTCCTAGATACAACAGGAGTGCAGGTATTAGGTAAATACACCCATTCCAAAAGGGAGACATTGGTCAAAACAAAAGGGATACAGGCCCAATGCAAGTCTGAAATCCAGTGGGGCTGTCAAATCTTAAAGATCCAAAATGATCTCCTTTGACTCCATGCCTCATATCCATGTTATGCTGATGAAGGAGGTGGGTTCCCATGGTCTTGCGCAGCTCTGTTCCTGTGGCTTTGCAGGGTATAGTCTCCCTCCTGGCTGCTTTCACAGACTGGCATTGAGTATCTGTTGCTTTTCCAGGTGCACGGTGCCAGCTGTCAGTGGATCTAGCATTCTGGAGTCTAGAGGACGGTGGGCCTCTTCTCACAGCTCCACTAGATGGTGACCCAGTAAGGACTCTATGTGGGGGCTGTGACTCCACATTTCCCTCCTGCACTGCCCTAGCAGAGGTTCTCCACGAAGGCCCCACCCCTGCAGCAAATTTTTGCCTGGGCATCCAGATGTTTCCATACAACTTCTGAAATCTAAACAGAGGTCACCAAACCTCAATTCTTGACTTCTGTGCACACACAGGCTCAACATCAAGTGGAAGCTGCCAAGGCTTGGGGCTTCCACCCTCTGAATCAATAGTCCAGGCTGTACCTTGGCCCCTTTTAGTTATGGCAGGACACAGAGCACCAAATCCCTAGACTGCACACAGCACAAGGACCCTGAGTCTGGCTCATGAAACCATTTTCTCCTAGGCCTCCAGGCCTATGATGGGAGGGGCTGCTGTGAAGACCTCTGACATGCCCTGGAAATATTTTCCCCATTGTCTTGGGAATTAACATTTGGCTCCTTGTTGCTTATGCAAATTTCTGCAGCTGGCTTCAATTTCTCCTCAGAAAATGGTTTTTTTTTTTTTTTCTATCATATTGTCAGGCTGCAAATTTCCTACACTTTCATGCTCTGTTTCCTTATAAAACTTAATGCCTTTAACAGCACCCAAGTCACTTCTTGAATGCGTTGCTGCTTAGAAATTTCTTCCACCAGACACTCTAAATCACCTCTCTCAAGTTCAAAGTTTCACAGATCTCTAGGGCAGGGGCACAATGTTATTAGTCTTTTTGCTAAAGCATAACAAGAGCCACTTTTGCTCCAGTTCCCAACAAGTTCTTCATCTCCATCTGAGACCAGCTCAGCCTGGAACTTATCGTCCATATCGCTATCAGGATTTTGGTCAAAGCCATTCAATAAGTCTCCAGGAAGTTTCAAAATTTGTCACATTTTCCTGACTTCTTCTGAGTCCTTCTAACTGTTCCAACCCCTGCCTGTTACCCAGTTCCAAAGTCACTTCCACATTTTTGGGTATCTTTTCAGCAGCACCCCACTCTGCTGGTACCAATTTACTGTATTAGTTTGTTTTCATGCTGCTGATAAAGACATACCCAAGACTGGGCAATTTACAAAGAAAAGAGGTTTAATGGAGAACTCACAGTTCCACGTGGCTGGGGAAGCTTCACAATCCTGGCAGAAGGCAAGGAGCAGCAACTTCCATCTTAAGTGGATGGCGGCAGACAAAGAGAGCTTAAGTAGGAAAACTCCCCCTTATAATAACCATCAGATCTTGTGAGACTTACTTTCACAAGAAAAGCATGGGAAAGAACAGCCCCCATGATTCAATTACCTCCCACCAGGTCCCTCCCACAACACATGGGAATTCAAGATGAGATTTGAGTAGGGACACAGTCAAACCATTTCAGAGCTTCTAAATATTTAATTGGAAAATAGGTTTTATTGCTGCACTCATTATTAGAATAACTCCTGTTTAGTCTATCTCAAAGTCAAAGCTTTGACACTGCAAATAGAAAAGAAATAATACTAGTTCTCACCAAATATATAACATAAAAAGTCAGAGGCCAGCATCAAAGGTGTGTCAACATGTAGAGAGACAGATTCCTATATGCAGAATTTTTGAATCTAGACTGGAAAGTGCGTCATTGCCCCTCTGCTAAATGGAACGAGGTCGATGATAATGCACCAGATGATTAGCTTGGATAAGACCAGGCTTTAGTGTCCATATTTTTGATAAGCTAATAAGCTCTTAATCCTCTCTCTCCCAGGCCTCTGTTTGGATGGTATTATATGATATGCATAAGGGGTTTGTTTATTTATTTATCTATCTTATTTATTTATTTACTTGATATATTTATTTATTTATTTATCTGATGAGAAGAATGACTCGTGTCTTTGAAGGGAAAAGGAGGTGATACAAGAGAAGGGTATGAGATCACTTTTCCATTGACCTGAAAGGCTAGTTTTATGTCTCCTGTGGAGAGATAACTATTTAGTATGTATTCAGGAATACAACTAATTTCTGAATAAACGTATAGCCTTGTAGATACTACACTATTTGAGATAGTTTAGGAGAAAATACTTCTTTATAAACACTCATCCCTACTATGGACCAGACTGAAACTTACTTGGTAATGGCATCCTGAACATTCTAGGTCTGCCACTAACATTATTTTTATAGATGACAGTGTTAGTGCAGTCAGTCAATAGTTGCCTAACTAGGGCTCTTAAGGTATAACATTATTCAGTGACTTGCAGAAATAAATGCTGGAGATTTCAAAGTTGGAAATGAGCCCTGTCAGGGCTAAGAACTATCCTGTCAGACCTTAGTACAAACATGGCCTATTTGTACCTATAGGTTGGTAAGACCTGGGGAAATATGGGTTACAAAAATTATGACAATTACCTATCTTACAGAACAAATCATTTTATGTTTTATGAAGAGTAATGCCATTCTTCAGTTAAAAGTCTCTTTCATTTACAAATTGATTTTTTTGTTGTTCTCTTGATTTCCTGCATATTTCTCCTTTTCTATTATGATCCGGTCTGGCTATTCCCTTGTTTCTAACAGTTTCCCCAAATTTAATTCATTTCACTTTTTTAAAATATCTTTTCTTGAATAAAGACGGTAAAAGCAAAATGAAAGAGATAAACAAAGATATCCCAACATACTTAAAACAATGAAGCCAACTTCTATGGTTTCCACCAACTTTCTTCACAATGAATTCCTATTTATTTAACCTTCAATGTTGTCTCTTCATTCTTACACTCAATTCTACTACTTGTGTTCCATTCATTTACTTCATAAGACCAAGATTGACAAAGAGAAGGAAGAAAAGACTTGTGACTCCTATTAACACTCAGTCTATTATCCCAGAGTAACCTCTACAATAAAGTAATGGGAAATAATATTATTCAACTGATAAAATGCATATTTTAATTTAATTCTAACTACAGTCACTTACACACTTTAAAAGTGGCCTCCACAGACTTATATATTCAAAGACAAGCCACCTAAATGTGAAAATATGTGATTGCTGGGCAAATATTAAATTAGGATGAATAATTTAAGACTTAGCATGTTGCTTTTGAAAAGTTGCCAGTGATAGGTCAGTACCTTCCTAATGAAAATATTGATTGAAATATCATCTTTAGTTATGGATTTTATGACAAAAGTAACAAGAATCTGGTTTTCTGAATTTAGTTCATAATATTGTCTGTTTACTGTGAAACGGAAAAAGCTGAGACATATTTTAATAATAGTCCTTAAATATAACTTATTTTTTTTTGTTTCATCCAGTAGAAATAACTGGTTTTTTCCTTTATAAACTTAACACTTTACAAAACTATTACAAACCTGATGTACTATTTACAAACACTTTACAAAACTATTACAAACTTAACACTTTACAAAACTATTACAAATCTGATGAACAAACCTGTTAAACATCTAGACAATGCTTAAAGATTTTTTAGTTGTCTTAGCTGGAGGTCTTAAAGACTTACATGAATACTTTAAATTGCCTTTTTTATATAAAACAAATGGTCTTTCTCATTCTTTTTTTAAGTATTCCCAATTGTATGATTGTATTATTTGGCAAATAATTGTATTATCTGGCAATTTTACAGGCACAAATGGTATGTGTACATGTGTGTGTATGAGTATTTAAGCAGCGCTTTTCAAAAGAACTTTTGATGACAGTGGAAGTATTTTGTACATGTGCTATCCAGTGTGGTAGCCACTTAGCTAGCATGCGACTATGGAATGCTTGAGATGTGGCTAGTTCAAGTGAAAACAAAATTTTATTTTATTTTATTTAACTAAATTCAATGTAAATAGCCACACATGGCCAGTAACTACCGCATTGAAGACTGCAGCTTTACAGCATGAATGTAGATTTTGATTACCTGTAAGCTTCATTGACATAACTGGTTTTATTCAAGCGATATTTAAACTTTAACTTTGGAATAGAAAGCAAGCAGAATTAACCTTTAGTGTCAGTTCTGAATTCTCCTGTAACATGGATTAATTAATACATTTTGTTTGTAAGGAATATCAGTGGTTTCCTTTCTCTTTTTAGATTCGAAGTGAAGAACTTAACTGTGTGGAAAATGACAAATTCTTAATACATTCTGAACTTTATTGAAGGGAGAAAGATTTCCAGGTGCTGTTTAAAGTGAACAAACTAAAGCTTACCAAATTCTTTGCCCATTAGGTGGGAATGTGGAATGGTGAGGTTTATGGAGCAGTTTTCCCCCTTCAGCTGCAGAGATGATCCCCTTTCCCCAGCTGTTAGAGAAACTGCTCCCTCTCCACTCACCTTTCAAGCACAATCTACCGGCTGAGCACAGTTCACTTCCGGGATATAGAATGATTCTAAAGGATCTGCTTTATAGTTTTCTTTCTGTCTCTGGAAAAGTTATACTCAGAGAACCAGAGAGACTAGCTCAGGATAGAGCTAGAATAGAATGAAATCAAACAGCATTCTTCTTCACGTTCCAGTTAGGGAATGTGTTCATCCCTTTCCACCCTTTGCACATATACGTCTTTCATATGGTGATGGGAAAATTGACTCCGGATTCACTTTCAAAACATTGCATTCCTTACTCAAGAAGCTGATTCTTTTTTTTATACTTTAAAAGTCCTGAAGTTTCACCCTGTGGTGTTAGAAGTTAGTCACTGTTCATTGGAATGTACTCAAGAGCTTAATGATTAGAATTTTGTGTTTTCTTTCTGTCATCCTCGGCTTAGAGCAAAGCACCCTGGATAAATGTTGACTCAGCTATATCCACTCCTTAAATTAAAGTGCTTTACTGTCTGTGTCCCAACTTTTTAAATCAAATACAGGAAACAACACGAGTGAAACAATTTCTGCATGTGCCATGGTTTCAAAATCAATAGCACTTCAATTGCCAAACAGGCTCTTCAAACTTTAATGAAGAATGGATTAGTTGGTAGAATGGGAGAAATTCAAGCCTATCACCAGTTATAGTAAAGGATTCTTCCAATATTTCTTGAAACTTATTAAGTAACTTTTTTTGCTGTCCAGTGTTTCAATATCCTACATTTTTATGTGAGAGGTGTCTAAATTAGTTCAAAGGAAAAGGCTATCCTTTCATGATCACATACAACTCATTACACTGGAAATTCACAGACGTTGCTGCAGTCGCTTCTTCTGCCAGAGACTGTTGAAAGGAAATTAGATTGCATTTTGAGTGAGAAGGAGGTCAATGACACTTTATCTCCCTGATTTCATCTTCCACTGTCTTAAAACTACTTAAACTAGCACCAGACACACAATGAAAATTAACATTTATATAGTAAACACTAAGATAATTCTGTAAGGAAACTCCTGCTTACACAATCTTAGAATAGATTTAGTTGCATAAACAAAATAGCCTACAGTCGATAATAATTTATTGTGCATTTTAAAATAACTAGAAGAGTATATTTGGGATGTTTGTAACACAAATAAATGATAAATGCTTGAGGTAATGGAAATTCAATTCCCCTTGATATGATTATTGTGCATTGTGTGCCTGTATCAAAATATCACATATACCCCATAAATACATACAACCAAGATATACATGTAAAAATTAAAACTGAAAAAAGAAAAAAGCCTGAAAACCAGGTATGAGTTTAATATTCTATTGTTCACATTTGAATCTAATTGAAATTTTTTAAATTGTTTTATCTCCAAAATCCAACCAACTACATTCATAACACACACACACACACACACACACACACACACACACACACACACATATATATAGGCATAGTTATTTTATGCATTTACTTGATGAAATAAAGACATCACTTTAAATCAACAAAACTCCCTCACAGTTAATTTCTGGTCACCCAAGACATAATCTGATTCATTTAAAGGAATTTCTGTAAGTGAAGTTTTCACAAGCAAATAAAGCATGAGTTGTCATTTCTGGTTCTGTTCATGTGATTTCCATTTATTTATTCATTGAAAAGATATTTAAATGGCACATTCCACTGGGCAGATACTCTCGCAATATTGTGAAAAAGGACACAAATGTAGCTGATCCCATGGATATTCCATTCTAAGGGCAGGTGTAAACAATTATATAAATAAAATAGGTAACATATCAGTCAAGATGACTGCCATGAAGAAAAATAGAGCAAGGTAGAAGGTAAGGGTATCATGAGAGTGGTGGTGGTTGGCTGCAATTTTAAATATGGAAACCAAAAAATTCCTCCTTGTGAAAGTGGCATTTATGATGTGAATAAAGAGAGGGTGTGAGTCTTCCACACATCTAAAGAGAGACTATTCCAGACAGGAAATAGCAATTGCAAAGCTCTTGAATGGAAGCCTGATATGAATACAGAATAGCAAGAGGACCAATGTGGCTGGAGCTGACTGAGAAAGAAAGATAGGATTCGGGGGTGATGTCAGAGAGATGAATAGTTTATCAGGGAGGGCAGAGTTTATGCTTGGAGAGACTTTGGCCTTTAATCTGAGCCAGATGGAGAGACATAGATGGATTTTGAGCAGAGGAGACCCATGACTTGACTTCTGTTCTAATAAACTACTTTACATGCTGTGTTAGTAATAGACTGTTAGAGAACCAAGGCAGAAACCACTGCAGTAAAATCCTAACAAAAAATAACACTTTTTTGAACTCACATCATAGTTTATAGAAGTCGTGAAATTCTTGATATATTTTGAAAATTGGGAAAACTTAAGTAGCAGATACATTTAAAGTGAGATATTAGCCAAGGAGCTAATCTAAGGTTTTTTTCTGATCTTTAGGTACGCAATACTTCTCAGACTGTCAAGTGGAGATGGAAGGTAGGAATTTAAATATATGAATCTGTATCAGAGCTGAATTCTAGGCTGGAGATTTAAACTGAGAGTCATCCGTTTATTTTAATCCATGAGGTTGAATGGAGAACTGTCTGAGCTATTACTTGTAGGTAGCAAGAGGAGAGGATCCAGAGTGATCCCTGGGTCACTCAAGCTTTTAAAGTTCAGAAAATCAGAAGACAAATACAAATGCAACAGAGAAGGAGCAACCAGCCCAGTAGAGTTTATTAAGCTGAAGGGAAGAGAAGAGGGTGTTTCAAAAAGAGGGGAAATATCAACTGTGTTAAATGCACTGATAAATCAAGTACTGAGGGTTGAGAACCAACCTTTGGAATTAGCAGCTTACTAGAGACACTGACTATTGCAGCCTTGGTGAAGTCTGGTGTTGAAAGTTCATTAGAATATTAAAAGGAGCAGAGACATAAGATGATAGCTGTAGTGGCTTGTTGGATAGAGAAGTTTTGGTGTTTGTTTTAACAGAGAGAAAAGAGTAGAATGGCTGAAGGAAATTTCTGAAGATATTAAAAAGTGATATCTAGTGCATACGTGATGGGGTTGGACTTAGATAAGAGCAAGTACAGAGCATGCATGATCACAGGAGGGAAAACCAATGCATGGGCCCCAAATGCAATGGAAGGAGCTGGGAACAATTTTCTGTTTGCTTATTTTTTCTCAGTGAAGATGGAATTACATTTATCAGCTAATGAAAACAAGAACAGGAGCCGGAAATATGAAAACCAATAATTATCCAAGGCAAAACATTTATGATGTTGCTGGGATTTCCCCTACAAATGAATTTCAAGAAACACTGTTGATTCCTCTTAAACTTTTTAAAGTTTAACATACCTTGACAATTTTCCATTAGAAGTTTAAATGTGGCAAAGGAAAATTTTGACATAAGATGCACATGTATAAAGTTTTCATCACTTTAAAATACATTCAATGGAATCTAAATAATATAGCTATTCCAAACCCTTCATTCACCACTTAAAATGTAGAGTATAAACAATCTTTTCTCTATCAGAAATGTTAGCATCATTTTCCTTTCTCCTTGAAATGGAACTCTGAAAGTTTATCCTACGGAGATATGCTTAGGCTTGAAAATATTTTGTTTCTCATGCTGTTATACTTCTCAATAACAAAACTAAGTACACAAATAGAAATGTTTTAAAAAAAAATCTTATTGTGCTATAACTCAAGAGTATAGACACTCCCCTGGAATAAAAGAACTTTAAAATTATTCCTATTCAATTGTTAAATGTAACAATAAATTATGTAATTATCATATATCATTATATATACTATATTACATAACTATCAATCAGTGTATCAGAGCGTTCTGGAAGGAGACACCATGACTAGGATAAAATCACAAGAGGTTTATTGGGGGTGAAGTGGGGATGGGGTAAATAGCTAACACCTGTGAAAAATAAAAAAGGGAAGAAGCAGCATTGGGTGGGAGAGCCTCTGACCACAGTGTGTATCTGACAAAGTCTTGCCAACCCAATGGGAATAAAGAGCAAAGAATTCCCATGAGAGAAGGCCTGCACTGAGCAGCAAAGGCTCAGTCATAGGCTCAGGGCTGCCTAGGATAAGCATGGTTTTTGCCTACCATAAAGTATCTGTTCCTGAAGGCACTGGCGACTGCAGGCTGACCAATAGCTGCAGCTCGTGCAGCTCAACAGCAAGTTCCTCCATGAAAAGAGATCTAAGCAGCACTTTTCCATCACTACCGCAGATATAAAAACTAAAATGTTGCTGAAAATACGTTTTTAACAAAATGGTCAGGCTTTTTGTTTCAAAGTGAATGTACTACGTATGGATAAATATTACTTTATTATTAGAATGATTTAGGTTTCAGTATCCATTACGTTTTGATGCTTGCAAACTTTAAGAAACCGTGTTCACATAAATAAGTGTATTTTAACTCCTTTCAAATATATATCAAACATCAAATAAGTTTAAATAATTGAGAATTATATCTAAAATTCTATCTGCTGACATCTCAGTTAGGCTTTCCTTTAATTTTATTGTAATTTAAATGATTGGAAAAAATCCATGTTGCAATTTCTTTTTCCTAAATCATTAGTGTCATTCACTTTCTCAGTGTCTAAGAAATATTCTAAAAATGTTTTGCCAAGATTTATCAAATAGCAATAATTATGTCTTTTTTTAAATCTAGACTTGCCATGTTGAACCTACATCATCAAAAAAAAAAAAAAAAGGAAAAATTCCAAATACTTTTATTGTAGTCACCCCTTCACTAACGTAATAACTTTCCTTTCTTTTCATGTTTGTGTTTTGCTTTTGTTTTGTTTTGTTTTGTTTTTGAGACAGAGTCTCGCTCTGTCACCCAGGCTGGAGTTCAGTGGCACGATCTCAGCTTACTGCAACCTTTGCCTCCTGGGTTCAAGCGATTCTCCTGCCTTAGCCTCCCGAGTAGCTGGGACTATGGGCTTATGTCACCATGCCCGGCTAATTATTTGTGTTTTTAGTAGAGACGGTGTTTCACCATATTAGCCAAGATGGTCCTGATCTTCTGACCTCGTGATCTGCCCACCTCGGCCTCCCAAAGCGCTGGGATTACAGGCATGAGCCACCGCGCCCAGCAGTGTTTTTGTTTTTAAGAGAGGCACTTTGTCATCCAGGTGCTAGAATGCAGTGGCGTAATCACTGCTCACTGAAACCTGGAATACCTGGGATCAAATCATCCTTCTCTGTCTGCCAAGTAGTAGCGGGGACTACAGGTACAGGTCACTACAGCTGACTTACAGTAATCTTACATTTTTTTTTTTTTTAACAAACATGCATTTTAAACACAGTTGCATCAAAACTTTATAGCTATAGCTTTAGCTCATACAGTTTATGAAACATAATCATGGAATCTAATTGCACATAAAAGTTTTCATTTTCTAACCAGGTATTCAACTCTGACATATCTTTTCCAGGAAATTTTGACTTCATTTTTTGATTCAAACATACTCTTAATGCATACTCTTGTGACACCCATTTCACTCTGAGTTCTAGGTCTATGATACATAAATAGAAGGCATAGGCTCCTGCCATAAATTTTTTCTTTGGATGAACAAGGCACTGCCACCTTCAATTTCTTAAAAACTGTCGAATTCAGTCTCAAGAGACAGTCCCTCAGGAGCAACTAATTATTTCTTTGACAATAGCAAGGAGAGAAAGAGGTGAGGTAGTTAAATAAAAATTGCTAGTACTTCTACCACAGCATTTGCAGTACATTACTATATGTATGATTTTAGAATATGTCACTGTTAGCCAAAGTTTACTCTTTCTAACACTATATATTGTCCTTAGAATAATGTCAAAAAGATCAACACATGTGTCTCAACAAGGTGCCTTCGTCATAGGAGGCTTCTTGTGACCAAGGTTTTAAATTCTAAAATCATCACTTAGTTGGGTGTCCCACAGTTTTATCTATGGAGTAAGGCAACATGGTAAGATCCAGGATGGTTGTGACCTTTTATCGAATGATAGAGGATACATCTGAGATGGAACAGGAAAGGAAAACCTGCCTACGGCTTACATGATAAGCATGTTCTTACATCATTTCAAGGAATAGATCATTACATGGAAGATATGTGCCTGTAATTGATCTGTTTAGATCTATCTATGTCATGGAAAAGCTTTACGTACTATTTGGGATATACATTGGTCTACAAGACGGGGTGAATTAATATTTTAGAGCCCTTGTTCTCGATTCACAAGGCTTTTATGTGCCCCCTCCCCCCAGCCCACCCCTAACAAGGGTATGTTTGGCAATGTCTACAGACACTTTGGTTATTGAAAGCCAGAGATGCTGCTAAACATCCTACAGTGCACGGGACAATCCCAACAACAAATAATTATTTAATCCAAAATGTCAATTGCGGCAAGATTGAGAAACTCTGTTTTAAAGCCTTGTCCATGGAAGTGAGGCCCAAAAGCCAGCCTCATCAATACCACCTGGAAATGTGTCAGAAATACAAAATGTGCAGTTCCATATTATTCATGCTCATATTAAAGTTTGCTGAATTTACTAGGCAAATGCAACAGAATTTCCAGTGGCAGCAATGGTCCACTTCTCACCCATGTCCAAAGTACAACCGCAAATTGTTTTTTTATACTCTTAAAAGTTTTATTTTCCTTCTTTCAGATTTGTAGAAAATGGGACCAAAATATTTTGTATTAACTAAAGATAAGCATTGTTCTCATGCCTGTTTAAACAACAATAATGGATTAGTTATAAAATAAAGCCATTTTGAAAAGACAAATTACATTTAAGATAGATATCCATTATAACAGAAAAATAGTAACCTTTTGTTGGTTTTCATTTAAAGACCAAATTGAATTTAAATTTTTTAGTCTACTCAAAAAGACAAAACACATCTGCTAACACATCTGCCTCATATCCAATTTACATTTAAACATTGCTGCTATCCCCATTTTGTTTCGGGTGGTTTGTTTTCTCACAATTCAGCATAAATTCTCATGCTATAATACTTAGTTTTTCTCTGCCTTTTAATTTAGAATCTTTTCAACTAAGGCAGATGAACAGGGGTAAAGCACATAACAATTATCAAACTAAAATATTGCACATATCATAAGATAAAATATGAGTTAAAGCTGAATTCATAATAATAACTCATTTTCACCCTCTTCCAAACTATTCTCTAGTGATAAAAGGCATTAGGACTATTTCAGGTTGATACAATGGCAATGGAAAAATTGTAATTTCTGTTTAATCAAATGAGCACTGAATTCTATGAAGCTGTTACTATCCCAGCTTTTTCCAGAAATGTCTAATATAATCCCGGGGCCTTTACTTGTCACGAAAATTTGGTATAGTAGAGAATATTATGTTTTAGTGTAAACTGTGGTGTCTTGAAAAGAGTGGAATCTGTTCCAATTATTGAAAGTTTTCTTTCCTACTAGTCTACGGCTACCAGCTATGACTGAATTCCATGGGGATAAAGTAAATGTTAAATCCATTTTGAAATCTTTTTTGTAAAAATATTCTACAGCATAAAACATTTTAAAAACTCATTTAAAATTATCTTTATTATCTACTTCTTAGTCAAGAACTTCATTCATCACCTTATGCCTCTCTTGCTATAATTAATTGATAACTGCTTTCTCTAACTGTGAATCCTTCTGCTGCCAACTCTTTTATGTACCTTAGCATGACTTGAAACATGCTAAGAACATTTTCTAAGAACACATATGTATCCTTCCTTAAATTGATCTAAGAATGTGCCTGCCATGTAGGCTTCTCTCTGACTCTCAAACCTTTCCATTGTGTAGCTGCAATGTATTCATCCAGCTTAATTCACATTAACTGTCCCCAACCTTATTTGAAACATGCCATCTGGTTTTCTACCCCATACATATCATATCAATTTATCTATAACCTTGTTCCTAGTCCCTCCACCCATCCGTCACTCTGGAATACTCTGGCTTCTTCCATTTGATGGAAAAAATCATAGTCTAAATCATATGGTCTAAAACATAGTCATTAGTATAAGGCTGGCTCGTAACTCATGTTTCCCATGAAATCTTCACTGAATGATCTACCAATGGTTCATAATAGTATTCGTCTTTTGTAACCGTCTTCAGCAGTAAATATATTACCAAATATATTGCATAACGGAGAAAAGGTTTTCTATTATTTATTTATTTATTTATTTATTTATT
>NW_016805866.1:5613685-5618252 GCF_001698545.2 Rhinopithecus bieti | reverse complement strand
GCTCGTAACTCATGTTTCCCATGAAATCTTCACTGAATGATCTACCAATGGTTCATAATAGTATTCGTCTTTTGTAACCGTCTTCAGCAGTAAATATATTACCAAATATATTGCATAACGGAGAAAAGGTTTTTCTATTATTTATTTATATATTTATTTATTTATTTATTTTATTTTAAATTTTACTTATTTACATTATTTTATTATTTTTATTATTTTGTTAGTCAATACAGTACAACTATGGTTGGGTGTATAGGCTCTAGTTACATCTACTGTGAAATATTGTTTTTATCAATCATGAATCTAGCATAACCCTAAAATAAATTATTTTTTTGTGGATTGATTACTTTTTTTTTCATTTTTGTGATTGTACCTAACTGGTAGGCGCATTGTGAGTGATAAAATCTTGCTATATGAAAGGTGTTTGTCAGAGCAGTAAGCACTCAACACAAATCTCGTATCTATCATTATTATCATCACTATCATTATAATAATCATCATCATCTCTCTAATAGAATATAATCTCATGAAATGCAGAGGCCAATTTTTATACTTGCCCTGGAATTCTATGGACATAAATACTGAGCACATTGGAGGTCCCTATGAATATTCAATTATTGATTCATTTTATTTTTATTTGCTTCTATTGCCTAGTCTGCTCTGAAATTGTTCTACTGTACTCACCTCATTTCAGGTCCCATTATTTTGTATTGTAAAATTCCCAATATTTGTTTTCCCTCAAAGACAATGGTCATTTTTATTAGAAAAAAATTTATTTTATTAGAAAATATTGTAAGCCGGACACTCCGCATATATTCTCATTAGTTCATGTCTTCTACAGACAGATAGCAGTCTCAAGTATTATATTAATCCCTGTAGAATAAAATGTGTTTACAACAAGCTTCAGAGCAATGAAACATTTTATTCTTGGCATATTTTATTTTAGGATAATAATAAGTATTGTAAGCCAGTTCTCTAGGGATTTTTTAAACTATAATAATGCAGGTAAATTAATTGCCAGTATTTGCCTTGTTTGATTTCCACCTTGTTCTAAATGCAGAGAATATCTCCTTATTTTAGATTTGAAGGAATTTCTTAGAGGCTATC
The DNA here is from genome assembly GCF_001698545.2 of Rhinopithecus bieti. Taxonomy (NCBI): domain Eukaryota; kingdom Metazoa; phylum Chordata; class Mammalia; order Primates; family Cercopithecidae; genus Rhinopithecus; species Rhinopithecus bieti. The sequence goes on along the minus strand of NW_016805866.1, from coordinate 5,617,145 downwards.
TGGTGCAACTCTAGCACTTTACAAGTGTGGAAGTTGATTGTATTCTGATTGATTTCCAAGTTATATACTGTTAACAGCAAAATAGTTTAACAACTAAATTTATAATTCCTTCTGATCACGTATTATTTTCTGAATTTGATTAAGTCTCAAAAGGTAACCCAATTGTCAGTGTTATAGCTCCTTTACGCTAAGGCTTGTTTTTGCCTAAGTTGGTTGATGAGCCAGCTGGCATGGTAAAATGTGCATACAAGGAATTTTACGTGACAGAAAAACAGAATATATTATAAAAGGCAAATTGATTGAAACTCATAATAATTCCCCAGATGAGAAAGAATAGATCTCGCTTACACACACACACACACACACACACACACACACACACACACACACACAGATACACACAGAGAGACACACACACAGGGAATTGGAACAAAGATTGTTGTGGGAATCAGTTAAGATTGGTATTCTAGTTAGGTTATTGTTATAGTAGGGGAAAAAAGTTACATCTAAGTTGAGTATGATGATGGAGGTTAGTAAGAAGTTATTGAATGTATATGTGAGCAAATGAAGAAAACAACTATAATTAGAAACCAGGAATCTGTTACAGCTAATTGTCATTGAGGACTGGATGTAGTTTGGGAAAAGGAATGAATTTATGTAATTCTAGGAACATTGTCAAAATAAATTAAGAATCTTTACTTCAGAGCTCATCAAGAATGTGATTCTGCCCTTCATCCTCAGTATCAAAATTTATGTTAGTCAGGATTTTCCAGAGAACAAAACAAATAGGATATATGTGTGTGCACATGTGTGTAAGTATGTAAGATTTATTTTAATGGACTCATGTGATTTTGGAGGCTTAGCAATTCCAAAACCTGATGGGGTAGGCTGGCAAGCTGGAGTTAGAGTCCACAGGCCAGCTCCTGTGGAATTTCCTTTTGCTTAGGGAGGTAGCCCGTTGTTCTATGCAAGCCTTCAACTGATTAGATGAGGCTGAACCACATTGTGAAGGCTTACCTGCTTAACTCAAAGTCCAGGAATTTAAATGCAAATCTCATCTAAAAAACACCCTCAACAGAAACATCCAGAATAATGTTTGACTAAAAATCTTGGCACTGTCATCAAGCCAAGTTAATACAGAAAATTAACCATCACAGGAATGAACCAATGTAATTGCAGGAGCACTGTCAAAAGAAATTGAAGATCTTCACTTCACAGAAAACATAATTGGGAGCTTGAATGAAGTTAGCATACAATTTTGAACAGTCCAGCATCAGTCATAAGTAAGTTATATGATACACTCTTGTTTAGGGCCAAAGCACTGTTTAAGTGGATTTTTGAAAATACAATCACATCTTCCTCTTACTGAAATTCTGCTTTTTACATGTTTACCTTTATTCCAGACAATAGTCATCACTGTGTGCCAGATGGATGATAAACAGTGCTAAAAAGTAAACTGAGACACAATAAAATACTAAGGAGTTGATTTGAGTAAGAAGCAATTCATGAATTGGGGCAACTCCAAACCGGAAGTGGTTCAGGAGCACCACCAAGGGAATGCAAGCAGCAGGCTTTTATAGGATGGACACAGAAGTAAAACAAAGAAAATATTTGATTGGTTACAGTTATAAAATTGCCTTATTGGTCTATCCCATTGAAACGTCTCTGGTTATATAATTATGGTTGTTGGCTACTTCTGATTGGTTGAGTTTATGTTCTGTTTTTCTGTAATAAAGGCATTTACAAGAAAAGTTTTGCTTGTGTTTGCAAGTCAAGCAATGTTTAGATAACTTATGAAATCTAACTGGCTTTGTCTGCTCAGGAGTTCTTCAAGCCTGGTCTCTGTTTTAATTTACTTTAACAACAGTAGTATGTTATTATCACTTATACCCTTTCTAATCCTCAGAACTACATCAAAATGTTGGACATATTCCCATTTTATAGAGGAAGGAAATGAAAATCTGCTAATTAAATTTCTCACAATGTGGAAACAATGTCCAGACCCAAATCTAACTTTCAATTTACATTATTTCACTAAATTATGTCACCCTCTTTTTCCATGTGTTTAAAATTAAAAAAAGAAAAAAATAGAAAATTTTTGGCAATTGACACTTGTGGCATAGAGGATGCATCAATTGCATACTTTGGATTGATCATAAAATTACTTACATTTCAATTTCCCTTCCAAGCAGAAAAAGAATATATTTTTTTAACTCTCCTACCATTATCAGGTACTTCAAGTCTAAAGGAGTGTGTTTAACATGCATTTACTGAATAAAACATTTGATTGGCTGTCTGCTGTTCACAAGGACCTTGAAGAAAGGTATTTGGTGGAAAATGCCTTAAATGAATTCAGGAACTTCAATATGAAGGAAAGATGCAAAAGAAAATAATGAAAATAACGCTCTAAAGGCTTTTCTAAGACTGACTCGGCTTTTCCATTTGTGTACTGTGTAAGATTTTACTAGAATGTTCAAAATTAAACCACATTAAAGCAATCAAAGCACTCTTAGAATTTACTCTGTAATAGTGATTAGGACTTGAAGATACAGCTGGTTTTGGTTAAAAACTGGCTCTTGAAAATTATTTGAAGTAAATGAGAAGTTAAAAAAAATCTTTTTTTAATTGTCTGTATTTTAGAACATTAACATAGTGTGTGATCAAGTGAGACGTGTGACACACAATAAATTGCTATAGTTTTAAAATTCAGTCTCCCTTTGAATACACAGATAGTGAAAGGCCTGACAATTTGGCAAAGCTGTTTTATATCAATCAATTATTGCTAGACTTTGCTCTCCATATGCCAGCACTTTTCTCCCTCATTTTGCTCTTGGTTATACAGGCAGCCAAATTATAGATAATGCCTTAATCCCCACCTTCATCCCCTCTTCTACTCCTTCTTTCATTCAGTATGTTTTGTTTACCAAATTCCAGATCTAATATGAAGGAAGTTTAGACACATTATACCATGAATGGACTGGCTTTGAAACCAGGCCCTTAGCTGAATTTGCCCACACCACTTTTTCCAGACCAATACACTTATAAACTGCTCTAAGAAATGCTAAAATGAAGAAGTGAGCAGATTATAATGGGAAACCAAGAATATTAGCTTAATCTTGAATATGCAATTAATGCCAGATGAGTTATTGCATTTTATTATAGGTAAGTCATGATTCAGATGATATCGCAAAACACAGAGGGACTCAATGTACTTATGCTGATGATGATGATGATGAATCTTAAAAAAATAGCAAGACCTAAATTACAATTTGCAAGTATTTTCAAATTCTCAGGGACAAGAAAGAGTGAAGAAATAAACCATTATACCTATTCTAGCTCATATTTTTGGACTGGCAGCAAAAAGAACTGTAATTTGCCAAAACCATATTCTTTCTTTTGGAATTTGCCCTTTCTTTCCTTCCTTCCTTCCTTCCTTCCTTCCTTCCTTCCTTCCTTCCTT
>NW_016805866.1:5588912-5613274 GCF_001698545.2 Rhinopithecus bieti | reverse complement strand
TTTCTTTCTTTCTTTCTTTCTTTCTTTCTTTCTTTCTTTCTTTCTTTCTTTCTTTCTTTCTTTCTCTTTCTTTCTTTTTCTCTCCCTCCCTCCCTCCCTCCCTCTCTCTCTCTCTCTCTCTCTCTCTCTCTCTCTTTCTTTCTTTCTTTCTTTCTTTCTTTCTTTCTTTCTTTTCTTTCTTTTGAAACAGACTCTTGCTCTATTCTCCAGGTTAGAGTGCAGTGGCACGATCTCGGCTCACTGCAACCTCTGCCTCCTAGGTTCAAGTGATCCTCTTGCCTCAGCCCCCCTCACAGCTGGGACTACAGGCACGCACCACCACACCCTGCTAATTTTTTTATTTTTAGTAGAGAAGGGGTTTTGCCATGTTGGTCAGGCTGGTCTTGAACTCCTGACCTCTGGTGATCCACCTACCTCGGCCTCCCAAAGTGCTGAAATTATAGACATGAGCCACTGCACCCAGCCTGCATTTTCTCATTTGTTTTACTGGAAGACCCCTCCTTCCCCCCACCCACCACATTCTGCATTTTTTACTTAAAAGTCTATGTCTAGTTATCTGAGATATCTCTCAAATGGATCAATTCTGTCTTCTTTCCTGAAGGACCCTTCAAGTATTCCTAATTTCTTGGTGGAAAAGCTCTGCTCTTTGTGTTCTCTTGTTCATTTTCACCCTGATCTCTGTCCAATCATCCTTCTTTCTTCACCCATTAATTCTACAATTGGGGTACCTCTTGACCTGTGAGCTTTCACTCTGTGGTTATACCGTGCCTTTTGCTTTGGGAGGTCAACTTGTTGACTAGCTGGTCAAATACATTACACCCTAAAAAAGGAATTCCTGTTCACATTATCTCAGAAATTTGTACCCTAACTAAAAGAAAATTGGCATAATTTCAACTTAGTTCCCTATTTATCATTCCTTACCTGATGAAGAAAATTGTATTTTCTCAACGTGCTCAACCCTGCTGAAAATATGTAATAAGATGGAATTCCTATCACTTCTTTAGGTTAGAAGCTAAAGTTAAATGCTGTTACAGGTTAGACAGCATTTCAATCTTTCAGCACTTCAGTTTAGGCTACAATATTTGCTTAATTCTTGAATAATGTACGAATATGATTCTCTCTCTTTCTTTGTGTGTTTGTTTCCATAAAGATTGTATGCAAAATTCTTTTGAAATATATGTTTTCTAAGGATACCCTACTTTCAGGAACATTTTTTATTTCTGAAAACAAAATCCCACAAGAAATGAGTCTTTTGTCTAAAAGCTGTTAAATGCCCTAATAAAAGTGGAAAATTAAGTTACTTTTGAAGTATTTATGGCTATCTAGCCACTTCAAAACACAAAGAAACATGGAAATGTGATTTTTAAAAAAATTAGTATCTGAATGTTTTGTCATCAAGTAAAGTGAAATTCTCTCTCTCTTTTTAATTAATTTAAATGATGACCTTCATACCCATATACTCACTTCTCTCATAGTTTTGGTATTTTTTTCTCTTGCTTGTAAAGTTGTGTGAAACCAAGCTGAGGTGTAAATAGTAGGCATAGGAAGCAGACAGAGAATGACATAGAATCATGCTAATAATAGGACTTTTATGTCTTGGGTTTTGAACAAAGAAAAAAACTGGTTCTTTTATTAGGAGAATGGGTTGATGTGTAAAACACCACTTAGTAACTGTAAGATATTAGAGGTTCTTTTCCATTTAGGTTTTAAAACCAATTTAATATATAATTTTACGCCTAAAAAAATAATAAATTCTCTACTATCACTAACACTGTCAAACAAGAATGTCTATGACATTTTTGTGCTTTCAATTCCACAAAACAATAATTCTCTCTGCTCTGAGGACATGCCAAGATCACAAGAATCTGAATGCCACAGAACGCCTGCAAAGAAGGCAAGAAGGAAACAAACAACTCCAAGTCAGAATTTTCCTCATTTGACTTTTTGCTGTGACGTCTATATAAGTACTGTTAGTTTATTCCTTTAAATAGTGACATTTTAAAATATAGACACATTAAAATAATTCATTAAAATCATTTAAACCTACATAGTTTGACTAGAAAGAAGCCATAATTGAGCTAACATTAAATATCAGTAAATGTAGAATAAATGATGGAAGTATATGTATATGTCAGGTCTTTCTTCAAATTGTTGTTTGAAACAAATTGTTTGTTTAACTCATGCATAGTGACAGAAAAGAGTTAAGTAACTTTTCTGGACAATGCTGGAAAGAGAATTTGGTTTAAAGGCCACAGCTGTGAGACTAACAGCAGTAGAAAGAATTGGAGCTAAATCTTTATGTGTGCGTGTGTGTGTGCACAAGCACACATACAGAAAATGGGAGGGAAGCAGAGGGGATTTGTTTTTTCTTATGTGAATCATTTTCTTGGATATGTTTTATCCCTTCTTTCATCCTGAAAGTCTTGGTGAATGATAACTTTCCCCTTTTGGAGAGCAATAGTTGGCCAGACTATAAAAATGGGAATGCAAGGAATCCTAGCTGTAAATCAGAACAATATGGTAGCCAATTAAATCAAAGTGAACCATGAACCTCAAAAGTAGATGATCATGATCAAATAAATTTGTAATATTCTAAGCAGTTTGTAACTAAATTAACCTATGCAGGCCAAATAATTCCTCTGCAAAATGGGGGATAATGAAGTTAAAGTCAGTAAGTGGGAAAAGTGTCTGGTACACAGTCGATGATCAGGAATTGATCTGTCTAATGACCATTCTTATTAGTGTTAGTAGTAATAACAATATACTATAAATATATTTATATTTCTATCTCTCTTTTCCTTCCCAAGAGGTCTTGGAAATGCATATTTTTTTTCATTTTGCATGTAAAAAATTAAGACATTTCACCTCTGATTAGGGAGTTAAAAAAGTTGAGACAGTTGAAGTGACTTGGACAAAAATGGTAAGTCTATAGATTATAAACAATTTAGATTATTTAATATAAATTATAAATCATGGATATTAATAAGCAAATATTTATAATTTATTAATAAGTAAATAAGTCAATATGATGGGACTCTATATCCCATCTTTTTCTGTCTCTCCCGTTCTCTGCCTGAGATCAGTGGGGTTATTGATTATACGGCGATAAACTCAATTGTGAGTCCCTTAAACCAAATTGCCACTTAGATTGTTATTCTCATTCCATCATCTTCAGTATTACAAGGAGCATGCTAGGAAAGCATAATCTCAGGCTCTCCCCAAACCTACAAAATCAGAGTCTCCACTTTACAAGATCTGTTGATAATCCATATAGGCACATTATAGTTTGAGGAATGCTGTCTTAGAGCCCTAGTTCTCAAACCTAGCTATTAGTCAGAATTTTTAAAAATCCATAGTATAGATATCAATAATATAGACAGATAGAGTGAGACATATTATAAGAGATTGGCTCATGCAGTTATGGAGACTGAGAAGTCTCATGATATGCTGTCTACAAACTGGATACCCAGGAAAGCTGGTAATGTAGTTCCAAGGCTTGAGAGCCCCAGAGTGGTATAGATTCCATACTGAGTCTGCAGGATGGGGATGAGGAACGCTGAGAGCAGAAGATCAACATCCTGGCTCAATCTGTCAGGCAGAGAGTGAATTCAAACTTCTTTCACCTTTTTTGTTCTACTCAACCTCTCAACAGATTAGATGATACCCAATCACATTGGGAATGGCCATTTACTTTACTGAGTCCACCAACTTAAATGGTGATTGCATTAGTCAGGGTTCTCTAGAGAGACAGAACCAATAAGATAGTTAGATGTAGATAGATAGATGAGAGGGCATTTGTTAGGGAAATTGATTCATATGATTATGGAAGCTGAAAGGTCCTATAACAGGCTGTCTGCAAGCTGGAGACCTAGAATGCTGTTAGTGTGGCTCAGTCCAAGAGTGAAAGCCAGGGAAACCTGATGGCATGACTCTCAATCTGAGGTCAAAACCCTGAGAGCCTAGGAGCTGTAGGGTGGAGCCCAGGACACTGGTACAAGTCTGTTAAAGCAAACTAAATATGGCCTGAGAAGGATTCTGTACTTCTATAGGAGAGCCCTTGGGGAGGAACTGTGACCTAGCTTAATAGGCAGACAAGACTGAAATCCTAATTTACTGTAATCCCAGCATTTTGGGAAGCCAAGGCAGGCAGATCACGTGATATCAGGAGTTGGAAAACAGCCTGGCCAACATGGCAAAACCCCACCTCTACTAATAATACAAAAAATAAGCCAGGCATGGGGGCGGGCACCTGTAATCACAGCTACTCGGGAGGTTGAGGCAGGAGAATCGCTTGAACCTGGGAGGTGGAGGTTGCAGTGAGCCGAGATAGTGCTACTGTACTCCAGCCTGGGCAACAGAGTGAAACTGTGTCTCCATGATGACAACAACCAACCCCCAAATTTAAGATTATGCACATGTAAGAATAGCTGTTCTTGGCCAATCCCAGTGGCCATACTTCAGCCACTCATAGAGTGCTAAGTGTTCAAATTGCGTTCAAATAAGGCAAATGTCAACCTGTCACCAGTCCAGCTGTTTCTGCACCTCACTGCTGATTTCTGTACGTCACTTCCTGTTTTTATCTGTAAATTTGTACTCACCACGAGGCATCCCTGGAGTCTCTCTGAATCTGCTGCCGTTAAACTCCTTTAAATTTAATTTGACTGAAGTTTTTTTATTTTAACAATTCCCAAAGTCTGAAGGTTGGAGATCCTGGAGTTCATATGTCCAAAGGCAGGAGAAGGGTGTCCCAGTTTTAGAAAAGAAAGAGAGAGAATTCTCCTTTCCTCTGCCTTTTCTCTTCTATCTAGACTTTCAGTCAGTTAGATGGCATATATTGAGGGCAGATCTTTACCACTCAGTTCACCAAATCTCCTCCAGAAACATTCTTAGAAACATACCCTCAAATAGTGCTTTACCAGCTATCTATGTGGTCCTTAATCCAGTCAAGTTGGCAGCTCAAATTAACTGTTACACTAGTTTTATCTGGAAATGCCCTCAAGACACACCCAGAAATAATCAGACATCTGGGCATCCTGTGGCCCAGTCAAGCTGACAGATAAAAATAACTATCACATCAAAGAATTTTTTCTAATGCCATATCTGCCTTAGACTAAATAGATCAGAATTTCTGAAGGTGGACCAAAGCATCAGTATTGTGTGTGTGTGTGTGTGTGTGTGTGTGTGTGTGTGTGTGTTTCCTTTAATGCCCTGGTAATTGCAAGTGCAGCTTGTGGTTTTTGCAAGTGCAGCTTGTGGTCTTTGCAAGTGGGTGAATTAAAAGAAAGTGTAAACATGGAAATGATGCAGAACACGTACAAAACAGCTGTCTAGGTAGCCAACTTCTGTGATTAAAACGGGACAGGAAAGCATAAAACAGAACGAGTATTTGCTATACAAAGAGTAAACTGCGATTACAGGACTTCGCATGGCTGAGAACTGCTTCTGTCTTCTTAATTAGGTGCAGCACACTCCTGGTATAAATGTTTCTCTAATCCAATACCTTCTGCTCAGATCTTCAGTCCCCTTTGCAGATAAGAGAGTCTTTTCTCTCTTCGTTGTATCCTCCACAAGTCCCAACTAACCCAGTGACTTGTTGTTACTCTAAGCCTCACCTTAAAAGAGGCCATCTCCGCTCACTGCACCTACTGATAGTAAGTTTTGCAGCCTTACACATTTTTTTTTTCTGTTTCTTCAGAATGTCTTTCAATATTTTAATTAAAAATTTATTTATATGACTGTTTACCTTACATAAATCCAAATGTCCAAGAGGGCCCAGACAATGTCTTCTATGTTCAGAGTGTATTTACAAGTGAAATTTGGACTCTATCTTACTAAAATATGAAACTATTAAGCTAATATATAAATTCAAGAACATTCACTGATGCACTATTGTAATAAAATAAATTAGAAAATTACCTAAATTTTTATCAGTAGTGGGACAGTTAAATTATGGTACTAAGCTCAATGAAATCCAAGGAAACCATTAAAATTAATAAAGTAGATATATATGAATGAACTTGGAAAGATATCCATGATCTATACATGTATATAATTTTAAAAAAGCAATTTGCAGAAAAATGTGTGAATTGTGATTCTACTTTATGTTTAAATTGCATGTGATTCACATAAATGAAAATGTAAAAACAAATTCATAGGCACATACACATATATCTTCTCTCAGGCATGCTGGTTTACTTTCTGTCCCTTATGTCTGCCAACTCTATTTGTAAGGTTCTTTGTGGTTGTTGCCTAAAGGAACAGATTTTTACCTCCCTTTTATTGGTTAACTCCTGTTTTTCCTCCAGATCTCAGCTCATTGTTGAAATCAATAATAAATACCTTACCTGATACACCTAATTAGCTCACAATCCTCTTACTACATTTCCATGTAAGGAGTAGCTCTCCTTTGTCACACTTATCCCAACTGCAACTTGACAAGACTCCTGGAGCATGTTTATCACCCTGCCTAGGGGAATCTTGGGTAGGCTGCAGTGTGTGTTCATGTTTCACCCTTTTATCTTGAGAGCCTAGCACATGTCAAGCACGCTGTAGAAGCAAAAGTCGTTATTTGAATGAAGCATGAAGTAATGAATTCTCATTCTCCATTCCACATTTGGGAATAGCTAGTCTCTTGTTATAAAACTTGCTCTGGTTATTTAGCTAATAAATACCAAGCCAGAATTTAGACCAAACTTAACCTCATTTTAAAGCTTGTGATCTGAACCAACAGTAAATGACCAAGTTAAAGTTTCCAAATCAGATTTTAATGAAGTATAAACGCTAAAAATCAGGAAACAGCAAGAAACATTTAAGAAAGCACTCTCTCTTTCTTTCTCATGGACACCATGGGAAAGATTATCACCATGATCACTATTTGGAGAGGAATGAGAGGGAGACTGATAATCTTCTAATAGATGATCAAATAATAACCTGTCTTAGTTCATTCAGGCTGCTGTGACAGAGTACCATAGACCGGGTGGCCAACAGAACCTTATTTCTCATAGTTCTAGAGGCTGAGGAATCCAAAATCTGGCGTTTGGTGAGAGCATACTTCCCCATTTGCAGATGGCTGCCTTCTCCTTGTTTCCTCACATGGCAGAGAGCTGAGAGTGAGAGCAAGCTCTTGAATCTCTTCTTATAAGGGCACTAATCCTATTTATGAGATTCATGAGGGCTCCATCTTTATTACCTAACTATCTCCCAAGGCCCCACCTTTTAATATCCTCACACTGGGAATTAGAATATCAACATGTAAGTTTGAGGGAGACATAAACATTCAGCCCATAGCATAACTTTTGGGATTGCTTTCATTGATAACCCACATAATTTTATAGTGGTTCAATTAAGATCTTGTAATTTGCCAAACCCCACAGTTCTGATGAAATTCAGTCTACTATTATTCCCATGCTAATGCTTTGTTTTGGGGAAAGATTGCATTCTCACCCACCTCATGAGTTAAAGCATGTTCACTTCCACTGATAAGCAGTAATGACCTCAGCTTTAAAAAACTGAGACCTCAACCAAAACTGAAAAATCACTCTGCTTGAAATCAAAACAAAATTAGATTATAAATGTGCTAACATTTAGGCCTTCTTTAGCATATTTAAGATTAAAACCTTAAGCCTGATCTATAAACATGTAATGTGTCAGAGTAGGTAATAGTATGGAGAGGAAAAGGCAGACAATGAAAACAAACACAAGCATTCTACCGTATTCTAAGGCTGATAGAAATACCACATTTCATTAAAGAAAAGATTATAGCAATACTATTAAGATTTTCACAAATACACTGGTCCCCTACCCTCCCCCCAAAAAATTGGTTTAGATAAAATCTCATTAAAATTTGAATGTAAAATGGTTGAAGAAAATGTTTAAAAAATGTTATCTTTTAAATTATTTTATATTCACATATGAAATTATATTAACATTACATGAATTATACACATATCATATGAATTATAGGATCATTATATGAATTATATAAATACATTAAATTTCTTGCAAGGCATAGATTCTTTTCTTTTGAATATTCTCAGTGGTAGTAAAACTTCCTTCCACTTTCTTCCAAAAAATAAATTTCACCCCTAAGGGTGAATCTATCCATCAGTCTGTCTATTCATACACACGTATACATATCCTCCCTTTCTCTGTCCCTCATATATAGAAGAGACAGAGAGAGAGAGAGAGAGAGGATAGTTCTCTCTGTCTGCACAAACGTGTGTGTGTGTGTGTGTGTGTGTGATTGTTTATCTATGTGTACATATATAAGGATTTCCTTAAAAAGTCATTATTATTCAGTGGAAGAGAATTGCATTTTGAAACAGAGGCCTCAACTTTGTTCTTGCCTCTGACCCACAGCTGCAATATTACCCTGGATAAATCATCCCATCATCAGTTTTGCCTCTTTCCTTGCTGTCTTCATCTAGTAATTGAGTGCATGGGATTAGGTTACTCTTCAGTTCTGCTATTCTCTACTTCCTTTCCTTTTTTTTGGTCTCTCTCTCTCACCAGAGAGCACATTTAAAGAATCTTTTTTTTTTTTTTTTCCTGAGCTTTGAATTGCTCTAAATCTTACAAGAAGCAGTTTTGCTTAAATTAGCTAAGCTTTTATTCTGTGTCTAAGAAACAAAAGACCAGAGAGATACCCAGCTGTCTTTTGTACATCAAATATCTCTTATTAGCATGGCATTTTGACGAGTTAAAGTATAGATGAATCAAAGGTAAACTTTGTACTCCTTAAAATTCACATGGGGATGAATGCTAAAAAAGATATGTTTTAGTTTTCTATTCTTAAAACATTTGAAAAAATAATATGACATCTGTCAAATACCAAATGGAGCAGCTTGTTTTCAGGGGCATATGTATGTACAGACAGACCTGGATCTGCATGCATACATATTACAATAAAATCACTAAATAAACTCTTTACCAGAAGTATTAGAAATTCTATGTTCGGAGACTATTTGGTTCTTTAAAGTAGTCACTGTGGGAAGCTCTAAACTTATTCCAATCAGGTTGTCATCAGGCACAAAAAAGCTTAGGAATTTCTTTTTAGAATTGCTTACACTGTTTTCTTTTGAATATTCTCAGTGGTGGTAAAACTTTCTAACAGAAAATCAATTCCATCCCTAAAGGTCAGTCCAAATACGATTTGAATTGGTGTGAAAATTGGCATGATGCCTTTCTGCTTAGTCCTCATTGAAGAACATATTCCTGGCAGCAGAAGCACCTCATTATAAAGCTTTTTCACCTATAAGATGGGACTGTGGCATGGATCCCAAACGCCATGTTCCGATAAGCCCCATTTGGCACCCTGGTAAAAAATGAAATACACTTCTGTGCTTTAAATCTAAAACAGGAATGCAGTAGAATGTGGGAAGTAGTTAATTTAGATTTAGAAAGCAAACTCAACAATCACCCATTAGATAAATGGTGCATTTACTTTGGGTCTGTCAATAAAAACATCAATTGATATTACGAGGTCCTCTCTGTAGAAATACAACTGGATGATCCTTTCCTTTGAAACTAGTCAGAATTCAGTTTTCTCACTTGCTGCCTAATTAAAACATCCTCATTTTAAAGAAAAATACTAATTAATAATTTGAATGAATCCTGTCACATTTAAAATACTCTCCCTATTTTAGTTTGCTAAAATGTAGTCCATCATTTTCCATTCCAATTCAGATTCACATGTTCCTATTACTATAACTCTCTTCCTATTTTTAATTTTAAATTATTTTATTTTAACACAGTAGTGAAGTAGTAGATTTTTAAAATAATTTCAATATTTACCTTAGATTCACAGGAGACATGGACAAGTATGTTACCTAGTTATATTGCATGATACTGACAATTGCTTCCATCACCCAGGTACTAAGCACAGCACTCAATAGTTACCCAATGGTTGAAAAACCATTCATTGCCTCCCTCCCTTCCCTCCCAGGAATCTACAGTGTCTATTGTTTCTATCTTTATGTTCACGAGTACACATTATTTAGCTGCCACTTATAAGCGAGAACATGTGGTATTTGGTTTTCTATTCCTGTGTTAATTCACTTTGGATAATGGTCTCCAGCTATATCCATGTTGCTGCAAATGACATATTTTCACTACTTTTATGTCTGCATAATATTGCATAGTGTATATGTACCACATTTTCTTTATCCAAACCGTATTGATGGGCACCTAGGTTAATTCCATGTCTTTGCTATTGTGAAAAGTGTTGCAATGTACATATGTGTATGTCTTTTTGGTAGAATGACTGATTTTCTTTGGATAAATAACCAAAAATAAAATTGCTGTGTCAAATGGTAGTTTTAAGTTTTTTGAGAAATCTCCAAGCTGCTTTCCACAGTGGCTGGCCAAATTTACATCCCCACCAACAGTGTATAAGTGTTCTAATAGCCTGGCCAACATCTCCAGTTTTCTGACTTTTTAATAATAGCCATTTTGACTGGTGTGAGAAGGTATCTCATTGTGGTTTTGATTTGCATTTCTCTGATGATTAGTGATGTTGAGCATCTTTTCATATAGTTGTTGGCCACTTGCGTGTCTTCTTTCAAGAAGTGTCTGTTCATGTCTTTGGCCCATTTTTTAAATGGGGTTATTGATTTTTGGTTTGTTCAATTGTTTAAGTTCCTTATGGATTCTGGATATTCAACCTTTGCCGGATGTATAGCTTGTGAAAGTTTGTGAATGTTTCGTTTCATTCTTTACTGTGTTGTTAGTTTCTTTTGCTGTGTAGAAGCTTTTTGGTTTAATCAAGTCCCAGTTGTCAATTTTTTTTTTAATACAATGTCTTTTAAAGAGTTAGCTATAAATTATTTTACAAGACTGATGTACAGAATGGTATCTCCTGGGTTTTCTTGTAGGTTTCTTATAGTTTGAAGTCTTATATTTAAATCTTGGATCCATCTTGAGTTAATTTTTGTATATGGTAAACATAGGGGTTCAGTTTCGTTCTGCATATGGCTGGCCAGAGATCCCAGAATCATTTATTAAACAGGAAATCTTTTCTCCATTGATCACTTTTGTTGAGCTTGTCAAAAATCAAATGACTGCAGGTGTGCAGCTTTATTTCTTGGTTCTCTATTCTGATTCACTGGTCTATATATCTGTTTTTGTACTAGTATCATGCTGTCTTGGTTACTGTAGCCTTATGGTATAAAGTTAAGTAATGAATTGTCTCTGGCTTTGTTCTTTTTACCATAATTGCTTTCGATATGTGAGCTTCTCTGGTCATATATGAAGTTTTTAAAAGTTATTTTAATTCTGTGAAAATGACATTGGTAGACTGATAGAAATATTGAATCTGTACATTGCTTTGGGCAGTATAGCCATTTTAACAACATTAATTCTTCTAGTCAATGAGCATAAAATGTTTACCCACTTGTTTGCGTCATGCATCATTTCTTTCAGCAACGTTTTGTAGTTGTCTTTGTAGGGATCTTTTACTGCCTTGGTTAGAGGCATACTTAGGTTTTTGTTTTGTTTTGTTTTGTTTCTGTGGCTATTGTAAATGGGGTTGCATTCTTGATTTGGCTCTCAGCTTTAACGTTGTATGTGCATAGAAAGGCAAATGAGCTTTGTACACTGATTTTGTATCTTAAAACATTATTTACTTTGTCTATAAGTTCCAGGAGCTTTCTGGTGAAATCTTTAGGGTTTTCTTTTTTTTTTTTTAGAGAGAGAATCTCGCCCTGTCACCTGGGCTGGAGTGCAATGGTGCAATCTTGGCTCACTGCAACCTTCGCCTCCCGGGTTCAAGCAACTCTCCTGCCTCAGTCTCCCAAGTAACCAGGATTACAGGCGCCTGCCACCACACCCAGCTAATTTGTGTGTGTGTGTGTGTGTGTGTGTGTGTGTGTATTTTTAGTAAAGACGGTTTCACTATGTTGGCCAGGCTGGTCTCAAACTCCTGAACTCTTGATCCAGCCACCTCGGCCTCCCAAAGTGCTGGGATTCCATTAGTGAGCCACCACCCCCGGCCTGGGTCTTCTAAGTATAGAATAACAATCATCAGTGAAAAGAGATTGTTCGAGTTCTTTTTCTACTTGAATGCCTTTTATTTGTTTCTCCTGCCTGATTGCTCTGGCAAGGACTTCCAGTACCATAGTGAACAGTAGTGGTGAGAGTGAGCATCCTTTTCTTCTTCCAGTTCTCAAGGGGAATGCTTCCAGTTTTTGCCCATTTAGTACAATATTGGCTGTGGGTTTGTCATAGATGGCTCTTATTATTTTGAGGTATGTTACTTTGATGCCTAGTTTCTTGAAGGATTTTATCCTGAAGGGATGTTGGATTTTATTGAAAACTTTTACTGCACCTATTAAGATGATCATATGGTTTTTGCTTTCAACTCTGTATATGTGGTGAATCACATTTATTGATTTGCATGTGTTAAAGTAACCTTGTATCCCAGGAATGAAGCCTACTTGAACATGGTGAATTAACTTTTTGATGTGCTGCTGGATTAAGTTTGCTAGTACTTTGCTAAGTATTTTTGCATCTGTGTTCATCAAGGATGTTGACCTGTTTTCTTTTTTCATTGTGTCTGGCCACATTTTTGTATGAAGGTGATACTGGTACTAGTTGCACAGAAGAAGTTAGGGAGGAGTTCCTCCTCCTTGATTTTTTTTGGACTAGTTTTAGTAAGATTGGTACCTGCTCTTCTTTGTACATCTGGTGAATCCATCTGGTCCAGAGTTTTTTTTTTTTTTTTTTTTTTTTAAGTTGGATGTTTTTTTATTACTGATTTAACTTTAGAACTTGATATCGGTCTGTTCAGCATTTCTGTTTCTTTCTGATTCAATCCTGGGAGACTGTGTGTTTCCAGGAATTTATTTATTTCGTTTATATTTTGTAGTTTGTGTACATGGAGGTGTTCATAACACTTTCTGAAGATCATGTGTATTTCTGTGGGATCAGTCGCAATGCCACCTTTGTCATTTCTGATTGTGCTTCTTAGGATCTTCTCTCTCTCTCTCTTTTTTTTTAAATTAATCTAACTAACAGTCTATCAATCTTGTTTGTCCTTTAAAAAACCCAACAATGGTTTCCTTGATTCTTTGTATGAATTTTTGGGTCTCAGTTTTGTTCATTTGTTCTCTGATTTTAGTTATTTCTTTTCTGCAGCTAGGTCTGCGGTTAGTTTGTTCTTGATTTTCTAGTTCCTCTATATGTGATGTTAGGTTGTAAATTTGAGATCATTTTAACTTTTTCAGATAAATGTTTAGTGTTATAAACATTTCTGTTTATATTGCTTTTGCTGCATCCCAGAGATTTTGGCATGTTGTGTCTCCGTTTTCATTTAATTCAAATAATTTTTTTGATTTCTACCTTAATTCTATTGTGTACCCAAAAATCATTTGGGAGCAAGTTATTCAATTTCCACGTAATTGTGTGATTTTGAGAAATCTTCTTGGTATTGATTTCTATTTTTGTTCCACTGTGGCCTCAGAGCATGGTTGGCATTATTTTAATTTTTTAAAATTTATTGAGACTTGATTTATGGCTTAGTATGTGGTAGATTTTAGAGTGTGTTCCATGTGTAAATCAGAAGAATGTATATTCTGTGGTTGATGGATGCTGTATTACGTAGATGTCTATTAGGTACAATTGGCCAAGTGTCAAATTTAATTCAGAGTTTCTTTGTTAGTGTTCTGCCTTGATGATCTGCATAACACTGTCGGTGTAGTGTTGAAGTTTCCTAGTATTATCATTTGGGTTTCTAAGTTTTCACAGGTCTAGAAATACATGTTTGTGTATTTGACTGCTCCAGGGTTGGGTGTGTGTATGTTTAGTGTTGAATTGAACCCTTTATCGTCATATAATGCCCTTTTTTGTTCTTTTTTACTGTTGTTGGTTTGAAGTCTATTTTACCTTAGAGAAGGATAGTGGCCCCTGCTCTTTTTTGTTTCTGTTTCCATGGTAGTTCTTTCATCACTCCTCTATCTTGACTCTATGTTATGTATGAGATAACTCTAGTTATGTATGAGATAACTCTCTGGACAGCATATAGATGGATCTTATATTTTTATCCAGCTTTCCACTCTGTGCCTTTTAACCAGGGCATTTAGACAATTTACATTCAAGGCTAATATTGATATGTAAGGTTTCAGTTCCATTGTGAAGTTGTTAAATCATTGCTTTGTAGTTTCTATTCTGTGACTGCTGAACAGCATCTGTGGGCTACGTATTTAAGTGTGTTTTTGTGGTAACTGTTATTATTCTTTTGTTTCCATGTTTAGAACTCCCTTAAGGATCTCTTTCGAAGTTTTCCTAGAGGTAACAAATTTTCTTAGAGCTTGCTTGTCTGGAAAAAGGTTTTATTTCTCCTTTTGATATGAAACTTAATTTTGTGGGATATACAATTATTGATTGGAATTTATTTTGTTTAACCCTTTTCCCATTTACCCCAAGAATACTTGCCAGCAGCGCTTGCAGCTGCAGCATTTATCCTGAGAAAACTTTGCCACAAAATATTTTGCTTTTTTTATTATTTTCACATCACTTCAGTATATCACCTTTGGTAGCAAAATACATCATTCTATTTATAGCATCCTGTTTATTTAGTAGTGATATTTCCATTAGAAAATACAGTGATTCTCAAATACTGAAAATGTCAAATCCTAGAAAACATAGCATTTCTACACATAATGTTAACATTGGTCTTGAACAGCTGTTACCCAAAGATTCATTTAATAAATCTGACTTTTCTGAAATGATTGATTCTAATGATTCGGACAATTCTGATGTTGGTTCTGTTTCAAAGTAACTCTAAGAACAGTATTTATATTTTATTTCCACAGTGAAAGTCCGTTTGATTCAGCTCCAAAGAACGTGTTTACGTAAAATTAAATAACTGCTGGCAGAGAGCTGCACTGTTTTTTTTTTTTTTTTTTTTTTTTTTCCTAAATGGGGAAAAGGTTAAGAATGCTGAAAGTTGACCACCAGTCTTGTCTTGTAAGGTTTCTGCTGAAAAGTTTGCTATTAGCCAAATGGGATTCCCTATGTACCTGATGTAATCTTTTTCTCTAGCTGCCTTCAAGACTTTTTTTAATTTTACTTTTAACATTGACCTTGGGCCATTTGGTGAATACATGCCTTAGTGATGTTCATTTTGTATAGCATCCTCCAAGTGTTCTCTGAGTTTCTTGTATCTGAATGTCTGTCTCTCTAGTAGCATTAGGAAAATTTTCTTAAATTATTCCCTCAAATATGCCTTCTAGGTTGTTTTCTTTTTCTCCGTCTCTCTCAGGAATAACCAATCATTAGTAGGTTTGGTCACTTTATGTAATCTCATATTTCTTAAAGATGTTCATTTTTTAAAATGTTTTTTGTCTTTACTTTTATCTGACTGGGTTAGTTCAAAAGATTGGTCCTCAGGCTCTGAAATTCTTTCTTCTGCTTGGTGCAGTCTACTGATGAAGTTTTCAATTGTGTTTTGAAATTCCTTAAGTGAGTTTTTCAGTTTCAGAAGCTCTGATTGATTTCTTTTAAAGATGTTTATCTGTTCCTTCATTTCCTGGATTGCTTTAGAGGTTTCTTTGTGTTGATTTTCAACTTTGTTCTTGGATATCATTGAGCTTCCTTATAATACATGCTTTGAATTCTTTATGTCATTTCTGAATTTTTCATTTTGGTTAGGGACCATTGCTAGAGAGCTGGTGTGGTCCCTTGGTGGTATCACTGCATTCAGATTCTTCATGGTGACAGAATATTTGACACTGTTTCCTTCTCTTCTGGAGACATTGGCACTTCTAATTTTTGTAATTATTCTCATGTGGGTATTTTTTTTTTCTTTTTCTCCCTTTCCCTAAAATATTGTTGTCTTTTTCTATTTTCCTTCTGCCTTTCACCCACTCCCTAGGAGGTGTGACTAGAATGGATGCTGGTTTGGTTCTTTTGGCTTTTGACTTTGCTTCTATAGTTCTAAGCACTTCTGTTGGCAGGGTTTTTTTTTTTTTTTTTTTTGGCGGGAAAGGGGGTGGGTTGTGAGGTTTGACCTACAGGTCAGTAGATGGAGCTTACGGGTGAAAGCCAATTGTGACTAACATGGCTGAATGTACACTTGATCCTCGTTTGCTGAGAGAAGCTTTTTGTTGCTTCAGGCAGTGAACTTACTTCATGGTGTCCACAGTGGTCTGAACTACCCCCTTATCCCAGGAAGGAGCACAAGGCAAGATGATCCGGGCTGGCCTGGGCAGGCCCACCTACAGGTACCCCAATGGCAGACACAAGCACCTTCACTGAGGGAGAATCTATTAGGTGGCCACCAACACCCAGAGTGTGTCTATATGTGGAACTAATACCTTGACCCCAGGTTCTCAACATGGGGATGGCAGGTAGTCTCAACTAATCCAGGAGAGTGGCCACTCTAGATGCCTAGAGATCTGCCTGAGCGTGGAGCAGAGAGGAGCTGCCTGTACGAGGATCTCTGCACAGGAAGGATGGGGCAGCCCACACTGCTATTCCAAGAGAGCAGGTACTCCTAATGTCTGAATATCTGCCTGGGTGTGAAGTGGAGAGCGTGCCCCTAAACTAAAGTCTCTGCATATCGGGGTAGGGTGATTCAGGCTGCTGAACCAAGAAAGCAGATACTTTGAATGCCTAGAGATCTACCTGGGACTGAAATGAAGAGGGGCCCCTTGCACCATGATCTCTGCACAGGGATGGTGGGACCTCTTAGGCTGCCAATTCAGGCAAGTAGGTGCTTTGAATGCCTGGGTGTTAAATGGAAGGGGGGCCCATACAGCATGATATATGAACAGGAAAGATGGGGCAGTTCAGGCTGCAGATCTAGATGAGCAAGTGCTCCAAATGTCTGGAGATATGCTTGGGCATGGAGCAAAGATGACCCTGGTGCACTTTGATCTATGCCTAGGAAAGTATGGGTGACTCAGGCTGTTAGTCCATGTGAGTAGATAATCAAATGCCTGGAGGTCTGCCTATGTGTGGTGTGGAGAGGGTCACACTGCACCACGATGTATGCACAAGAAGGGTTGGGCAGGTCAGGCTGTTTATCCAGGTGAGGGGGTGCTCTGAATAATTAAAGATTCACTTTGGGGTGGAGCAGAGAGGGCCTCTACTGTACCACGATATATGTCTATGAAGGGTTGGGTGGCTCAGGCTGCTGGTCTACATGAGCAGGTACTCCAGAAGTTTGGATTTCTCTCTGGGGTTGGAGTAGAGAGGGGCCTTGTTGCAACATGATCTCAGGGGAGCAGGGTAGAGCACGCAGCAATGACACATACAAACCAGTTCTAGGTCACCAAGTTGGCCCTGGCTGCAGGTCTCATTTTCTAGGAGAAACTATAGCCTTAGCAGTTCTCTTCCTGCACTAAGTCTATGATAGGGGAGAGAATGATCCCAATGCCTACTGTTGAGGCCCTTTCCACAGTTCTGGCTGTGGAAGTCTCTACACTGCTCCAGAGCAGGCACTCCAATCTCCAGCTCAAGACTAAAGTGCCTACATAGTCAAACTGCCAGGTCACTAAAGATTGGCTGACTTTGTATGTGCCCAGATTAAAAATGGCATCTGGGTCTTGGTCCCAGGTCTGGGAAAATGCCTGCAGGGTTTCCTGATTTCTTCCCTTCTCAGAATCTCCAAGCCTCTTCCCAAGTTAGCTCCATTGCTTGGGGGAAAGAAAGTGTTCTCCCTTGGCCTGTGACTCACCTCTATCCCTCTGCGACTGATTTTTCCACTGGGGTTGCTCAGATCCCCAGTGGAAAGGTGAGTTGCAGAGGCTCTTTGCCTCTTTCATGTACTGGAGCTTCAGACTTGTATCAGCCAGATACATCACGGCAGCTCTTCGCTCACTTTCTCCTTCCGAGAATCAGGGGGTGTCCTTCAAAATTACAGTGGATTCTCCTTTTTCTTTTAGAATTACAGTTCACAACGTTGACTTTCACGCACTATCCTGCTGTTTCTAAGTAGCTGAGGCATGCTAAAAGCCTCTAATCCACCATCTTGGAAACAAAACAAACAAACAAACAAATCATAATAAATAATAAAAAAAAAAACCTTTAGTTCCTATTAAAGACAGGAATTATTCCATTCAACCAGAGAAGAAAAATCAATCATCAATGATTTCATCTTTCTTGTACTGATGTCTAGTCAGCTCCTAAATGTTGCACGATTGGACCTCAGCAACAGTAGCAATTCCTTTCTCACTTTACAGTTTCCATTTTCTGGTATGGAAAGATGACCTTTGCTCCAGATTATTATAATGCAAGTGTCAATTGCTACCTAACATGGCTCTCTAATTCCAAGGTATCTGCATTTTCTAACCTAAAACAATGTTTAAACATTTTTATTTCTTTATTTTTACAAAGTAATGTAATACGTAATGTGTTAGTTCATTTTCAAGCTGCTGATAAAGACATACCCAAGGCTGAAGAAAAGGTGGTTTAGTTTGACTTGCAGTTCCACATGGCTGGGGAGGTCTCATAATCATGGTGAAGGGCAAAAGGCACTTCTTACATGGTGGCAACAAGAGAGAATGAGGAAGAAGCAAAGGTAGAAACCCCTGATAAGCCCATCAGTTCTTGTGAGACTTATTCACCGTCATGACAATAGCATGGGAAAGACCAGCCCCTGTGATTCAATTACCTCCCCCTGGGCCCCTCCTACAAGACATGGGAAATTCAAGAGACACAATTCTAGTTGAGATTTGGGGGGGACACAGTCAAACCATATCATTCCCCCCAAGCCCCTCCAAACATCATGTTCTCACATTTCAAAACCAAACATGCCTTCCCAATAGTCCCCCAGTCTTAACTCATTACAAAGTCTCATCTGAGACAAGGCAAGTCCCTTCTGCCTATGAGCTTGTAAAATCAAAAGCAAGCTAGTTACTTCTTAGATACAGTGTGGGTAAAGGTATTGGGTAGACACAGTCATTCCAAATGGGAGACATTGGCCAAAACAAAGGGATTACAGGGCCCATGCAAGTCTGAAATTCAGCAGGGCAGTCAAACTTTAAAGCTCTGAAATGATCTCCTTTGACTCCAGGTCTCACATCCAGGTTATACTGATGCAAGAGGTGGGTTCCCATGGTCTTGGGCAGATCCACCCTGTGGTTTTACAGGGTATAGTCTCCCTCCCGGCTGCTTTCATGGGCTGGCATTGAGTGTCTGCAGCTTTTCCAGGCACACAGTTCAAGCTGTCAGTGGATCTACCATTCTGGGGTCTGGAGGATGGTGTCCCTCTTCTCACAGCTCTACTAAGTGGTGCTCCAGCGGGAACACTGTGTGGGGCCTATGACCCCACATTTCCCTTCTGCACAGCCCTAGCAGAAATCCTCCGTGAGGGCCACAACCCTGCAGTAAACTTTTGCCTGGGCATCCAGACATTTCCATACATCTTCTAAAATCTAGACAAGTTTCCAAATTTCAGTTCTTGACTTCTGTCTATCTGCAGGCTCAGCACCATGTGGAAGCTGCTGAGCCTTGTGGCTTCCACCCTTTAAAGCCACAGCCTGAGCTCTACATTGGCCCCTTTCAGCCACAGTTGGAATGGCTCAAACACAGGGCAACAAGTCCCTAGGCTGCACACAGCACAGGGACCCTGGGTCTGTCTGGCCAATAAAACCACTTTTTCCTCCTGGACCTCCAGGCCTGTGATGGAAGGGGCTGCTGTGAAGGTCTCTGACATGGCGTGGACACATTTTTCCCATGGTCTTCGGAATAAACATTAGGCTCCTTGCTGCTTATGCAAATTTATGCAGCCAGCTTGAATTTCTCCCCCAAAAATGGGTTGTTCTTTTTTATCACATAGTCAGGCTGCAAATTTTCTGAACTTTTATGCTCTATTTCCCTTTTAAAACTCAATGTCTTTAACAGCACCCAAGTCACCTCTTGAATATTTTGCTGCTTACAAATTTCTTCCACCAGATACCCTAAATCATTTCTCTCAAGTTCAAAGTTCCACAAATCTGTAGGGCAGGGGCAAAATGTTGCAAGTCTCTTTGATAAAACATAACAAGAGTCATCTTTGTTCCAGTTCCCAAAACGTTCCTCATCTCCATCTAAGACCACCTCAGCCTGGATTTTATTGTCTGTATTGCTATCAACATTTTGGGTAAAGCCATTCAACAAGTCTCTAGGAAGTTCCAAACTACACCACATTTTCCTGTCTTCTTCTGAGCCCTCCAAACTGTTCCAGCGCCTGCCAGTTACCCAGTTCCAAAGTCACTTCCACATTTTTGGGTATCTTTTCAGCAACACCCCACTCTACTGGTACCAATTTACTGTATTAGTTGTTTTTCATACTGCTAATAAAGATACACCCAAGACTTGGAAGAAAAGGTTGTTTAATTTGACTTACAGTTCCAAATGCCCACAGAGGTCTCATAATCAGGGCAGAGGGTGAAAGGCAGTTCTTACATGGCAGCCTCAAGGGAGAATTAGGAAGAGGCAAGAGCAGAAACCCTTGATAAACCCATTAGCTCTCATGAGACTTATTTGCTATCACAAGAATAGCAAGGGGAAGACCAGCCCCCATGACTCAGTTACCTCCCCCTGGGACCCTCCCACAAGACATGGAAATTCTAGGAGATACAATTCAAGTTGAGATTTGGTGGGAACACAGCCAAACCATATCATGTAACTTCCCATTAACAAAAACCCCGCAAAACAGAAAACTTCAACTCTCCATCCCTCCTTGAATGTAAGCTCACCCTGATATTCGAAGGCATATCATTGACGACATATCATTGACCACATATCAATGACCACATATCATTGACCATTCGAAGAAGGCATTGACCACTGCTTCGACGTTTACTTACCATTATTTGCCTTCAAATATTGTATGTTCATGTTAAACTGTCCTCAGGTATTCCTGTTTTCATGGTTTATATTGTTATTCTTTCAACCTGCAAACATAGTCATCATATTCCATGTTTATATTTTTTATTTTTTAAACTCAGATTTGGTGCTTTATCTTTTAATAAAATTTCTCTTCCTTGTTTATTTGGAGGTTCTCTCCTCATCTTATGCATAGAGCAAATGACTTTTCCTCTACTTTTTACTCGCCATATTGCATTTTTCTATTTTTTATATTACCTTTTATCTTCCCTACTATATTGACAACTTGTTGAGGGCAGGAAAAACTCATTATTCATTGCCTTGCACAACATAGATTCTCAATAAATAACTGCTTTATTGAAGCTAAGTAGATTTATATGATATTCACAACATTTATATTCTCAGAAAGTTTCTCAAACAGATGATAGCTGCTATAGAAATTCAGAAAATGTAGAGAGAGAATGTTTTGATGTTCAGTATTATCATAACCATACCCCTTCCACACAGAGGCAGTGAAAAGGAAGCTCAGAATCCTAAGCTTCTGTTTCCCAAACTGCACACAGTATTCACATCACCCAAACAAACAGCATAACATCTCAAAGTATCAGCTTTCTCCTCTGAAAATAAAGATAATATTGTCTACTCTGTGTACTGTAGTCACCATATTTATTCCCAGAATATTTGTAAAATTTAAACCATATGGGGTAGCATCCAGCAGCAACTTATATACTTTAAAGCACTGCGCAAATGGAAATTTTTAAGAAAAATGACAGATAACAAATACTTATCTCCTCTAACTTATAATTTCATCACTGCCAACCGATATCCTATTAATACATTTTTCTCATGTGATACTAACCATACAGGTCAATATCACTTTTCCATGTCTTTCTTCCTCTCATTTTATTGGTATCTTATGTGTCATTGGTAGTGTTTTATGTATCAAAAAACTTGAGAGTTCATTAATTACCATTTTAAAAATGAGACTAAGTGGGAAATTATTTTATTTAAAATCAGTGTGCTCACTTAATATTCATTATTTTTTCCTAATCAGTGTGAACTGAAAACACTACCCAGAAGCCACTGGATGTCAATCACTAAAGCATGAATTTTATTTGAAGCTACGATTTTAACCAGAATATAATTTTTATATATTTTGTTAAATTTAACTATGAACAAAATGGAACTAGTAAACAGAAAGAAAAGATGAAAAAATTAGATAATTAAAAATAATAAAACAAAATGCATACCGCTTTTTTATTCAAATAATGTCATTCCTAATTTAACATTTAGGGTACTCACTCTCAAAAGGCAAAACAGGCTGGGCACGGTGGCTCATGCCTGTAATCCCACCACTTTGGGAGGCTGAAGCAGGTGGATCACCTGAGGTCAGGAGTTTGAGACCGGCCTGAACAACACGGTAAAACCCAGTCTCTACTAAAAACACAAAAATTAGCTGGGCCTGGTGGTGGGTATCTGTACTCCCAGTTACTCTGGGAGGTTGAGGCAGGAGAATCGCTTGGACCTAGGAGGTGGAGGTTGTGGTGAACTGAGATCATGCCACTACACTCCAGCCAAAAAAAAAAAAAGAAAAAACATCAATACCTTAAGATGAATCATATCTGAGGGAAAGGCAGAGGAGGCCTTTCAAGGGAAGTCAGTCTATATGGAAAGTCTAGTTGCGGAAACCTTGTCCAACACCCCTCCCTGAAGTTTCGTCCATCTAGTTGCAGGAAGCTCTTTATGTTTTCTTCATTCCTCACATGCAAGCAATGAGACTCTTTTCTTTTCTTCTTCTTTTAGTTTTGAATTGGACAAGAATTTTCCAAATTTTGAAAGTTAAAAAAGTATATACATTTTAAAATTAAAAAAAAAACTCGAGTAAAACACATACTAATAGTATTTTGCTTACTTTAAAAGCAAAATACCGTTTTTTTGAATTGTCATTGATATTGTTGCATATTCCCAGTTCTCGAGTCCTATCTTTACATGAAAATAGTCTTCTCCCTCCTTCTTTTTTGTGTCTTTGGCGGATCTCTTATGCTCACAGTTTTTGTCCACCTACTCTTACAAGTAAAGGGATTAAATAGAAAACACCATCCAGCCAGCACAGAGATGTTACTTATAACAATAACATTAATGAAGAGAGTCACGAATTTTCACTTTATCCTCTCAATAATACTACAAGGAATGTATATGGACTATGTATTATTATCCTCTGGCAAACAGTTTAATAATTTCCTGCCACAAATTTCATTTAGTAGGCAGAAAATAAGTAGAAAGAAAAAAAAAAGTAAATACATATATATAGTAGTATATATACATTTATATATACTATTTCTACACACACACACACACACACACACACACACACACACAAATATATCACCCCCTGGGGCAGCTCTTCTATCACTTAGTGACTTCCTCATAAAAGCCAATCTGTATAAATTTCTTTAAGTTTGTCTTTGCCACAAAAAGAATCTCCTGAACTTAATAGTCCAAAATGTGTGTTTGTTGAGTCATACTTTTGCTTCTTTGGGAGTAATTTTTTTCATTAAGTATTTCTTATTTGAATGGATTAGTCAAAAATTGTTTGGTCTAAATATGTAAAAAGATTTACCCATATGAATGTCCTGTGACTTCATACAAATATATCTTGATTGTTAAGTTCAAGCTTATGTGTAAGGCAATGTCAGGGGCACCAGGATGGCCCTGTTACTCAAGCTGAGTTTCCTGCATTTCATGCCTACTGCTAAATGACACCAGTTGAAATGACATTTTTAAAATCTACAACTTATTTTATTATGTATTTTTTAATTTAAATATGTTTTTGATTATTTCTCTCACCAAAGAATGGAGGCTGGAGGCAAAAGGCCCTGTACACATGCAATGAGACAGTGAGTGTAGATGTGGAAGAACAGAAAGAACAGCCATTGTATCAGTAAAACCTTTGTCCGGAAAGTAGAAAATCCTCTTGGTTATTTCGACATCTTGACATTTACAGTGTGACTCAATTCTGACCAATAAGACATGACTTCAAACTCTAAAGGCGCTTCTGAAGAAAACCCTGTCTGCCACTCCCACCCTTGTATAAGAGAGAGAGAGAAAACGAAAGAGAGACAGAGATGCGAAAGGATGTCCCCAGCACTCCTCAGCTTTTTTCCTCACTTGGACATAATTTTCTGTAACTAAGTTATGAAATGCTGCTGCCAACATAGAACCATGAATAGAGGTAGAGAGAGCCAAGAGACCCTGGCATCATTGAGGCCATGAACATGCCCTGAACAGTCTATCTGCAGCTATCTCTGGTGATGTGAGAAAAATACATTATTTGTAATTAAGCCACTTTTGTAGTCAGGAATTCTGTTATTGTCATCAAACATATCCCAACTCTTTTGAAGATAAACTGAGTAATATATAACCCAGTCCTTTAAAATTATTTTGACTTATTTTGTTGTCAAATACAAGTTAAAGAAATATCTTCCTTTCTCTCTTCTCTCCTGGCATATATAATATGAAATGTAACATAAATTATATCATTTATAAATGTAATA
>NW_016805866.1:5582718-5587020 GCF_001698545.2 Rhinopithecus bieti | reverse complement strand
AGGTATAAGAAAAAATCTATAGAAGAAATTTTTAGAATGTATTTTTTAGGGGATACACCCTTATATTCATTCCATCATGGGGCTGAATTTCTTATCTCTTGAATTTTTAATGGTCTTCCAGTGCTGAAAAGCAATTGAGGTATTCATGGAGCTTCAGTCTTATAACTTGTGCAGCATGAACAGGCCAATGTGTGAGCCAATGAAAGATGTTCCCTGGGCACTCAGCTTCAGAAAATGAGTGAAAAAGGGCCTGAATGAGAATTCCAGGAGGTACAGCGCAATAGGGAAAGTATTATGTATTTTATTTCAGTGAAACGGTCATTTCCATCCAGAAATATTTCTCTTTCCTTCTCTCTCTCTGCTGTCATTCCTCTCCTTCTTCCTTCCCCACTCTGCCTCTGTCTCTTTCTTTTTCTCCGTGCCCTCCACCCAATATATATAAAGTATTTGAGTCTCTAGTATGCTTAAGTTGGTAAATTGTTGAGCTCAGCAAACCTGTGTTAAGAAGTGTTGAAATATTTATCCCCAAATTGGTTTAGCTTGTAAGCAATAAGAGCAGACGAATGGTTCCTGGAATGTGTAGTATATCATTACAGGGCTTACCCATGCATATTTATTGTTGGTAGATCCTTTATATTGTACTCTCATGAAGGCAGAAAGAGGTATTGAAGGAGAAATCTACCAAATAGTACTTCCAGATGGACAGAATGTCCCTGCCAAGGGACAGACAAAGGCCTAAGGACACAAGACTCTATCATTTATATTTTTACTTCTGCACTTAAAGTGAGCAGCTTTATAAAGATGTTAAAAGTTCACAAGCCTTTTTATTAGCACTTTCTGCACCCCATTATTTCATCAGTCATGTTCAGTGTGTTCTACTTGTTCTGGTGAAGTGTTATCTCTTTAACTTCTAGGTATTTTAGAATAGGAGTCATGTGGGATAAGAATATAATTGGTTTAGAAAATTCAAAACTATAATCTTCTGCCTGACGTTAAATTTAAATGTGGTATTCCAAGTAAAACATCATGATCCCCAACTAAAAAAAAAAATAAAATTAATGCTGCCGACATGTTACAAATGTTTGAGACTTCCCACATGTGGGGAAGGGAGATGGGTAGGAATTTCTGGGAGGAAAAGTGAACTATAAAAGATTAATAACATAAGGTAACCAACACCTCTGAGATTCTGTCTTTCATTAACATTTATTAACATGAATATAATTTGTGATGGAATGTGTAATGAAAAGAGCATAACATCAGCAAAGACAAGACCAAATATTCATCTTTGATTCTTCTCTTCCTATCATTAAAATCTTGAGAAAATAATTTGTTTTTGTGAAATTTTACCTAATCTTTAAAATAATAATAAATCTGTGTAGGGATTGTACTCAATAGAAAAGTAGAAATGCTGATGCAGTTTGGTTGTGTTGTCAGCCAAATCATCTTGAATTGTAATCTCCATAATCCCCACATGTCTAGGGAGGTGATTGGATCATGGGAGCAGTTCCCTCATGCTGTTCTCATGATAGTGAGTTCTCACGAGATCTGATGGTTTTCTAAGGGGCCCTTCCCCCTTCACTACTTGCTCTTCTCTCTCCTGCTGCCATGTGAAAAAGGTTCTTGCTTGCCCTTCGCCTTCTGCCATGATTATAAGTTTCCTGATGCAGTCCTAGCCAGGTTGAACCGTGAGTCAGTTAAACCTCTTTCCTTTATAAATTACCCAGTCTAGGGCAGTTCTTTATAGCAATGTGAAAACGGACTAATATAGATGCAATATCCACATTTGGAAACTATGACATAATCCACAAGTATTAGTTACTATTAATGTATTTTATTCCAGAAGGGGAAATGAAGAAGGTAAGTTTAAAGCATTATCTGTGACTGGCAGTAGCAAAAGAAAGAAAGTTGATTTTCTCTTTTCTCTCTTCCAAAGAAAAGAGACAGGCCACCGGTTTCAAATCCAAGGACAGCAGCTAGAAGGTTACTAAAGATCAATATTGAAAAATACACAAATTTATCTGTGATCATCATTAGAATCCTTCTGTTTTTCAAAGGGGTAAATAGGTGTCTTTCAAAGATGTGATAGATATCTAGAGACCAGAGGAAGAGTCACCAAGTAAAGGAAGAGCGATATAGAGGACCAAACATGTTATTTGAATTTAGGAGACTCTGTCAAGATTTTGACAGTAAATCAGGTACTGTGTGTGGTGACTCATCTATTAAGATGCCAATTGCTAAGAAAATGAGGCCTAAGTCTCAACCAGTGGTTAGGACTACATTTCAGAAGTCCATTTCTGTGGAATGGAAATTAGGGCAAGATTTCTGGACTTGGTGGTCAATTACTACCTGCGGAAGAAGTCTAGACAGAAAAACTGAGATAACATGAACTAAAGTTGGGTAAAGTGGCTGTGAAGTTCGGGTGAAGGAGATGGTGAGGAGTGAGGAAATCTGTGAATGGAGGGATTGTCTACACCGGGGTTATGCTTCGATATTATCAATACGTGAGCCCACCAGTAGCTGATGCTGTACTTACTGATGTCCTGCAACAATGGGAAAATTCAAGTAACAATGCCAATTAAAAATATATGGAAAGAAAGGGAAATTTTAAAGGAAATTCATGCCTGAATTTGTATGACAAAAGGGCAGTGATATTGAACCATTTCTCAGGGAATCTGGGTATGTGTATATTTGATCCTCTACCTACCTCTCAATGTGTTCCTACTAACAAAACAATAATTGTTGTCTACTCTATTTTTTTCTGAATAGACCAAGTTTCCTGTGTGAGTACATTAGTAATTGTGAGGAAATGAGCATAAGCTAAAAACTAAAATTCTAATTCCACCTTTTTCAGCCTCATCTATTTTAAAGAAAGATTTGTGATAACAAATATGTTTCACCAACATGAAATGACTCTTTCTTATTTGTCTTGATAATTATTTCAACGCAGGAAACTTTTCATTTAGATTTTTTCAGTAAACAAGAGTGGCCTACCTCAGTAATTCTAGCAGGTTTTTTCATAAGTAAGTTTTATCTAAATTCCTTTTATCACACACACACATACTAATTTGCAAGCAAGTGTGTGAAACTTTAGTATTTTATTTATATGTAATTTATAAGGCAGACAACATACTCTGCATGCTAAAGTTTAAAAAAAAAGTGTGATTAATTTCACATTAGCATTAATGATGTGCATTAAAACCAGAAAAGAAGTTTAGGAAACACACATTTTAAAGTACAGGAAAAGGCGGGTAAGAGTTTTATGTTGTTTTCATTTTAGATGTGTTTTAAAATTCATTGTGAAGAATGTATTTGCATCTCTAATGGTTTCATGCTGCATAATTGAATCATTCTTTAATTACTGATCAATAAGTTAAGCAAATAATAATTGAAATTGAATATTTGGATGAATTAACCTAGTTCATTAAAATAGATCAGTTGTTTCCATCAAAATAGTTAATCTGGAAGCCCTTAAATAAATGCATTATGGAAAGTAAGCTTTCTTATTCAAATCAGAAGATCATCATATATCCTTCACTGTTAAAACCTGGATTTTTCTTTTTTCCCTGAGGTGGTTCTCCATAGCCTGGGTAAATTCGATCACTGATCACGTATATCTGAGGCACAGTCACTATTTATGCAAGCAAACTGACCAGAGATGAAATTATAAATCACATTTTTTTACTTTATCAGAGGAGAGTCTATTTTACAGGAACTTTTGGATAACAGGGGTTTGATTATTTTATTCTTCATTTTGTGGTATGCATTGACTGTTGGAGTGTAAAGCATGCAAAACTTTAATAATATTTTAGTGTGACTTCATATTTATGTTATGTTAACCCAACACAAAGAACTACAGTTCACACTGATGCTTTAAGAGCACAAAGTTCAAATTCTAGAGGGCTGAATTTAATGTTTATGTGATTCATAATATTCAGTACAAATGTAGAATATACATTTCAGTATATTCAGTACAAATGTAGAAGAAATAAAGTCAATACAGTAAATGATTTCTACTTAACTTGCATATTAGAAAAAAAATTTCTGAAAACTCAATTTTATTCTAGATCCAGATAGTAGTTACTGATATAATGATAATTAGGCTATAATATATCTACAGTTTTGATACATCAGAACATGGTGATATAAGTAACCTGGATAGAGACCATTTTATTTTAATTTTGTTTTTTTGAATTAGTGAAACAAAAAACTTATTTGGGGGTATTTCTTCCTGTTTTTTTTTTTTTTTTTTTTTTTTTTTTTTTTTTTTTTTTTTTTTTTTTTTTTTCCCCCTCTTCTCTTCTT
>NW_016805866.1:5567042-5582454 GCF_001698545.2 Rhinopithecus bieti | reverse complement strand
TTTTTTTCACCTCCCACCTTCCTCATATAATCACTTAGAAGCAATGGAGCTCACATATATGATAATTGGTGTCTGATTAATTGTTCTGTTAGAATCTATCTCTTTCACCAGTATATCTACATATCTTACAATTGAATAACATAAACTCTTAGAATCTATATAATTCATTTTAATCTCACAGCCACAGATTTTATGTACAAAGGCATTTTTGAATCTTCAATAGTTTAGAATTTCATAAGGTTCGATTCAAATGAGAAACAAAAATAACTACAAACTCATAGTTTTGGAAATGGCTTTGAATATATTTGGATTTTAGCTAAAATGACTTTTTAGAACATAAGCAGAAGACAACAACCATGTTTGCATACACAGTTACTTAACGTCCTCTCTGACCCTTCGTCCCCTATATGAATTCCTTGGTTTCGCTTCATGGTCATATCATAGCAATTCTAAATATTTTCTCTGCCCTAAGAATAAAATATTTTAAATTTTCTCTCTTTCAAATTATAAAAGAATATTCTCTAAAATGTAAACATGAAGAATTTCTGTTCCCAGAAGGCAAACTCATGCCAGCATTATGAGTTTATCATCATTAGCAGAAAAACTAGATTGGTATATGTGAATACATCATCTTTCATGTATATACTTATAGGGTGAATGACTTTAATATTGGGAAAAGTATGAAAATAGCCCCAAAGAGAAAACTAATTTTTTAACTGATGAAATATAGATAGATAAGAAAACTGATCAAAGGAAAAACAGAAAAAAATCATATAAGGAAGACTGTATCTCTTGTGCCTCAACTCCACGGAGATGCTCTGAAAAATAAATTTGTGACTACATGACTATACACATATCTACATAAAGGAATATGAAATCAATTAATTTTTAATATTCTAACATGGTTTTAAACAGTTAAACTATGCTTACCTAAGGTCAAAACTTTAGCTTGTTTCTAGGCACTAAATAAAAGCCATAATTAATAACGATACTCCAAGATTACTTTTGGATATTGAAGAGTGGGAAAGTGGAAAGCAGAGATAATATGTCTCCTTTTATTTACTGTACACTATAAATCAGTTCTTTGGGGGGATTTTTTGCTAATAAGCTATTGCTGGCCACTTGATACGATAGATTCCTGTATATTGCACAGTGGCCAGGTCTATGCAAACCTATCCTGAAGTCCAAGGAGGCTGAGGGGCCAGAAAAAGAGGCTGACATATTCAGTTTCTCAGACATAAGCCTTTAATAGGGACTTACGAACAGAAGCCGTGTCTGTGTCCAGGGCTACAATGAGACAAGATGGCGGATCCCCATGATTCCCGTCCCACTACCCCCAGACCCAGGGCTTATATATAATAGGGAAAGGGTGATTCAGAAGGGATGTGTAAGACAACAGAAATATGATAACATCAAGATTGTTTGACCTAAGGGCAGGATTTATGGTAAATATGTGCTCTTACATAAAGAACAACAGATAAACTGGAAATCATAGAGGCCGTCTCAGAACTGAGGTTACTCAGAAGTCAATATGGTGGATTAGCATCTGAGAGAGAGTTGTCTTGGCTTCCATGCTGTGAGTGTGTTATGAAAACTAGGGTATGTTCTACCTTGTGGGCTTCATTGCATACCTCCCTTAGGAACCTACAGAAAGAAGGGGGCTGCACCTAGAAGTCTAAAGTTTTTCAGTTATAGGTATAGGACAATGGGAGGCTACTGAAGTTCTGCAAGTGGCATTAAAAAATAGAAAGCATTAACGTTATCACTAACTAATCTTTAAGATGAAACTTTTCTGTTAATAATGTACTGTCCTGGGTGAGTAGTGGTAAAAATTCATCATCTATGAGGATAATTAGAATATTAAAGTCCACAGTCAGAACTTGGCATTTTGCAAATACAGTTAAAGAGATATTCACCATGAGAACTCAGGGTTTGAAATATATTCCTCCACTATCCTTAAAGTACTGTGCAAGAAAGGAGTTAAGATATACCACCTCTTGGACAAAGACATGTCTTATGGAAAGTAAACTTGGAAAAGATAAAACAATGGAATCGTCCTACATGTTATAGTTCAGCCTTTGCAAAAGCAGACAGGTGAGAAAAAATCTATTTCAAAGAATTTATGATAAGTAAAGTATTAACAAAAACTACAAATGAATTAAATAAAACTACTGTTAAGAAAATAAATAGGTAACATCATTTCTGAAAAAAAGAAAATAGAGTGCCTTATTCATGCCTTTAGTAGTATGAAATATTAAAGACATCAAACATTAAATGAAATGATAAATAACATAATAAATAGCATCTTTACTGTTATTATTTTAACCTTGCATATCTGTTGCTAATACATATATAGACACACATATGTGTGTATGTGTGTGTGTGTGTGTGTGTGTGTGTGTCACTGAGAGTCTATTTCATTCCATTTAGTGTGACACTAATCTATAATTTTGATTATACAAACTGTTTTGGCCGGGCTCAGTGGCTCACACCTGTAATCCCAGCACTTTGAGAGGTCAAGTTGGGCAGATCATGAGGTCAAGAAATTGAGACCATCCTGGCTAGCATAGTGAAACACTGTCTCTACTAAAAATACAGAAAAATTAGCTGGGCGTAGTGGTGCGCCCCTGCAGTCCCAGCTACTCAAGAGGCTGAGGCAGGAGAATCGCTTGAACCCGGGAGGCAGAGGTTGCAGTGAGCCAAGATCGCGCCACTGCACTCCCAGTCTGGCGACAGAGAGAGACTCCATCTCAATAAAAAACAAACAAACAAACTGTATTTTACCACCCTGGCATTAAAACAGTGCTACCACCTTGTTTTTTCCTTCTTGGAGTTCCCAATTACATAGTTAAAAATAATCCACACCAAATTAGCCTGCTCAGTTCCTGTAGCTTAGTAGTTCTCAAAGTGTTATCTCTGGAAAAGTAGTGTCAGCACCACTTAAGAACTCATTAGAAATACCAGTTTTCATCTTCACTTGACACCTACTGAATCAGAAACTCCAGAGATAGAATCCCTGAGCAATTCTGATGCTGTGTGATCTCTTCTGATAGTGTGAGAATCGCTGCTGCAGGTCAGTATCACAGGTCCTTAACTGTCAAAACTAAAATGGCTCCTTCACTTTTAAGTGAATTGCCAACGCCATTGTGTGAATGTCTCAAACCACTAGACACCTCTTTCCTTCCTCAACACTCTGTTCAAATCTTTTCTGCTCATTGCTTCACACTAATTCTGAAAAATGAAACCATGCTACTCTCTTTATGCCCATTTATATTTGGATGTTACCCTTGTAAAAATTATTCACATTTAAATCTGAGGCTCATGGAGACATACAATAGTTTCATACTGAGTGCTCATCCTTGAATGTTAGACTTTTTTATTTCTTTAACTTTTAAGTTCAAGAGTACATGGGCAGTATGTGCAGATGTGTTACATAGGTCAACATGTACCATGGTAGTTTGCTGTACAGATCATCCCATCACCTAGGTATTAAGCCCAGCATCCTTTAGCTATTTTTCCTGATGCTGTCCTTGCCCACATCCCCCAACCCCAACAGGCCCAAGTGCGTGTTGTTCCCCCTCATGTTCCATGTGCTCTCATCATTCAGCTCCCACTTATAAGTGAGAACATGCAGTGTTTGGTTTTCTATTCCTGCATTAGTTTTCTGAGGATAATGGCTTCCAGCTTCATCCATGTCCCCGCAAAGGACATGATCTTGTTCCTTTTATGGCTTCATAGTATTCCATGGTGTATGTGTACCACATTTTCTTTATCCAGTCTATCACTGATGGGCATTTGGGTTGATTCTATGTCTTTACT
Organism: Rhinopithecus bieti; assembly: GCF_001698545.2. NCBI lineage: Eukaryota > Metazoa > Chordata > Mammalia > Primates > Cercopithecidae > Rhinopithecus > Rhinopithecus bieti. The sequence goes on along the minus strand of NW_016805866.1, from coordinate 5,578,635 downwards.
ATTGTCAACAGTGCTGCAATGAACATACACATGCATGTATCTTTATCATAGAATGATTTTATTCCTTTGGGTATATACCCAGTAATGAGATTACTGGGTCAAATGTTATTTCTGCCTCTAGATGTTTAAGGAATTGCCACAGTCTTCCACAATGGCTGAATTAATTTACATTCCCACCTAAAGCATTTCTTTTTCTCTGCAACCTCATCAGCATCTGTTGTTTTTTGACTTTTCAATAATTGCCATTCTGACTTGAGATAGTATCTCATTGTGGTTTTGATTTGCATTTTTCTAATGATCAGTGATATTGAGCTTTTTTCATATGTTCGTTAGCCTCACATGTATCTTCTTTTGAGAACTGTCTGTTCATGTCTTTTACCCACTTTTTTTTTGTTGTATATTTTTTTCAGTTCCTTGTAGATTCTGGATATTAGACCTTTGTCTGACAGATTGCAAAAATTTTCCCTCATTCTGTAGGTTGCTTGTTCACTCCGATGATAATTTCTTTTGCTGTGCAGAGCTCTTTAATTAGATCCAATTTGTCAGTTTTTCCTTTTGTTGCAATTGTTTTTGGCATTTTCATCATGAAATCTTTGCCGATGACAATATCCGGAATAGTATTGCCCAGATTTTCTTCTAGGGTTTTTATGGTTTTGCATTTTATATTTATGTTTGTAATCCATTTTGAGTTAATTTTTGTATAAGATATAAGGAATGAGTTCAGTTTCAAAATTCTGTATGTAGCTAGCAAGTTCTCCCAGCACCATTAATTAAATAGGGAATTCTTTTCCCCATTGCTTGTTTTGTTAGGTTTGGAATGGTAGACTTTTAACATCGTTACATGTTTCAATTATTCTGTAATTATATTATAGGTCAGATATAAACAACCTACTCTGTCATACATACTGCTTGTTGTCAGTTCATGACACATATTAATATAAGGAAATGTTTTTCAAATCGAGTAATTCAGTAATACTTCAAGGAATGTAAGATAAATGTGGTGCCATCATCTTAGAAACTATTAAACCTAAAATTTTGAAGGAGACAGAGGAGGCACTACAGTCAAAATAAAGCAGACACTAATATATGCTGTCAAGGATGTCAAAGGTTTTATTAAATTTTGAGGAAAATATAAGCCTTTCTAGAAATATCGGAACAGGGCTGTGGGTTTAGACTCTTCTCTCTCATCAAGTGTAATTAAATGGAAAAGTCCTTAGAAGTCCTCATGGCACTGACTAGATGTTCTTTAAGGCCTCTTTTAATTCAAGCCATAGAATTTCATTTTACAGAAGCTTTGGCTTTGTTGAATGGCTAGAAGAGACTTAAGAGAAAAGATGCCATAAAGAATTTAGCACTTAGGAGCAGGAGTTGAGAGCGAGACTTCACTGAAATATCTCTTTTGGTGGAGTCCATTAAGATCTATATTGTGTGTTCTCTTCCCACAGAAGTATTTTATGGAGATCTCAGAAGACTCCTCCAAGGAAGCAGGTATGGAAAGGCTTTTATCATGATGTTTTCTTTGAAATTTATTTTGTAAAGTGCGGCAAAACAAAGCAGGAAGAAAAATGCAATGAATATTCAAGCAGAAAACCAAAATGAGGAGAAAAAAGAAAGCAAATAGATCCCAAGCTCTACTCTGCTGTTGACCCAAATAGTTCACCTTTTCTAAAATGTGGGTAGTACTCTGTGGCCAATTACTTTGGTGATCATTCTTGACAAAGGTAGCTTAGTGATAAGCCATGGTTTTTCTGAATAGCAAAAGGTGCTCAGAATTACAGCTGCTGGCTGTCTCTCTTTTAAACAGTTATAATTTAACCCGGGAACTAGGTGCTAATAAATAGGCATCTAATTTTCAATCCGCTAATGAGCTAGTAACTTGTTTTATTTGCCTTGAAATGAACTGAGTGTGAACAATTAGGGCCAAGGTGTGACCTGTCCCAGGACCTTAAAAAAATATATAAAGTAAGACTTAGAGACTTAGAATGATTCTGTAACTCTATTGCTGAGTATTTTTACACTTAGAGACTGAGAAAAGGTTCAGGAACTTCCGTATAGGGTAATAAAGGACTACTCAGAAAGCGTTTAATTAAAGGTACCGTTTCTGTTTTCTATTACTGCAGTAACAAATTACCACAATCATAGATGCTAAAAAATCACATTTATTATCGTATAGTTCTGGAGGATGGAATTCTAATATAGGTATCAGTGGGCTAAAATTAAGATATTGACAGGACTGCATTTCTGTCAGGAGGTTTTAGGGGAAAATCGATTTCCTTCTCTTTTTCCACTTTTAAGAGTTGCTCACATTCCTTGGCTCATGATTTTTTCCTTGATCCTTAATGCCAGCAATGATGTCTCTCTGTCTCTCTCTCTCTCTCTCATCATTCTTTGAGATTACATTTCTTCTGACTGTCTTCTTCTGCCTCCGTTTTTAAGGACCTTTGTAATAATATTGGACACATCTGAATAATGCAGGATAATCTCCCCATCACAAGCTCCCTACCCTTATTCACAGTTAGAAAGTCCCTTTAACCATCTAATGTAGCATATTTACAGATTTCACGGATTAGTATATTGATGTCTTTGGGGAATTCCTTGCCTTTTTCAAAGGTGTTACAAGTGGATGATATTGTCTCTTAATGTACATTGCCTATATAGTAATTAGAGAAATTTTGGGAAGGCAAATTTATCAATTGTTTCAAGTGCACACACACTTATTGAGCGTCTAGTGGGAGGTTGGGTTTACGGTCACTGTTGGATATCAAATGATGAATGAAATATGGCCGTTGATACCCTGTCTTACCTGGCCTTCTTTTAGAAAGAGACAGACATAACAATAGTAAATTTGATGATGTATAGTATAAATAGCAGAGTGTTCTGATTCATAACAAAAGGTAATTTAGACTTGGGCTTAAAGTAGAGCCTCTGAGGATGTTACTTTTAAACTAGGAAAAGTGCTTGTGGTAGGAGCAGAAAATGTGAATTTCCTATATTGATAATGAGTGTTTGTGTCTGAGGAAATGAAAGCTAACTCAGATTACTACTGGAGTTGGAGTAGAGAGAGAAAAAGTGGTGGGAGGTAGGATTAATAGGTCGTCCTGTTGCAGATCTAGAATTGCATTGTAAATCAAAGAATGATATTGAAGAATTTTAAGAAGGAGCAAGGTAGGAGCTGATGTATTTCCTTAAAAAATACACTGAAAATGGATAAGAAATACAACCATTAGGAGATAATTTAATTTATCCAGGTGAGAGAAAAATGAGGATTTAGGTAAGCAGGGTATCAGTAGAGATGCAAAGACATAAAGACTTTTCTGGTTTGTTTTTGAAAATAGCATGGAGAAAATTTAGTGATTTAGAACATAGGGTCAGAGTTTACTCTCAAATGTATAATTTTAACAAACTAAGTGGCCAAACATTTAATATACTAAAATCGAGTGACTTTATTTTCCCATTTATGGATTCTAGATGACCTTAGAGCAAATATTTACAATTTTGAGAAGTCGTAGACTGTCTTAGTTTGTTAGGCTGCTATAACGAAATACCAGGCTGGGTAATTTGTAAACAACAGACATTTTGTGTCCCACATTTCTGGAAACTGGAAATCCAACATCAAGGCTACAGCAGATTCAGTGTCTGGTTAGGGCTGGCTCCTCATAGATGGCAGCTTCCTTGTGTCCTGACATAAGATCAAAAGAGATGAAACACTGTGTCCTCACATCCTAGAGGTCCCACCTCTTAATACTATTGCTTTGGGGATTAAGTTTCAGCATTAATCTTGGAAGAGCACAAACATTCAATTCATAGCAGAATTCAAGTTGAAAAATTTATAGAAAAAATTTTGCATACAACTTTGAGGGTTAACAATTCCTCTTAACACTGTTTGTTTCACCTACAAGATTAAAAACTGTCTTACGGATCTTCAGCAACTCCACCTCTTTTTCTCTAAGCTAAACTTTTACACGATATACTTAAGTTATTTTGTGTTCAAAAACTTCATCTTATTAAAACGTACTCCTCTAATTCTATTGTTCATCATCTTAGAACTATGTTGCATCCCAGATAAGCATGCGTCTTCATATATCTGTGTTTTAAGGACTTTTCCTTTATACTTTGTCTCTTCCCATGACATTTCTACCCATTCAAAACCTACCTCTAATAGTTCTTTATCTATGAAGACTTCTTTTAATCTTGTGAGTTAGCATTAAGGATTCCCTTGTTTTGGCTTATTAGGGTGTTTGTGATCCTGGGTGCCTCTCCAAATAGAAGATAGGTTCACTAAGTACAAGAATGCAGTCTAGTACCTTTGATTCTCCATTACAACCAGCACAAAATAAGCCTTAATACATATTTAAATATGATCAAATTGATTTCTCACATGTTTCCATAGATGATAGTAGACCTTCCACAAAAAATATATTTGTTAAGTAGGATATTCACTTAATAGATTGCAAAGAGTGGTATTCTCTGTTAATAAAGAGACATCATTTAGCGTCAAATATAAATCATTGTAAATGGGTCTTCAGTGGAGACAGATGACCCCATGGAAGTGTGTCCAGTTGCACTAAGCACTAAGAGCTTGCATCAGACATCCAGAATTTAACAAACCTGCTTGAAATCATGACAATTTGTCAGTATATACAGTATATTTCGACTTGAATTTCAAGGCTGATGATTAACTTCAAAATTTCCTATAAATTGTCTCATTATCTGTAGTACCAAGACTAAACTACTAATTATGTCACGAATGCATAATATATATGTAGATACCAGTCTTTTTAAATCATTTATTGCCTTAAAATCCTCACAATTTATTATGGAAATTCAAAATTTATCAAAAGCTTAGTGATGATCCACTTTGACTTAATAAATAGTAAATATATTTTTCATCCTTATTATTTTCTTAATAGAATTCTCTTTATTTTAAGAATTCAGTATATAATACATATACAAAATATGTGTTCATTGACTGCTTATGTTATTGGTAAGGCTTCTGGTCAACAGTAGTCTATTAGTTATTAAGTTTTTGGTGAGACAAATTATATGTATGTAGATTTTTGACTCTCCAGGGAGTCAGTGCTTCTAACCCCTGCGTTGTTCAAGGGTCAAACATATCTATTTTTTAAACACATCTAATATGCTTCATAAATTTACATTCATTTTCTTCAACTGGTAAAACATAGTCTCATTTCTTCAATATATATTTAATAATGAATAATAAATCCATTAAGGCCTGACATTAAAAAGAAAACTATGTCTCCACCTCTCACTACGTGGATTATGAAATGCACTCAAGCAATAACAAGACTTGCCCATTTTCTATCCTGGAATAAGTGATAGTTCTTTGACTTGAGCACAGACTGCTGTTTGCTAACCACATGCCCTCTTTTTACTGCTTTAAAATATCTCTTTGACCTTCAACTATATGTCTCTTGTCAAATAGTACATTCCTTTTATTATTCAAGCTCATAAGAAAAGTTAAGGAACCCGTATGTTGTGGTTCCTCTGTCCCGCCCCCCAAATTAACAGCACACTTGTAATTTCTAATGAGAGTCAATAATAATAATAATAATAATTATTATTATTATTATTATTATGAGACACTGTCTCACTCTGTTGCCCAGGCTGGAAGTCAGTGGCACAATCTCGGCTCACTTCAAACTCTGCCTCCTGGGTTCAAGCAATGTTCCTGCCTCAGCCTCCTGAGGACTACAGGCCAGCGCCACCATGCCCAGCTAATTTTTGTACTTCCAGTAGAGATATGGTTTCACCATGTTGGCAAGGCTGGTCTTAAACTCCTGACCTCAGGTGGCCCACCCACCTCAGCCTCCCAAAGATCAAGCTCTTTATTATTATGGTTCAAGATCCGATCAAGCAGAAGAAAAGCCTGCTGCACACACCCATCAGGTCCACACCAGAGGATTTTGGCTTCACTGTGGCTGATATGAGCTTAGGGGGATTTATTGTAAATATATCAGTGTTTCAGAGAGTCCCTTGGAGGCTGGAGAAGTCAACTCAGATGGATAAAAAACAATCAAGCTCTGAAGAACAAAAGAGCAACAGAACAGTCTATCTAGACTCCAGCTTCCTGGCTGCTGCAAATAATAAGCTCTGAAGAATGGCGTCTCGTGACATTCACAATACAAAATCCCAGATATTGTAACTCCTCTGAAGGTGTGGAGGAGGAAGATCCAGTTGCTGCGACCACTCTCCACCAGGAAAACATGCCAACCAAGTAAAGGCAACTTTCCCAAAGGAGATCAAGATGCTTAGGAGGAAGGTGATGTGCTGGACAGCAAAAGAGATGACATACTACTGCTTAATGTAATGAAAGACATGATATATCATATTTACTCTTGATCCTTAAAACATAGTTTTATACTTTCCCGTGCCCTCCTATTATTATTAGTCCATAATCCAAAAATTGCAGTAGAGAGAGGGAAAGAGTGTGTGTGGTGTGCTTGTGTGTGTGTGTGTGTGTCTTTACTCAAAGAATGAGGGGAAAGAAAAGAACAATTTGTGATTAAGTATCTACATAAACTGCCCATATATACCAAAGAAGTTCAGAGAAGGGGGTCATCAAAACAGTTAAGAAGGAAGCATCTTAAAAATAGAAAACATATACCAAAACACATAGACTACACTCTAAACTATGTCGCACATTATCAATATAACTGTCTTTGTTAATGACAAATCAATTTACTTTGTTTTTAGCTGCAGGTCCTATATCTTTTGAATAGGGATATCAATCTAAACTAACTCATGGGTTTAAGTTATGTAGTATACAATCTTCTCAACACAGTATCTGACATACAACAAGTGCTCAAAAATATGTGCTGCTATTCTTAATATTAAGCATTATGTATCATTATTATTAGTAGTAGTATGGTTTAGGTAGAGAAGTTCAAATTCAGCAAAAGTTTCTTAATGGCTGGCTCTAAAATAGCCCCAAAATAATCCACTGAGTGCACCACTGCACTGATGGTAATTGGTACTGTGGGAAATTGCAAACAGGAAACCTAAAGCTTATTATGGTGTGTTGTTTCTCAGTGCTGAACATTAAAAATGCTGAGCTCTCTAATCTGGAATAAAGACAATTTGACCTCCAATTTTTATTGCAATCTTTGTTACAGCTGCTCAAAATATCTTCTCCATAGCAGCCACACAAAGAAATGTTCTTCTGTTTGTAGTTAGGCTGGAATAGATAGCATTACTTCTCAGCCAACAAATTTCATGTTTTGTGAGTTGTTGCCAAATGTATTCAGATCCAATGCTTCAAATTAAGAAACTGGAAAAGGAATTTAGTAGAGAATAAGAATGGCACCTTCTCTCTGTTAGTTCTTTGGAATGCCACAGTTCACTTTAATGAGAAAAAAGCTTATTTTGATGAAAACCAAGAGAAATTTCATAGTAACATTTAAATACAACTTCCATTGTATTTGGAATGGGAGTGTCAAAGGAAGATTAAAAAAAAAACGTATTTGTGAAAGAGATTATTATTTTGGAAGCAATTATAAAATGATTTATTTTTTCTTAAGAAAAATTCCTTGATCTTGAAATGTTTTTAACACGTCATAATCTTCACTGACCCCTTAACTTTGTCTGGAAAAGATCTCCAGTTACCAAGATTTCTGTTAGCCCAAATTTTCTCTGCAATGTTGAATATTTTATTAAGTACCTACTCAGTGCAGTGCTTGGAGTAAGAGGAGAGTGCACATAAATGATATAAAAAACTTCATCCACATTCTGTTCTTCAAAATGACTTCTGAATACTGTGAAGCATTTTCCAGAGTTTTCCAGGTTAAGAATTCATGCGATTCATAGGCATCTTTCAGTTCATTACAAATCAATAACACACACACACACACACACAACATTTTTTCTTTAGTTCTGTATATTAAAATAAAATAGTGGGGTTTTTGTCTATAATAAATCATGACAATTTAAAATGCATTTTGCTTCAGTTAATTGCTTGGTAAACTTAATTGAGGAAGTTATATTGTAGGTAGCATTATTTTCCTGGAAATTATTCTCAATGGTTTTTCTTATATTGTTTCACCTTCCTTAAAACATGTCTAATTGAAAATTAAGTTGTATGTCTCTTTGAAATTAAAAATGCATTTTGTAAAAAAACTTTAAATATCTAATTTGTTTCTCTTTACCCACTAATTATTCACCTTTAAAATTGTAAAATATCTTTCTATTTTATTGAACATTATTCAACAAGATAAGCCAAAGATGGCAGGGACTGTTTTTAATTATAGATAATTAATGCAAAGAATCAAAGAATGTGTGGACTTTAATTTCCTATAGATAAGAGCTTTGTCATAAAAACTAGCTCCTGTGTTGCCAATATGATGGCAATAAGTTTGAGTTCTAAAAGGGTAATTTGCAATTTATGTTTATTCTGAAAATGTAATTTTGATTAAAATTTTGAGAACATTACCCTTCCTACAATAAGAATCTTTTGAGGATGTTATTGATGTTTCTCAAGAGATGGTAGTAATAAAGCTTTTCAGATACTTTTGAAATATCAAGACTAAAATATTTCTAAATTATTTTCTTCTGAGATTTATTTCTGACATTCTAGATTTCTGTTGAGATTCCAAAGTCCAAAAATTGTTGTGTCCACACAGCACCCCTAAATCAGAGCAAAAGTTAAGCACCAGCAAAAACCTGTTGTTTAGTGTCTATGGCAACACAGATGAGGGAAAGCTGCAATGTGTGAATGATTCGACATTGACTTTATAAGGAGGCAGAAGGTTGTAGCATGTAAATTAATTATATCTACCACATTCTTTTACCTTTATCAATACTTTTATAAAGAAAGTATTTTCTCGCTATTGTAGAAAGGTATATAATAAGATCATAATGCCTTTTATTCTAAAGTTGTTTTATATGTTTTTTAAATGTTAACATTTTATTAAACTTCTCTCATGATTTTTTAATTAAAAAAATTGCGACGTAACATCATATATTAAAGAGAGCACAGCGAATAGAGTAACACATATGCAGGAATCCTGCTTTATTTCTTATCAGATGAGTGGCCTTGAGGACACCTGTTAGCCCATTCTAAATCTCTGTATTCTCCACACTAACCAATACTTAGAATTGTGGGGATTCATTGACATAAAGGCTATAAAGCATCTAGCAGAGAACACATAATAATCTCTACAAAATGTTAGGTGATGTTCTCCTTGCTCCATATTGCAAGAAGGCAAATCGAGGTAATGATTTTTTGCCAACTTTAAGTTAGAGGAGATACAGTTGTGAACCATATAGCAACTCAGGTCAATCCTCTATGGAACCAAAGGCAATTCTATCTGGGGACAAGATGATAATATATAAAATATACATACAATCACTTTTATCTAAGTAATCTTTACCAAATAAGGGGATTTCCAAACAAATGTCTTGGTTGGGTAATAGTTTTTTTTTTTTTTTTTTAATTTCTTAAAAAAGCCAAAAGAATGTTTTGTTTATTTTGTGTTATCATATTTGAGGTCTCAGTTTTTCCATTCTTGGTCTCTGATGAAGCCTGAAAGACTAGAATAAAAAATGGATACTCAAAATACTTCCTGTGGACCAACAGCACTGTATCACCTGTGAGCTTATTGTGAATGCTTGTCTTCAGCCCCAATCCCAAATCCACCAAATCAGAATTTCTAGAGGGAGATCCCAGAAGTCAGTTTTTCAATAAATGTTTGTTATACCTGCAAAGGTCTAAGAACCACTGGTCTAATTAATAGCTTTTTAAAATAAATGCTTGTTTAAAAAATGCACTAACAAGAGTACTTAGACTGACACCAAAGGAGTAATCCATGAATGAAAATATTAATACATTGACTTCAACAAAATAAAAAATATTTTGCTCCATTAAAGCCCATGTGAAGAAGACAAAAAGACAAGCTACACATTGGGAGAAAATATTAGGAAAAAGACTAGTATCTAAGAAATCTCAGAATTCAACATATAAACACCTGAAAATTGACAGAATACTGAACAGACCTTTCACCAAGGTGATAAACAGATGAAAAGCACACTCATGGAAATATGTTGAATATCATTAACCACCAGGGATATGTACCTAAAAAAAACCCAGTGACATCATTACACACATTTAAAATGACTTAAATTAAAAAAAAAAATAGTGATACCACCAAATGCTGGCAAGGATGAGGAAAAACTGATTCAGTCACATCTTCTTGATGGGAATGTAAAATGATACAGCCACTCTGCAAGTTTGGCAATTTCTTATAAGAGGAAACACTCAATTACCATGAGACTCAGTAACTGAACTCTTTGAAGTTTATCCCAGATGAAAGAAAACTATGTTTACACAAATAGATGCACAAAGATGCCCATAGCAGCTTAATTTGGAATAAGCAAAAACTGGAAACAACCCTGATGTCCTTCAGCAGGTGAATTATTCAAGAAACTGTGGTACAATATTCCATGTAAGACCACTAAGCAATATAAAGAGAAATTACTAATAGTTTGATACAGATAACAATTTAGATTAAATTCTAGAGAGTTACGTTGAATGAAAGAAAGTTACTCCCAGAGGATATATACTGCAGGATTCCATTTATATGAAATTCCTTAGATGGCATTTTAGAAATAAAGGATTGATTAGTGATGCTATATGAGGAATCCTGGTGTTGGAATTGTCCGTAACTTGACTTGGTAGTGAATTCATGAACCTCCAAATATGATAAAATTGTGTAGAACTGAATACGTATATACACACACAAATGAATATAAGTAAAGCTGGGGAAATCTGAATAGGATCAGTGGATTGTGTTAATGCCAACATCATGGTTATGTCTGGTCTGTGTATTCTCTGTGTGAATCTATAACTGTCTTAATAATTCAATTAAAAAAATTAGAAGTCCTCCTTATTACTCCTTAATTATCTCTAAGGCTTCTTCTTAACTTTGTCATAAAAATTACGTCAACATAAATGGTATATCGATTGTGTTTTAGGCATCTCATCAATGTACTGAATTTTTCTTCATGTTTCTCTGGTAATGACTGTGACATAATTGATCATAGAGAAATAAAAATTTATCAAATCCTTTTATGTAAGTCAAACATTTAGATGAACTGTGAATCTTTTCAGATAATACCATAGTACTCGACATTCATAGCTGCAGAATCATTATGGAAATGCTCACCTTAAATTGTGGTTGAACACATCTAATATAATTTCAAGTTGATTAGTTCTAGTGATTGAGGCAGCCCTTCTGGATCAGTGTCTGTAAAACCATTAAGTTGATAAACCATGTTCAGCTGTTGATCATAAATCATAAAGATAAGAATTTAATGTTGTACATAGAAAAATGATTCTTAGATTCCGGAACAGAATTATTAACCTACATTTCCCTAGTATTTTGTGAATTTGTATTTTCATGTTATTGCATTTTTCGCTCATAATAGTGTTAAAACTGATATCAATGAATAATTCCTTTATAAATACATAAGCTGAACATTCATCACATCTAAAAATTACTAAGAAAAATCACTAAGAAAATAAGAAAACAGTGATTGAAAAATCAAAGTATATACTTTATATTTGAAAGATGCCTGTTTT
>NW_016805866.1:5558139-5564279 GCF_001698545.2 Rhinopithecus bieti | reverse complement strand
CATATTTTGTCTTCCTTTTATATATTTTATATTTTCTTATTTTTTCAATGATAATTTTCTTGTTATTCAGCCAAACTTGCTAAAAATAATAATTTCCAAGTGTAGGTGGATTAACAATTGATTCTGAATTTTAAAAGAACATATAATATTGAAATCTAAGGAACACACTTCTTCACAGTGTTGGTAGAAATGGCTGAGACGTCATTTGGCCATCTCATAAATCAATATTTATTCAGATCCAATGAGACTTAACAGTTCATTTTTTTAACCAACCCAAACTCATTTCTTCTATTTTCTGGCTAATGTTAAGTATAATTTTGATGTCAGTCAATATTTTGTCTTCAGAATGATTTTGCTTGGTCTGCTATTGCATGAAACTCAGAGGTCACAAAAGCCACGGACCCTGAAGCATGATAAAAGGCAGAAGAATGCTATGTTTCCACTTAAAATTTCTTTTCTGCTGCTTTTAAAAGTGTTAGATCCCCAGAAGACATACTGTCTCAAAGAATAAATGGTTCACGTGTTTTCCTTGACATCATGACTACTTAATCCTTTTGCCTTGCATGTGGGTCAGATAAGAGGATGCAAGATTGGTGACTGATTTTATGTTTTGTTAATTGGCACAAGTTATCACTTGGGTATTCAGCAGACAAAACAGATGATACATGACTCAACAAATAAACTAAAAAGGCACAGTACAAATGCCAAAACATTTTATAATATTTGAGATGTTGAATTCATCTTGTGACAAAATATTTGCTATAAAAATCTTTCATCAGTATTGTGAGATAGGCCATTATGATAGATTTCTTGCTAAAAAAAAGGGTGATATATACAAATACATGTTTGGAATGATGAAGATTTATGAATAAAAAATAGTTACTGGCATCTTCATACTATTTTCAGTGATATTATCTTCAGTATAAATGGTGACTGTCAGTCCCACTGAGAGGTTGAGACTGAGTTTAGCTCACTTTTTCTTTAAAAATCATGAAGGGTATGAGGAGAGTCATGTAAATTATGTCCAATTGAAACTGAGCTGTCAGAGAGGATATAACACTTAAAGTTCTCCATAAGATGACTCCTTATCTTAAAAGATAATTTCAATAATCATATGGTGATGCATTTTATATTTTATTCATAAAATTTCCAGTTTCATCTAAATGTACAGCAGAATCTTTATCCTAGTATTTTAAAACTCTTAAGAGAGAACTTTAGGGCTTTTGGGTTGATGTTTAGTTTAAAAAAAAAAAAAAGAACCAGTGAGATGAATTTATTGGAGCAGTTTTCTCATAATCACTTGGCTCCAGAAAGACTGAAGTTAATGCATGCTATGTGAAATGTGACGTTCTCTTGGTTATGGACCAAAGAGGCTATAAAGATAAACTGGAGTTCATCATATCGAAGATGGTGTTTACATTTTTTCATCTCTGTACTGAATTTAGGCTCGACTTCTTGGGATACTTTTAGTGCTCTCTCTGGACTGAAAAAGTATCTGACTGAGCTATCCACATGTCATTTCTCTATTCTTCCCTAAAATCCAGGGCATCAATCAAGCCCACAACATTGACCTTAGACAAGTCATCAGCAAACCTAAGGGCGTATTTTACTTACTCCTGAAGTACCCTCCCCACTGAAGGATTGTATGATAATCTCACCAATACCCATTTGATCTCTATCTCATTATAGCAAAGGTACCATAATAGGATATGGATACAAACATCAGGGGTGAACTCTAGGAGACAGACTCTGCACTTTAGCAGCCATGTTTAAGCCAAGTAGGGCGTAATATCCTTCAGTTACAGTAAATATTTTGAACCTAATCCTAGTTAAAGTCATCTAAGAGAGTGTCCTGGGGATTTTGTTCTCTTCTTTATGTGAAAAAAGCCACGTGATGAGATGACCTCTTGTCCTCCAGTTACTTTTGTGCAGAGATGGAGCTTCCAGAATTGTTGCAACCATTTTGCTTAATAAGAAACCAAATCAGACTTAATGAGAGTCAAAATAAATTACAGAAAAAGGAGATGGAGTTATTAAACTGGATCAACCCCAAAGCCTTCCCCACCTCTGGACTTACCATTACCGAAACAGTCCCTTTTTGTTTAAAATATTTGTGTTCAGTAGTCTGTTACTTGTAGCCAAAGTCCTTCCAATGTACAGTCCTCTCTGCCCATTCTTCAAAATTCAACTAAGTTAGACCACTTTATAATAATCACTGATGTTTATGGAGCTTTTACTTGATACCAGATGCTGTGTTCTGCACTGTATTTTGCATGGATTTACTAATTAATCCTCTTAACTTTGTGAAAGCATTCTGTTATTATATTCTAAAATGTTTAAGTTCACAGAAAGATTAAGTAACTTACCCAAGATTCTAATAAATAGTAGGAAGAATAAGCATAACCTAGCAGTATTACTCCGGAAGTCTCATTCTCAACTATGACATAGCATTGCCTCATCATATGCTAACATCCACATCAGCACTCTATGCTCTCTTCTGTTAGGATTGTTTTACATTTATTGTCTTAACTGCACAATTAGTACCTGATATGAAATAATTCTTAGCTAACCTATTTTATAGCTATTATTTTATATTTGTATGTTTTCCTTTTTGATCGATTTTCTTTGGAATGGACACTGGTTTACAGTACTCTCACATTTTATAATATTCTGCAAACACAACTAATCCAGTGTACATAGCAATATTGATACAATCTCAAAATCATACAAAGTTCAGCGATAATAAATATAGTCATCATATTGCAATATACTTGAACTATGGGTTGTTCTTAGGACAACTACCTTCCCTCCTACCTCTCTTCATTCTGTTGCTGAACACTCCTTTACTTCCCCTACAAAACTGAGAATCATAAGATAGGAATTCTTCAGCATCCTTATCTCACCACACTTTCAACTAAATTACATCACCCTAATGTGTGCTCTCGTTAATTTTGTGTAAGGCATCTTTTTCTCTCATTACTCTGCTTCTCATCTCCTCAAGTGCCAGATGATTTGGATTCATTGGCTCTTTGATTTTTTTCACTTACACGTATATAATAGACACTTCAAAATTTTATAAATATATAAAGTACAAGTGTTACGATTTATGAATATAATGTAAAATAATTAAATCAAGCTAGTTACCATATTCATTATCTCAAACGTTTAACATTATTTGTGCTGAGAACATTAGGAATTTACTCTCCTAGCAACACGCAGACAGTCTTCAATGTACAATTTTTCAGTTTTATGATGAGTTTATCAGGACATAACTCAATTATAAGTTGAAGAGCTCCTTACAATTTTCAATGAGTTAACAATATCTATTGAATGTCTATCACTTCCACACAATTGTAAAGTCTAAAAATTGTAAATCAAACCTTCATAAGTAAGGGAGTATCTACTGTGCTGCCCTCATTAAAATAATTTTAAAATATTCCCTCCTTTTCAATTTTTTGAAAGAGTTTGAAAAAAAAAAGACAGGTATTAGTTTTTCTTTCAATGATTGATATAATTCAGCCATAAAATCATTACGTCCTGGACTTTTCTTTAATGGGAAACTTTTCATTACTTAATCAAAATTCTTGCTCTTTACTGGTTGGTTCAAATTTGCTATTCAGTTTTGGTAGGTTGTATGGGTCAAGAAATTTATTTATTTCTTCTCAGTTGCAATGTGTCCTCTTTCATTTCTGATGTAAACAAAATATAAAAACCTTCAGCTAAACTAAGAAAAAGACAGAAGGCTCAAATTATTTGCTTATCTTTTTCAAAAAATAACTTTTTAAAAATTTTTTGAACTTTTTAATTGTTTTTCTCTATGTGTACTCTGATCTTTTTTATCTCCTACCTTCAGATATATTTTGGCTTTTTTTTTTCTTTTTCTAGTTATTTTCTTATTCATTTAATCACTCTATTCTTTTTGTTAGAGAATTTAATCCATTTATATTTAGTCACTAATGATATTTCTCTTCCACACTTTGTTTTTTATTTCATAATTATATTATTTCATAATTTGTTTTCCTTTAAAATGTATTTTAGCTGTATTTATTACCAATAGTTTTAACTTTTAACCCTTGTACTATAAACTTGCCTTATACAATATTATTATAGTACTAGGATATTCTTAACATGGCTCAGTTTTACTTATATCCTTGAGTTTTGGACATTTGTGTGTTTCGTGTTACTAATTAGCAGCTTTTTTTTTTTCTTTTTTACAGTTTAAAGAACTCTCTACTTTGTCAGAGATTAGATGTTTGTAGGTGTGTGGCTTTATTTCAGGGTTCTCTAACCTGTTCCATTGGCATATGTCTGTTTTTGTACCACTATCATACTGTTTCACTTACTGTGGCCCTTTAGCATATTTGAAGTTAAATAGTGTGTCAACTTTGTCAAAGACCAGATGGTTATAGATATGTGGCTTTGTTTCTGGGTTCTCCATTTTTTTACATTGATTCTCAGGTTTGTTTTTGTACCACTGCCATGCTATTTTGCTTACTGTAGCCTTGAGTATAGGTTGAAGTCAGGTAATGTGACATTTCTAGCTTTGTTGTTTTGCTTAGGATTGCTTTGGTAGACTCTTTTTTGGTTTCATATGAATTTTAGAATAGGTCATTCAAATTCTGTGAAGAATGTCGTTGGTAGTTTGATGGAAATATCATCAAAACTGTACATTGCTTTGGGAAGTATGGTCATTTTAACAATATTGATTCTTCGTATTCATGAGTGTGGAATGTTATTCCACTTGTTTGTGTCATCTCTGATTTCCTTCAGCAGGCTTTTGTAATTCTTTGTTTGTTTGCTTGTTTTTTGAGACGGTTTTGCTCTTGTTGCCAAGGCTGCAGTGCAGTGGCGCGATCTTGGCTCACCGCAACCTCCCCCTCCCAGGTTCAAGCGATTCTCCCGCCTCAGCCTCCAGAGTATCTGGGATTACATGCATGTGCCACGAAGCCCAGCTAATTTTGTATTTTTAGTAGAGATGGGGTTTTTCCATGTTGGTCAGGCTGATCTCAAACTCCTGACCTCAGTTGATCCTCCATCCTCGGCCTCTCAAAGTGCTGGGATTACAGGCATGAGCCATCTAGCCTGGCCTGTAATTCTTATTGTAGAGATCTTTCACCTCCTTAGTTAGCTATATTCCTAAATATTTTAATTTTTGTGTGGCTGTTGTGAATAGGATTGTATTCATCATTTGGCTCTCAGCATGGACGTTCTTGCTGTATGAAAATGTTACTATTTTTTATCCTCGAATTTTAGTGAAGTTGTTTATGAGATCTAGGAGATTCTCTGCAGAGATTATGGGGTTTTCTAGGTATAAGATCATAACAAAAA
Organism: Rhinopithecus bieti; assembly: GCF_001698545.2. NCBI lineage: Eukaryota > Metazoa > Chordata > Mammalia > Primates > Cercopithecidae > Rhinopithecus > Rhinopithecus bieti. Next base: position 5,558,951 of record NW_016805866.1, on the reverse strand, counting down.
CAAACAATGAGGAATGGACTCTCTATTCAATAAATATTCTTGAGATAATTGGCTAGCTATATGCAGAAGATTGAAAATGAACTCCTTTTTTCACCATATACAAAAATCAAATCAAGATGAAATAAAGACATAGTTGTAAAACTTAAAATTGTAAAGACCCTAGAAAACCTAGGAAATACCATTCTGAACATAGACTCTGGTAAAGATTGTATGAACAAGTGTCCACGCCTGCCACGGCGGCTCACGCCTGCAATCAGAGCACTTTGAGAGGCCAAGGTGGGTGGATCACCTGCAGTAAGTAGTTCAAGACCAGCCTGACCAACATGGTGAAACCTCATCTCTACTAAAAATACAAAATTAGCCTGGTATGGTGGCAAATGCCTGTAATCCCAGCTACTCGGGAGGCTGAGGCAGAAAAATCGCTTCAACCCTGGAGGCAGAGGTTGCAGTGAGCCGAGATCGCGCCATTGCACTCCAGCCTGGGCAACAAGAGTGAAACTCCGTTCAAAAAAACAACAAGGAAGGAAGGAAGGAAGGAAGGAAGGAAGGAAGGAAGGAAGGAAGGAAGGAAGGAAGGAAGGAAGGAAGGAAGGGAAAGTCCAAAAGCAATTGCAACAAAAACAAAAATTGACAAAAGAGTCCTAATTAAAGATCTTCTGCACAGCAAAGGAAATTATCAACAGAGTAAACAGACAACGTGGAGAATGAGATAAAATATTTGCAAACTATGTATCTGACAAAAGCCTAATATTTAGAATTTGTAAGGACTTAAACCAATTAATAAGCAAAAAAAAAAAAAAAAAAAAAAAAAA
>NW_016805866.1:5540157-5557745 GCF_001698545.2 Rhinopithecus bieti | reverse complement strand
AAACAAAAATTTAAAAATTTAAAAAAATAAAAAAAAAAAAAAAAAAAAAAAAAAAAAAAAAAAAAAAAATGAACAACCCAATTAAAATGTTGGCAAAGGACATGAACAGATAGTTTTCTAAAGAAGACATATATTTGGCCAACAAGCAGATGAAAAAAGCTCAATATCCCTGATCATTAGAGAAATAAAAATCAAAACCACAATGAGGTACGATCTCACACCAGTCAAAATAGCTATTATTAGAAGACCAAAAAGTAACAGATACTAGTGAGGTTGAGTAGCAAAGGGACAACTAACATACTGTTGGTGGAAGTGTAAATTAGTTCAGCCATTGTGGAAAGCATTATGGTGATTCCTCAAAGAGCTAATAACAGAATTATCATTTGACCCAACAATCCCATTACTGGGTATATACCCAGAGGAATAGAACTAATTTTACCATAAAGACACATGTATATAAATGTTCATTGCAGCACTGTTTACAATAATGAATACATAGAATCAACTTAAATTCCCATCAAAGGTAGACTGGACAGATAATGTGGTACACATATACCATGGAATACTTTGCAGCTACAAAAAAGAATGTGCTCATATCCTTTTCAGCAACATGGATGGAGCAGGAGTCCCTTATCCTAAGCATATTAATTCAGGAATAGAAACCAAATATCACATGCTTTCACTTGTAATTGGGAGCTAAACCTTGAGTATACGTGGAAACAAAGAAGGAAACAGTAGATATTGTGACTTAGTTGAGTGTGGAAGGTGGGAAGAGAGGGAGGATTGAAAAACTACCTACTAGGTACTGTGCTTATTAGCTGGGTGATGAAATAATCTGTACACCAAACCTCCATGACACATAATTTATACATGAAACAAACCTGCACATGTCCCCCCCACCCCGAATCCAAAACAAATGTTGGGGGAAAAAAAAACTCTCTTTATCAATCTTTGTAAGGCAGATCTGATGGTGATTAACTCACATAGGTGTTTTGTGGTGGCTGCTGTTTTGTCTGGGAAAGTTTTTTATTTCTTACCCGTTTCTGAAACTCACCTTTGCTTGAAAAATTATTCCTCATTAAAACTTTTACTTTTTTTTATTTCAAGCACTTTGAATATATTATATAACTGTGTCCTGGCCTGCTGGTTTTCTTTTTTCCCACAAAATCTACTCATAGTCATATTGACACTTGTTTCTGTGCAATGTGTTTCTTTTCTCTTGTTGCTCTCAAAATGGTTTATTTGTCTTTGATTTTTCGTCTACGGCCATACCACCCTGAACGCACCCGATCTCGTCTGATTTTTGATAGTTTGATTATGTACTTAGATATATTTCTCTTTGGGTGTAATGTGATTGGGAATCTTCATGCTTACTCTACTTGGGTGTTGGCATCTATCCTCAAATTAGAAAATTTCCTTGGCAGGAACAGACCATCACTGTTTTTTTTAGCCTGCAATTCTTGAAGGGCCAGCTGATGATGACCTGAGCCCAGCAGAATTTTTTGTGAATTCTCTAGCTTCCTGGGTGCTGCCTTTCCTCTGATGTTAAGTGAGGCCGCTGGTGGTTATCCACTATCATGTGGAGCTACTGGCTGAGTATTATGAGGGCTTCTAGCCAGGTGAATCACAAGATGTATTCTAGGGTTGAACAATTCCACTCTTTGGGGTCTTCATTTGGACAGGGCTATAGGCTGAGCTTTAAGGTTAGGCAAAATTATTGCTCAGGAAAGGCAAGAAAGAGGCTATGTTCCTTAGAAATGCTCAACTGAGGATTGCCTCCCTGTCAAGGGAAGTCATGGTGTGGGCTTTTGGCTGAGTTGAGTAGCTGTTTAGCTTTTTTGGTGGAGTAGGGTTAGCCTCTATAATTTTCCAAAATCTGTGTGGAGGTGGGAGTATCACTCCCTAGGCAGGGTTATAGAGCAGGCTTTTGGCTGAGTAGAACTACTGCTTGACTTCCTGGGTCAAGCAACTCTAGCCCACATCCTTGTTCAAGAGACATGAGAGTGGAAGTCTCTTTTCCTGAGCAGTCACAGGGAAAGCCTAATGGCTGAAAAATGGAGATGACTCTTGACTTTCCGGGGCAAGCCAGCCTCGTTTCATTGCCTCTCTGAAATACATAGGAAGTAGGAGTCTCCCTATCTGGTTGAGGTGAGACTAGAGCGGGCTTCCTTGGAAGAATTTTGAAATGCTAGGGACACTGAATTACTACCTCTTGTCCTCTTTTTCTCCCCACAGAAACTGGTACAGAAAAATCTTCTCCATCTGGTGTTCTGCCAACTTGTGGGATGGGGAAGTGGTGCAGTTGGAGTAAGACTGTTCTTTTGAGCATTCTAATTCAGATTCCATCTAGTTCTACAGACCACATGAGAATATCAGGCTTTTTTCCAAGTGCTGGGGTTTTTAAAAAGATGTTCTAGCCTGTGGATAGTTCCTAGCTGAACTTTTGGCAGGGGAATTGGAGCCTGAGACTTCTTATTTTGTCATCTTGATGATGTCATTTCTCTCTCTCTCTCTCTATACATCTATACATCTATACATATACATATACGTATGCATATACATATACATATTCAACTCATATCCCTACTGGTTCCTTCAGCTTGTAAACTGTGCTCAAATCCCATCTGGGGAATAACTAAAAGGGATACTGTGTTCCACTCCACACCCCCACTCAGCTTCTTTCGTATTGTTCATCTCTTGTGATAGCCAAGTTCTCTGAAAATGCCTTCCTTCTCATTTTCTCTTCATATTTTTTTTTCACTCCAACTCAAGGGAAACTAAATCTGTGTTGCTAAAGTTATTACAGTGGCCTTTTAAATGACTGCACTTTCTGCTTCATTTTTTCCCATTAGGTGTTTTCTTCAGTAGCTTTCTTCTTTCTCAGCTTCACAGTCTTCTCTTTTCTTGTTGACTTCCTAACTTCCTATTGATCTGCTTTTAGAGATTTACCTGTGAGATTCTCTTTTTCTGTCAATACTTCAGATACGAGTGTTTCTCATGCTTGTACCTGGAGATTTTCCTTATTCTCGCTTTTTTAAAAAAAAAATTTTGTTGCTAATTAGGAATATTTTTTGTTTGTTTGTTTTTGGTTTTAGTTTCTGAAGAGTAGAAGTCTTTTTCATGAATTATCCCTTGCCCAATACCTGAAATGTCAACATTAGTACTAGGCTTTTGAGCAAAAATATTCTGATTTCTATAAGAATAAAACATAGCTTCCCTTATTTATCTTTCAATAAGAATAATAGTCAAACAACATGTGTTATGTGTGATCAGTGTTAGAAAGTGGAGAATGATTATAGTCTTATGTTGTGAGAATATGAGGGGCAACTCTCATCCACTTAGCAATTTTTTTGACAATGCTGACTAAATAAATAATAAACATTTCCACCATTAATGTCTAAGGCTAAGGTGACTTTTCAATACCTACTTTAAGTAATATCCTCCTAATACTGAAACCACTATAAAGAAAATTTTAAAAATTCAGTTTGGTGTAAAACATCATATTTTAAATGCTCTAATTATTGGAAAAAGGGAAAGAGCTTTAAAGGATTGATGCAGAGTTGTGTTATAATGTATGCTCTACCTTTAGACTTTGGCTATTAAAATGATTGTTACCTGTGAAGGAAGAATTTTAAAAATTTCAGAGAGCAAGGAAGGAGGGAGGAAAGGAAGTAAGGGAATGGAGGAAGCAGCAAACAAGAAAAGGAAGAAGTAAAGGAGAAAAAGAGAAAAGAGAGAGAAAGAAGAAAAAATTAAATATATATATGAAATTCTTTTAGTGTTCTTTACTTAAAAGTCCATAGGGGATAAAAGAAAGAGGGAAAGAAAGCTTACTGGCTGTAAATGGATTAACGAAGGGAGTTTCCTAATAAATGTTGCTATATTGTTTATTTTACAAGGGGAACCCATATTACCTTTAAGTCTCCTTTCCCATGGCCTACGTTGTCTAAACTTGCACTACATTTAATCAAATTTGATGAGTTGCATAACAAAGGAAGAATTCCAGATAGTATTTACCCTCATTCTTTTATTCCCTGGGCAGACACAGGGAAGAGGCCAAAACATGAAGCTAAGGAATGAAGACATTTCAGAATAATACAGTGACCTCTAGAACAAACTGGTTCCACATGAAAGAATTCATGTTAATAGAAAGGTTAGCATCATTAATTCCATGATCTCTTGTTTTGACAGCCAAGATGAATCTGTCTGTTTTCTTAAACATTCTATCCTCTTTCCTGAATAGAGATCCCATCTACAATTGTGGCAGTGAGTCAATTAATACATTTTCTTGAAAGGATATATAAAATAATGACCATCAGACAAATAGTGAATGGATTCTAAGCATTAATAACAACATAAATCTTTATCATTGTTTTACAAATGTGTGCAAAAATTTCCTCCCAGTCTTTGTCTATATCTATACTTACTTTGAATGTCACTGGGAAATGAACTGATACCATCATTGTAAAGTATCATGCAAAGTAAGAGAGCTACAGTGAAAAGGGAGCTGTATCCTCTTCATGACCCAGTATAAATAGTGAAAATTCCTTCTGAATTGCTTGCAACCTTGAAAGCATGTTTTCATTCTAGTGTCCTCCAGATATGGAGAGCCAATGAAATTTTACATTGTCTAGCTAACCCAGCTCTGTAAAACGATGAGCATCAAGAACAGTTTTCTCAATGACTGATTAGAGCCATAGCATTCAAGGAGTTAGGTCCCAAACTGCAGAAATAGATAGTAAAGAAGGGATGGGCTGCTAATTAGGCCTTTGTGTGTGCATTTGTGTGTGTGTGTGTACATATCTGGTCTAGGGACTGAGAGGCATAAAAAGGAAAAGTATGTGTGCAAGTGCATGAGCTAAAGGTGTTTTAGAAGGATACACCATGAATAGTTAGATATATAAAACAGAAAGAGATGAGTGTTTAAAAAGAAACATCATGTATTTCCTAATTTAGCATAACGTCAATGTTTATGCACAGACGTATTTCCAACATGAAAAATACTCTTAGTGCATGCCAACTCTTAAATTTCAGTCTCAGATTGTCAACCACTAGCTTAATCAGAGCAAAAACAGGTTTTTTGTTTTTTTTTTTTTAGACATTCGGGGCAGATCCTCTTAACTGACTACACAAAAGACTTCCCAAAGTTCTCTTTTACTCCCTCCACAAAAGTGGCTGGAAAGCCAAATAATTATTTTCTCAGGAAAGTTGTATGTTATAGTAGCTATTTAATCCAGTCTCAATCTCTGCATAATAAGCAGAATGATGCAGATGAGGAGGATTTGGTTTGAAAAACAAATTGCTTCCCTAATAAAGGATGTGGCGGATTTTCCAGATTTGGCCATTCTTGTTGCCTTCACAGTAGATGACATTCATAGGGGTCACATGCCCATAGAACCACAGGGAGAGAGGCAAGCAGAGAAAGCCAATATGCTTAGGGTGACAAAGTGGAAAGACAGTAGTAGCCTACCTGTCTAATTTAATGCTTGAGTGCCCCGAAAAATTCCACTAAAATCTACTGTCAGATTACTTATGGACAAAAAATACTATTTGTTTAAACCACAGTGTTCTCACTTTCTGATTGATGCAGTTCAGTATATATCTATGTGATTCAAGGTCTCTTCCAAAAAATATTTCTAGTGTTTTATAAATTATAAACGTATTTGATTTTATTAATCTAATCCTACAAACGTGACACGCTTTTTTGACAGGATTGTCAAACTTCCATCATATTAAAAAGAAGCCTAGGATATTTAAAAACATATAGAAATCCCTTTTCACGTAAATAAACCATTTTAATTTATTGATTCTGTCTTCAAAATCTTGGTGTTCTTTTTTTTTTTATCTCTATTATCACACATATAACTTGTTTTATCAACTCTTTAGCCTCGCTGTGTGAGTCTACTCACACTTCCATCTTTCCCTATAGTGATAATAAAAGGACATTGCATGATTCATAAATTGTGCCACTAGAAAAGGCATGTAGAATAAAAAATATGTGACACAATCTTGTCATGCAATAAATCATTTAAAATTATATTTTTATGGTTCAACATTTGCTAGACATCTATAATTATATAGTGTCAGCATCCATGGCCAATCCAACTTTTTTTCCACTGCTCTTTTGCCAAATCAAAGCGGCATAGCAAACACAGTAAAAAGAACACAAGGATATGAAACTCCAGTTTCAACTCTGTACAATTTACTATCAAAGTAACTTCAGATAATTTTATGACTTTCTGAGTCCCTCACATGTTGTTCTTTTAAAATTAAATAACAATTTTAAAAATCCACTTTAGAACGTGGTACATATTAAATGTTTAGTATAGTCAGTAGCTTTCTTTCCTTTTCTAATATATGCATTTGTTTTTGTTGTTGATGTTATAAAATGATTCGTATTTTCCTCCATATATGCTTATTTAAGGTAAGATAAAAGGTTAGTTCATTTTGGTAGAAGCAAAAGAATACACACAGCTGTTACCTGCTGCTGTAATACTCGTAGAGCACAGAAGATAAAACAGAAATTGTGAGTATTTCCTAATTACATAATAGTTATTAACAAAATTGATTGCTAGCTGTACGCTTGGCCTTCTGCTATGATTACAAGTGGATTATTATGTTTTACCAGAACCTCTCAAAAGCCCAGTGAATTGGCTCTCATTTCGTCTTATGCATTTCAAACGAAGGCCTGGAAATTTGGAAAGTTTTTAAAACCTGCCCAAAATTCAACAGCTCATCAGTGGGGGAATCTGGTGGATTTGGGATTTTAATGAACTCACTCTGACTCTATAGCCTAATCTACGATTTCTCCTTATATCATGCCATAAGAGGTGTTAAGAACATGTAATAGGTCAAATACCATAAAGTGGTGGAAACTCTAAGGAGTCTGCAGCAATTGTTATTTTTTAACTGAAACTTCTCAATTTTAAATTTTCTTTACCCTCTTACATTTTACAAGTAGGGGATTACTTCAAAAAAATTATCTGTTATTATCCATAAGGTACATGGTTTAAATTCTATTTTAAGGAGCATGTTGCAATGTTAAAAGTGTAACATCTGGCGAGGCGTGGTGGCTCAGGCCTGTAATCCCACCACTCTGGGAGGGCAAGGTGGATGGATCACCTGAGGTCAGGAGTACAAGACCAGCCTGACCAACATGGCGAAATCCCGTCTCTACTAAAACTTCAAAAATTAGCAGGGTGTGGTGGCCCATGCCTGTAGTCCCAGCTAATCTGGGAGGCTAAGTCTGGGAGAACTGCTTGAACCCAGGAAGCAGAGATTGCTGTGAGCCGAGATTGTGCCACTGCACTCAACCTGGATGACAGAGTGAGACTCCATTTAAATATATATATACACACACACATATATATACATATATACACACATATATGTGTATATATGATATATATCTAATATATGTGTATATAATATGTATATATTGTATATATAATATGTATATATTATATATATTATATGTATATGTGCATATATGGATATATATGATATATATCTAATATATACATAAATCACATACATGTATATATACATACATACATATATACACATATACACATATATACACATATATACATACATATATATAAACTTCTCAAATTTTTGATAGATATGAAATCCAGAATTTGTCTTTTAATTCAGTAGGTTGTATGTTATGTCAGCACATAGAACTAGATCAGCAGATCAACTTAAATAAAGCCAAAAATCTAAATATCTGAATTATACTCTGCTGACTTCTAAAAAAATATGTCATGTCCTACGCTCAGGAATTTTCATGTGACAAACTGGAAAGAATTGAAATGAATTGCCTAGTTCTGTTTATTCATATCCTTAAGAGATGAATGGAAGCAGATCTAAAGTCTTACTTAACTTTTAATGTCTTTTTTATAAAATAAGTGAATTGTGAATAGGCTGTTTGAAGTGAGCCTTATAAATCACCTGAACTGCTCCACTATTGGCATGTCTTGGAGTCATTATGTATAATTGGCTAATGGTGTATTTATTCTCACATTATTGGATCAGCTCCAGGGATAATCGCAGATGAGTTTCAAAACTCCAGGAGGATTTCTATGCAGAGGTAAATGAATTAAAACACAAGATAAAACTAATTACTTTTATTTAAATTCAATTTTGGGGGTAATCGTTCTGTCTTGGGGGTTTTCCAGCTGTTTTCAGAAGTGATAAACTTGCTTTAGTTTGCTAAGTTGCATTTCCTTAGAGCCAAGAGATTAAATCATTGGGATGAATATTAGGAAGTAAACTAAATTTTATGGTAGAATTTCCCACCTCAGTTCTTCATGCTCTTTTTGATACTTCCCTTAACCAGGCATTTGAAAACCTGATAAATGAGAAAAAAAAAAAAAAAAAAAAGAAACACTTTCAATGCCAAATTTAAGTGCACATTACTGAAAGGTGTTAGGAGTTCCAGAAATTAAACACCATATTCAAAAAGACTCACATATACTTTGCTGAAAGCATCTATAGGACTGGACAAGACTCAGAGAATGTGAGTCATTAGAGCCATAATTTTCATGTAAAGCAACTGGATGTAGTTAAGTAATAAAAATGTAAGGTTTTTCCTCTCCATATGCTTGGCTGGGTGTGTATTTTTTTTAATGTCTGATATTATACCTGTCCAGCCAGTTTCCTTTGACATGAGACCATATTGCCATGGAAGTGGGAATATCACTGAAATAGGTTTATAAATTAAGTATTACACTTAAGGCATGCTTCTTCAGTTAAGTAGGACCTTTCATGAAATATGACTTGGGCCCGGGCGCAGTGGCTCATGCCTGTAATCCCAGTACTTTGGGAGGCCGAGGTGGGCGGATCACAAGGTCAGGAGATCGACACCATCCTGGCTAACATGGTGAAATCCCGTCTCTACTAAAAATACAAAAAAATATTAACCGGGAGTGGTGGCGGGCCCCTGTAGTCCCAGCTACTCAGGAAGCTGAGGGAGGAGAATGGCGTGAACCTGGGAGGTGGAGCTTGCAGTGAACTGAGATCCCGCAACTGCACTCCAGCCTGGGTGACAGAGCCAGACTCCCTCTCAAAAAAAAAAAAAAAAAAAAAAAAAAAAAAGAAGAAGAAGAAATATGACTGGGGATAAGAAAAGGGGTACAGTGAATAATTAATTACATAAAGCATTGGTGAATGCATCAATTAAAATTGGATTTGGCTACATGTAAAGAAATATCTAAATAAATGTCATTGTACAGAAGTGAGTTCTCTCATAAAACAAGTCTGCAGTAAGGTGTTACCAGATTGGTGTGATTACTCTATCATCATTAGGGATCAAGGATCCTTCTATTTTTCTTCATCTCACTTACCTATTAAAGCAATGAATATCACTAATTGAATGGGTGGAGGAGAAGAAAGAGGATGACAAAAGACCAATAATACAAATTCAACTATTTGTGTGTGGGAGAAGCCAGAAAAAGCCAAACCGCCAGATCTCAAGACGCTGGGCAAAAAGTCACTACCTGATGAACTAAAGAGAGATTTTTAGAACCTCAGTAAACTCTGGGTGCCTGGAGAGTTCAAAGTCAGCAGAACTCAGCTGAACTCTGACTTTTCTAATTTCTTCATTACTATAAAATAGAGGTTAAGATTTCAACGTCATTAGTGTTTAGGAGCTGCTGAGTAGTTCTGTAACTTGATGTGTACTATAAGCTGCTTGTCTGATAGAATATTACAACAAAACTGCATTCTGTTTTCTAAAAAAATATGCTGTCATAGAGATCATACCACTGCTGAATATGAAAATCATTTGATTTTTTTCTTTCTGTCAAAAGATTTAAAGCCAATGAAATACATATTTTAAAATGTGTGTACTATATGAGGATGACTTACCATTATACTGTCTTTAAAAAGCCCAAATATGTGAAAATCAGATATAGTTCAGAGGTGTAACTTCAAGAATGATACAGCTGTTTGAATCCCATGTAAATTGCTCTTCTCTCTTTAGGATTTCAGTAGGGAGAAAAAAAAAAAGCAAATTTTTGACAAGTTGCCAGTTCTTGAATCTTTTAGTTTTTTTTATTTATGGTCCTACTTTGGGGCCTTACTGTTAGAGATTTTTACACTGGATAGTGGCAGAGAAGTGACTCAGAAGTGGCTCTTGCAGAAATGGGCAGATATTAAAAGCCCATGACCAATCCCTTTTCAGATATATTATATGCTTACTTTCTATTGAAATCACTGTTGCCATTCAGGTCAGGGGCATGAGAGGGATGCATTAAGGAGAGCTGTATCAAAGCACCAAAACTAGTTTGCCTGTTATTATTCATATTCCTTTAAAGTAATCTTGGAAAAGAAATGACAGAAACAGTAAGTACATTTCATTCTTATCATATATTTTTGGAAAGATTCATAAGTTTCAGGATAAGTAAAAATTAACTATTGACCATAAAAAGTAGAATCCAACTCAAGTGAAAGTGATTCAGTAGGTCTGGGATGAAGCTCAAAGAGTTACGTTTACAACAGCATCCAAGGTCATTTTAATACAGAGTTATTGGAACACTCTTTTAAAGACATTGATCTGCGACATTGAAGTATTTCTCATGATCTGAATACAGGAGCTCATTATGTTTGTATTTTGACAAAGAAACGAATTGATTTTATTTTGAATTAATTATGAATGTTTGCATAGGCTGGCAATTATGTACAAAACTATACTCATTTGAGGGATATAAAAGAATCTTCACCTCACCCCACATGACCTCATAAGTCCTGCACAGAAGGGCTGAAATATAACTTGCTATAATGTGGAATGAGTTTCTCAGAAACTTTCTGAATGAATTTGTAATGAAGTTTCTAAGGGAAATGTACACTTACAATGATTTCACCACAGGCAGTATAGGAGAACTACTTCTCAGATTGTTTTCTGTTATGATTCCTACTGAACATTTGAATACATTTACTGGTTTATAAAATACCTATAAAATACACAGAAGTATAATATAAAGATGTTATTCAAATTTTGGTTTTTGGTCTCCTTATTTTGTAATCATTTTGGAGGATCTTCAGAAATTTAATTGACATTTGCTGTCTCCAAGGATTCTGCAGTGATGGAGGAGATTCCCAGAATAAGGTTTAGGTTGAAATCTGAAATCCCTCTCAGATTTTATCAGGCATAACTTAAATTCCTAGAGTTGGGAGCATTCTAGCACAATGCTTCCCATAAGGCAGCCCTCCTGAGGCTTCCAAATTCTCCATCTGCTGCTATTCACAGGATCCTGCCTTTTACCTAGAGTTCTTCCTCTAAAGCAGCTTCCTGGCTTCAGTCAATCCCATCCATTTTCACTTATAGAACAATTTTGTTTTTAGCCTTCAATTAGCATTCTCACATCAATCGAGTAACAATGTATTTCCATGTCTGAAATACTTATACTTTTAAAATTTCAAGCAGAAAAGAATATAAAATCAAATCATATTTCAGATTTAAAAAAAGTTCCAATTGTTGAATATCCTGGGAAAGATCTCAGGAACAAGGAACAAGATAGTGGCATGAGGACATGTCAAATAATCTGGAACATTCTGCTATCTTAATGACAGATCAGTGAATAATGACAATATCCTTCACTGACATGAAAGCAGTCAAGGAGTGTTTTAGGATTATAATGAAATAAGAATCTGTGACTTCTTATCCAATGAACAAGAGTTTGTATCCTGGCTGTTCCACATACAAGCTAAATGGCCTTTGATAAGTTATTTTACTTCTCTGGATTGCAGTTAACCCATTGGTTAAAATATGGCTAATATTTATTTTGATGGATTATTATAGCAACTAAATTAGACTTTGCATGTAAAATAATTATTACAGTGAAACTTAGCTTAATAAATAACACTTGCATTTCATGGTTTACCTTTTGGTTTTTATATTAAAGTTTTGATAAATTTGGTAGCATAGTCTTCATTGCATTTCTTGCTAGGTTTATGGCATTGCTGATTTTCTATATATACAGATGCAAAAAAATGTATTTTTAAATAAGTATGTTTATTTTCTAATGTCAATTTAACAAAATATAATTTGAACTAGTAGTATAGAAAAGACTTGGATCTTGAGAAATATTTTAAACTGGACCCAAGGTTGAGAAACTACCATGTGATACACTGCCGATTATGATTTTTCTTCTTTAATACTTCACAGATTTTTTATTGTTGGATTCAGAAAGCATAACTTCAGAATAAGAGTGATGAAAGGAGACTGTCATTATTCACTTCATAAGGGGAAAAACCCTTCTTCAAAATACCATTCCTTTCATGAAGTTCTCTGCTAGATGCTAACATTTCATCACAAGGCAATGAGGCCATAACAAACTGGACAAATGGAGTCAAAAAAGAAACATAGGTGAGCAGAAATATTCCTCTTTGTCCAGTCTCTCATTAGAGGCATGAAAAAAATATTTGTTTACTAATGAGATACAAGCCTCAGAACTGATCATTTATTAATGATTAACATGGCATTCCTGTGTATACTCAATGAAATAGTGTCTTTTTAACAGGAAAGTATATGGAAGATGGCATGTATGATTTCATCCAAATGAAATCATAAATGATAGATCTTTCAGAGAGGAGGCGTAATGAGGTCAGAGATTAATAGCATTCTTTAAAATAATGCTCGTAATGTTGGGAGGAAGTTCAAACTGAAAAGAAAAAAAGATTAAAAAGACCAATAGTTGTTTTATAAATTGCCCGCATGTTTACATGCAAGAAACAAAGCAAAACAACACAGCATACTAGTTGTATTAATTTCTAGGAAACTTGGAAATCTGTGTACTTCCATATCTTTCTCCCTCTTTCACATATGCACATCCTCACACCCCTTATGCCCCAACCCTGAGAAAAATATTTCAGAAGATGCTGACCAAAGTTCTATATACCTGGAAAGTTCCCAAATAGTAACTATTTTATGGAATCTTCTGACCTGCTGGGCCTTACAATAGTTTTCTCACCTCCTCCTGAAAATAATTGTGGGAAAAACAATTCTTGTAACATGTAGTCTGAAATGTTTTTAGTTCTGATTAAAATGATCAACAATCAGTGTGGTTTTGAATTCTTAGAAATCTTTGCTTGTCAGGTGCTTTAAAAGAAACATATTATCTTGGGTTTGACACACTCTATCCATAGGAGATGAAGTTTATAAAATGTTTAATTCATTTTTTCTTAATTTACTTCAATAGAATGTTTATGGGAGGATAAAAACAAAATAACTTGTGTCAGGAAAAGATATTATGTCATCAAGACCAGGCCATATTTTATATTTACATGTTTGTATGTGACCCTATTATAGCATAAGCTGTAAAACTAGTTACTGCTCTCAGCAGGAAAAGTCAATTTGCAAATTCACAAATCATTAATGTTACACTTCTGTTGCAAAATATGTTAAGTTGTTGGTTTAAATAAAACCTTGAATCTCAAGTACAGATGCTAGTGTATGACAGTATTACCACTATCAGTCACTGATAGAACATACAAATTATGAATTATTGAGGTATTTAGTAGATAATCCTGCATTAGCAATTATGAAACATTATGAAATCAGAAGCAATGTCTTAAATAAGAATGAATGTGGCGACTTTATATTAGACCTCTCAATTAGGTGCTAAACTGATAATACATCACGTGATATTTTTTTCATGTAAATATTAACCATTATTAAATGCTTCTTTGTGACTTACCTTCTGTACCTTTTTGTGGGGTACAGGGCCAGGCTTATAATTGTGCAGATACCTTATCATGACTTTACAGATCACCTGCCTTATCATCAAGACGACTAACTAGAGGTGCCCAATGTTCACCTCCTTCATAAAAAAGACCAAAACAAGAAACAAATAATGGCTGTATGAGAAACTGTACTGTATGAGAAAACACTGGAATTGAGCAAGGAAGATATGAAAACCCTCTGAACCATGGAACCTTGAAATTGCAGCATAGAGAGGTAAGAAAAATACCTGACCAGGATTGGCTTCAAATGAAGACAGACTCCTCATTGCTGGGAAAAGGTAAGTGGGAGATCCCCAGCAGTCACCATTGCCAAGATGGATGCCCGTAGTCCTACCTACAGGAGAGCACCACAGTCCTTGTGGGTTCTAAACTCATTATAAAGACTGACCTGGAATCTATGCAACTGCACTTTTCCAGAGAAGGAACTCACACTGGGTTCCCCTGCTCCCTGGGTTCCAAGCTATTAAAGGCAGTCTCTTCAATAAATGATCCCAGAAAAACATGCAGAATCCACATGCAGAAGAATGAGACTATACCCCTATCTTTTATTATGTATAAAAATCAACTCAAAATTGATTAAAACCTTAAATGTAGTAAGTAAAATATGAAACCATTAGAAAAAAATAGGGTAAATATTTCAAGACATTGGTCTCGGTGAAGATTTTCTGGATAAGTCCTTAAAAGCACAGGTTACAAAAGCAAAAATAGACAAATTACATTAAATCAAACTAAAAAGCTTCTATATAACAAAAAGCAATCAATACAGTGAAGAGACACCCTGCAAAATGGTGAAAATATTTGCAAACTATTCATCTGGTAAGATATTAATATCCAGAATATATTAGGAACTGAAACAACTGAATAGCAAAACAAAACAAAAAAACAAAAAACCTGATTAAATAATAGGCAAATGATCTAAATAGAGATTTCTCAAAAGAAGACACAAATGTCTACAATTATCAAAAGAAAACATTCTTACTATCCCTAACTATAAGAGAAATGCAAATCAAAACCATGAAATATTATTCAACTTCAGTTGGAATGGCTAATATCAAAATGACAAAAAATAATGCTGCTGAGGATAAGGAGATAAAGGAACTCTTATACATTATTGCTGGAAATGTAAAGTAATATAGTCACTATGGAAAACCATAAGGAGGCTGCTCAAAAAGTTAAAAACAGGCTGGGCACAGTGGCTTACACCTGTGATCCCAGCACTTTGTGAGGCCACAGGAATGGCAGCACTTGAGGTCAGGAGTTTGAGACCAGCCTGGCCAAAACAAGGCAAAAACCTGTCTCTACTAAAAATACAAAAATTAGCTTGGTATGGTGACAGACGCCTGTAATCTCAGCTACTCAGGAGGCTGAGGCACGAGAATCTCTTGAACTCTGGAGGCAAAGTTTACAGTGAGCCAAGATTGTGTCACCACACTCCAGCCTGGACAACAGAGTGAGACTCTGTCTCAAAACAATAAACAAACAAACAAAATTACAAACAAAACTACTGTATAATACAGTAATCCCACTACTGGGCAAATATCCAATGGAAATGAAATAAATATGTGAAAGATATCTACACTCCCATATTTATTTCAGCATTATTCATTTTAGCCAAGACATGAAATCAATCAAAATTTCCATCAACAGATGAATAAGTAAAGACAATGTGGTAGAAATATACAGCGAAATACTATTCAGCCCTGAAAAAAAAACCCTGTCATTCATGGCCATATGGATGAGCCTGGAGGACATTGTACTAAATGAAGCATGCCAGGCGTGGCTAAGACAAATAGCCTTATTCTCACTCACGTGTCGAATCTAAAGAAGTAGATCTCAGAAGTGGAGAACAGAGTAGTGGTTACTAAAGGCTAGGATGTATAGGTGCAAGGGAGATATAGAGAACTCGGTTAACAGATACAATATTACAGGTAGATAGGAGGAATAAGTTCTAGTGTTCTATAGCACTGTAGGGTGATTCTAGTTAACAATAATTTACTGTGTATTTTCAAATAGCTAAAAGTGAAGATTTTGATTATTCCCAACACCAAAAAAGTGATAAATACTGTAAGTGTTATGGATATGCTTACCCTAATTTGATCATTATGCATTGTATATCACACAGTATCATTTGTATATTATATCAAACTATCACAATCTACCCTATAAATATGTATGATTACTACATGCCAATTAAAACTATGTGCCAATTAAAACTACGTGCCAATTAAAACTCAAGGAGAGTCTGACCTCAGATATGCCTAATCCTGCCCCCACCTGATGGTCTTTTCTACCAACCCTGGTAGCCAAAGACAAAGAACATAATCCCTTGGGAGCTCTATGACCCTGCCCATAGAGTTAATCATCCCTATACAACCACAGCAAATGCACTCTTTAAAGTGCCACCTCTTGGCTGGAGGCCAACCAACACAAAAACCAGTGCACTGAACAAAAATACAACCAAGGACCTTCCCAGAGTCCACTTCACTCCCCTGCTACCTACACTGGAGAAGGTGCTGGTAATCACGTCTGAAAGACGTGAAGACGGATCACATCACAGGTCTCTTTGCATCAACCCTAGTACCAGCATGGCACCTGGTAGCTTTGCTGGGTGGATAGAACCCAAAAAGAAATAACAATCACTGCAGTTTGTCTCTCAGAAAGCCCCATCCCTAGGAGAAAGGGGAGAGCACCACATCAAGGGAGCACCTGAGTGGGACAAAATAATTTGAACAGCAGCCCTTGAGTCCTAGATCTTCCCTCTGACATAATCTACCCAGATGAGAAGGAACCAGGAAAACAATTCTGGTAATATTATAAAATGGCATTCTTTAACACCCCTAAAAGATTGCACTAGCTCACCAGCAATAGATTCAAACCAAGACAAAATCTCTGAATTGTGAGAAAATGAATTCAGAAGGTTGATTATTAAGTCAATCAAGGAGACACCAGAGAAAGGTAAAGTCCAACTTAAAGAAATTAAAAAACAAATACAGGATATGAATGGAAAAATCTCCAGTGAAATAGATAGCATAAATAAAAAAAAATCACAACTTCTGGATCAAGGACACACTTAGAGAAATGCCAAATGCACTGGAAAGTCTCAGCAATAGAATCAAACAAACAGAAGAGAGAACTTCAGGGCTCAAAGACAAGGCTCTCAAATTAGCCCAATCTGATAAAAACAAAGAAAAAAGAATTTAAAAAAAAAATAAGCAAAACCTCCAAGAAATTTGGGATTATGGTAAACAACCAAACCTAGGAATAATTGCTGTTCCTGAGCAATTAGAGAAATCTAAAAGTTTGCAAAACATATTTGAGGGAATAATCAAGAAAACTTCCCTGGGATTGTTGGAGATCTAGACATTCAAATACACAAAGCTCAAAGAACACCTGAAAACTCACCACAGAAAGATCATTGCCTAGGCATATAATCATCATGTCATCTAAAGCCAAGATGAAGAAAATAATCTTAAGAGCTGTAAGCCCAAAATATCAAGTAACCTATAAAGGAAAACCTAACTGATTAGGCAGATTTCTCAGCAGAAACCCTACAAACTAGAAGGAATTGAGGTCCTACTTTTAGCCTCCTTAAACAAAACAATTATCACACAAGAATTTTGTATCCAGCAAAACTAAACTTCATAAGTGAAGGAAAGATAAAGTATTTTTCAGACAAACAAATACTGAGAGAATTTACCATTACCAAGCCAGCACTACAAAAACTGCTCAAAGAAGCTCTAAATCTTAAAACAAATCTTCAAAATGCACAAAAATAGAATCTCCTTAAAGCATAAATCTCATAGGACCTATAAAACAATAACACAATGAAAAAAAAAAAAAAA
>NW_016805866.1:5521024-5539355 GCF_001698545.2 Rhinopithecus bieti | reverse complement strand
AAAAAAAAAATAAGCAAAACCTCCAAGAAATTTGGGATTATGGTCAACAACCAAACCTAGGAATAATTGCTGTTCCTGAGCAATTAGAGAAATCTAAAAGTTTGCAAAACATATTTGAGGGAATAATCAAGAAAAACTTCCCTGGGATTGTTGGAGATCTAGACATTCAAATACACAAAGCTCAAAGAACACCTGAAAAACTCACCACAGAAAGATCATTGCCTAGGCATATAATCATCATGTCATCTAAAGCCAAGATGAAGAAAATAATCTTAAGAGCTGTAAGCCCAAAATATCAAGTAACTTATAAAGGAAAACCTAACTGATTAGGCAGATTTCTCAGCAGAAACCCTACAAACTAGAAGGAATTGAGGTACTACTTTTAGCCTCCTTAAACAAAACAATTATCACACAAGAATTTTGTATCCAGCAAAACTAAACTTCATAAGTGAAGGAAAGATAAAGTATTTTCAGACAAACAAATACTGAGAGAATTTACCATTACCAAGCCAGCACTACAAAACTGCTCAAAGAAGCTCTAAATCTTAAAACAAATCTTCAAAATGCACAAAAATAGAATCTCCTTAAAGCATAAATCTCATAGGACCTATAAAACAATAACACAATGAAAAAAAAAAAAAAAAAACGTATTCAGAAAACAAACAGCCTGATGAATAGAATTGTACCTCACATCTCAATACTAACATTGAATGTAAATAGCCTAAATGCTTCACCTAAAAGATACAGAATGGCAGAATGGATAAGAACTCATCAACCAAGTATCTGCTTTCTTCAGGAGACCCACTTGACACATAAAGACTCACATAAACTTAAGGTAAAAGGGTGGAAAAATATATTCTATGCAAATGGACACCAAAAGCCAAGCAGGAGTAGCTATTTTTATATCATACAAAACAAACTTTAAAGCAAAAACTGTTAAAAAAAAGACAAAGAGGGACATTATATAATGATGAAACGACTAGTCCAACAGGAAAATATCACAATCTTAAATATGTATACACCTAACACTAGAGTGCCCAAATTTAGAAAACAATTACTGCTAGACCCAAAAACTGAGATAGACAGCAACACAGTAATAGTGGGAGACTTTAATACTCCGCTGACAGCACTAGACAAGTCATCAAGATACAAAGTCAACAAAGAAACAATGGACCTAAACTATACAACAAATGGACTTAACAGATATTTACAGAACATTCTACCCAACAACCATGGAATATACATTCTATTCTTCAGCACATAGAACAAAACATATCTCAGAAAACTTAAGACAATCAAAATTATTTCAAATACTCTCTCAGATCACAGTGGAATAAAATTGGAAATCACCTCCAAAAGGAACCATCAAAACTATCCATATACATGGACATTAAATAACCTGCTCCTGAATGATCTTTGGGTCAATAATGAAATCAATATGAAAATTTCAAATTTCTTTGAACTGAATGATAATAATCACACAACCTGTCAAAAACTCTGGGATACAGCAAAAGGGGCACTAAGAGTAAAGCTCATAGCATTAAATACCTACATCAAATGTCTGAAAAAGTGTGAATAGACAATCTAAGGTCACATCTTATGGAAATGGAGAAACAAGAATAAACCAAACTCAAACCCAGCAGAAGAAAAGAAATAACCAAGATCAGATCAGAACTAAATGAAACCAAAACAAACAAACAACAGCAATAATACAAAAGATAAATGAAACACAAAGGTGGTTCTTTGAAAAAACAAGTAAAATTGATAAACCATTAGAGAGATTAATCAAGAAAAGAAGATCTGAGAAGATCCAAATAAGCACAATTAGTAACAAAATTGGAATATTGGAACTGACACCATAGAAATACAAAAGATCATACCAACCAGGCTACTATGAACATCTTTACACATATAAACTAGAAAAGCTAGAGAAGACAGATAAATTATTAAATATATACAACACTCCTAGATTAAACCAGGAAGAAGTGGAAACTGTGAACAGACCAATAACAAGCAGCAAGATTGAAATGGTAATAAAAAAAGTTGCCAACAAAAAAAGTACAGGACCAGAAAGATCCACAGCTGTATTCTATCAGATATTTAAAGAATTGATACTAAACCTATTGATGCCATTCCACAAGATGGAGACAGAAGGAATCCTCTCAAAATCATTCTATGAAGCTGTTATTACTCTAATACAAAAACCAGGAAAAAATATAATAAAAAAAGAAAACTACAGACTAGTATCTCTGATGAATATAGATGCAAAAATCCAGAACAAAATATTAGCTAACTGAATCCAGCAGCATATTAAAAAGATAATCCACCATAATCATATAGATTTCATACCAGGGGTATAGGGATGGTTTAACATCCTGAAGTCAATAAATGTGATACACCACATAAGCAGATTTTTTTTTAAGCCCATGATCATCTCAACAGATGCAGAAAACCCATTTCTCAAAATCAAGCATCACTTTATGATTAAAACACTCAGAAAAATCAGCATAGAAGAGATATACCATAAGATAATAAAAAGCCATGTACAAGGAACCCACAGCCAGCATTATACTGAATTGGGAAAATTTGAAAGCATTCCACCTGAGAACGAGAACAAGACAAGGATGATCACTTACACCACTTCTATTCAACATAGGACTGAAGTCCTAGCTAGAGGAATCAGACAATAAAAAAAAAAGGCCATTCAAATAGCTAATGAGGAAACAAACAGTCACTGTTTGCTGATGACCAGACTGTATACCTAGAAAACCCTAAAGACTCATCCACAAAGCTCCTAGAACTTATACCACCATCATTCTTCACAAAACTAGAAAAAACAATCCTAAAGTTTGTATGGAGGCTGGGCGCGGTGGCTCAAGCTTGTAATCCCAGCACTTTGGGAAGCCGAGACGGGCGGATCATGAGGTCAGGAGATCGAGACCATCCTGGCTAACATGGTGAAACCCCGTCTCTACTAAAAAATACAAAAAACTAGCTGGGCGAGGTGGCGGGCGCCTGTAGTCCCAGCTACTCGGGCGGCTGAGGCAGGAGGATGGCGTAAAGCCAGGAGGCGGAGCTTGCAGTGAGCTGAGATCTGGCCACTGCACTCCAGCCCGGGCAACACAGCGAAACTCCGTCTCAGAAAAAAAAAAAAAAAGTTTGTATGGAACCAGAAAGGAAGCCACATAGCCAAAGAAAGATAAAACAAAAATAAAAAATCTTAAGGCATTACATTAGCTGACTTCAAATTATACTATAAAGCCACAGTCACCAAAAGAGCATGGCCCTGGTATAAAAATAGGCACCATTGGAACTGAATAGAGAACCCATAAATAAATCCAAATACTTACAGTCAACTGATATTCAACAAAGCAAACAAAAACATAAAGTGGGGAAAAGACACCCTATCCAACAAATGGTGCTGGGATAATTGTTGAGCCACATATAGAATAATGAAACTGGATCCTCATCTCTCACCCTATACAAAAAGCAACTCAAGATGGATCAAAGGCTTAAATCTAAGACCTGAAACTGTAAAAATTCTAGAAGAAAACTTTGGGAAATGCCTTCTAGACATTGGCCTAGGAAAAGACTTCATGACCAAGAAACCAAAAGCAAGTGCAACAAAAACAAAGATAAATAGATGGAACTTAATTAAACTAAAAAGTTTCTGAACAGCAAAAAATATGAATAATAATAATTAGCAGAGTAAACCAACAACCCACAGAGTGGGAGAAAATCTTCGTGATCTATACATCCAACATTGGATTAATATCCAGAATCTCCAAGGAACCCAAAATCTGCAAGAACAAAATGAACAATCCTATCAACATGTGGGCTAAGGACATGAACAGACAATTATCAAAAAAGATGATATACAAATGACTAACAAACATGAAACAATGCTCAACATCACTGATTATCAGGAAAATGCAAAAGCACAATGTGATACCACCTCACTCCTGCAAGAATGGTCATAATCAAAAAATAATAGATGCTAGTGTTGGTTTGGTGAAAAGGAAACACTTTTAAATTGTTAGTAAGAATCTGAATTATTACAACTGCTATGGAAACAGTGTGGACATTCCTTAAAGAAGTAAAAATAGATCTACCATTTGATCCAGCAATCCTACTTCAGGGTATCTACCCAGAGGAAAATAATTCATTATATGAAAAAGGTACTTGAACATGCATGTTTATAGCAGCACAATTTGCAATTGCAAAAGTATGGAACCAGCTCAAATGCCCATCAGTCAAGAAGTGGACAAAAAATGTGATATATATGTGTTTGTATATACACACACACATACAGAGAGAGAGAGAGAGAGCATGGAATACTTCTCTGTCATAAAAAGGAATGAAAATATGGCATTCAAAGCAACCTAGATGGCATTCATTGCCATTATTCCAAGTGCAGTAATTCAGGAATAAAAAGACAAACATTATATGTTCTCACTTGTAAGTGGGAGCTAAGATATGAGAATGCAAAGGCATAAGAATGACACAATTGACTTTGGGGACTTGGGGAAAAGAGTAGAAGGGGGCTGAGAGGTTAAAAACTACCACTGGGTACAGTGTGTACTGCTTGGATAATGGGTGCATGAAAATCTCAGAAATCATCCATAAATAACTTATTTATTTAACTAAACACCACCTGCTCACCAAAAACCTATTGAAATAAAAAATAGTATGTTAAGATTATAAAATGAAAACTTTATCAATGTGTTAAAATAGAGAAAACAAAATAAGGTTTAGGTAGGTAGTGTGAACAAGGTAGAAGATGGAGAAGTGAAAGTAAATAAGGTGTATCAACTTCACAAGAGCTTGAAATTTGTATGGTTTCTTCAATTCTGCATGAATAATATATGAAACATATGCATATGGAATTTTTGAATGCATCCATTCATGCATAAGGGCATTAACAATTGGATGGATGGAAAAATTCAACAGAATCAGTTGAAGCACAGTTGTGAAAATAGTGACTGAGAACGTGACCTATGGAATGATTAAAGCCTGAGTTTAAAATCTAACTTACTAAATTATCAGCTACAGGATTCTAGACAAGTTACAACTCCCTAAACCAAATTTCCTCCATATAATCCTTTTAGGTAATGGGTATGACTATTTTCTCCATGTTTCAGATGACGGCAATTAGATTCAGAGACTGGAAAAATACACTTCGCCACTTGCTAAAAAGGCTGCAAGGTCAATGAATCATTCAAATAGGGATGGGAGGAATTGGGAGAAACTGCAGTATTTCAATCTACCACATTCTACTTAATAGCTACTCACCACTAAAATTAGCATGAAATCCATTTAAAACCTGCTGTTCTTCGCCTTTAGTGTCATCCTTGAATATAGTGACTTGGTAATGATGGTTGTTGATTATACGTAATTGAATATACAATTTTGACTAAAGAGAAATAATCTAAATTTCATCAGGTAGTTCTTCCCTTATAATTTACACTTGTAATTAACATACTTGTTTTAATTAACTTTATTTAAAGTAAAAAATTTCTCCTATTTTGGGGGGTACATAGAAACACTGTCATGTAGAGAACACAATAATTTAATTAAAGTAAACTTAAAATTTGCTCTCTAGAAAGTCATTTAAATTCACTGTATCTGGTTCCACAATAAAATTTGGAAACTGATTTGATTTTCTTACCTACCAGTCAAATGAGACAATATATGATAGAATGTAACATCAATTATAAAGTGAGACAAAGTGTCTTAATAATAACTAACCAAAGGATATCTTTGGACCTAATTGTTTTAAAAATTAGACCTTGTTTATCTAATCTATTTCTGTGTGCATTTTATAGTCTTGTAATACAAATCAATGACCTTTTGATTAATTGCATGAAAAATGTGAAGCCAGCACTCATCAGAGGCAGTTGGGTATATCCCAGCCATTTTAATAGCATGAATCTCTGAGTCTTCTAAATTTTTTGTTCCTTTTGGACTTAAATGGAAGCATCACTTTAACTTAGTGATTCTCAACTGGGGTGGTTTTGCCATTCAGAGTACATTTGGCAATGCCTAGAAATGTTTTTGGTTGTCATAACTCGGAAGGTGTGGTCACTTGTGTCTTGTGATCAGAGGCCAGAGATGCTGCTAAACATTCTAAAATGTACATGACAGCTTCTCCATCTCCCCCAAAAGAATGATTCCATCCAATATGTCAATAACCAAGTCTGAGAATCCCTGTTTTTACTGACTAAAGAATGTACTGAAGGAGAACATCACACACCGGGGCCTATCACGAGGAGGGGGAAGGGGGGAGGGGGGAGGGATTGCATTGGGAGTTATACCTGATGTAAATGACGAGTTGATGGGTGCTGACGAGTTGATGGGTGCAGTACACCAACATGGCACAAGTATACATATGTAACAAACCTGCATGTTATGCACATGTACCCTAGAACTTAAAGTATAATAGTATAAAAAAAAGAATGTACTGAGATGTTATTATTTTATTATGAAGGTAGTTCATGATGCGAATTATGATGGCAGCAGTACAAGCGATGTGGAGGGGCATTCTTTTCTTTTCTCATTCTTTGGAAGTGACCACTTTCCCATAAAGGATGGGAAGGTGAAGAGCAATCTAGCTCTCTAGGCAGTTTGTGAACCTGTGTCCTTCTGACGTTTTCCTGTGCTTTCTATGGTAGCTCATCATCTCAGTGGCCTCCTCTTTATCCATCTTTACGCCAGCATTTTCCTATTGTTATGTTCTTGGAGCATTATCTGAGCTACTCATTGGGTCTTTAAATTGATGAGGTACCTCAGCCATTTCAGTTTTTATCAAGGGAGCAGACGTGAGGGGGAGTTGAATTCTGGCATGTGTTTGGGAGGTGTTTGTTTTGACTGTCTGATGGCTGCATACCAGCCTGAGGGAGTCACAAATGTCACTGGTGTGCGATGGTATAATTTTCCTGCTGCTCCAAAGAGTCTTCTGTGCTAATCTCCTGGCATGTCTGGCAACTTTCAAAATAGAAGTAAAAGGCAATTCCATGGAGCAGTGGAAAAAGATTCAAAGTCTCCATTTGTCTCTGTAAAGGACAGAGAAAATTGCTAGCGTGCAGTTGGCCATTTTCATTACTGAAAACATAGAGCAGCTCAGTTTTCACCAGGGCTAATTGATTTTCACAGCTGGTGCAGGAAAGTCTAAGGAAGATACGAGACTTGAAAAGTCCCTTTGTGCAGATTCTGAAGTTCATGAGTTCTGCAGGGACTTCAAATTTGGACTTCAATAAGAGATGATGAACTCATCTGAAATAACTTTGGGCACCAGCTGGAAAAGAATCACTTGTTTACATAGGCATGGTGTGAGTAGATTTTGGCCTGCCATGTGGCATCACAAAAAATTCATCATTATCCTCCTTACATGAAGTATCGGTATGTTAAATTGCACAAACCTGGTTTTCACCTCTGGTGTCAAAAAATTCCCCTACCTAATATGACATGTTAGATCGTGTCAATGTCTATCTTTCCTTTGCTTTATCATTGAGAGAGGACACTATCTACTGACTAGCAAGTAGCCCATATCATAGACATTTTGTATTCCTTATTATGAAAAGGTGGAAAGACAGTAGCAATCTGAGGGAGGGCTCTCATGCAGGAGCAGAAAGCAAGGATGTAGATATTGGTACTGAGGTGGAAAGGGAGGATTTGATCACAGGGAATCATGTCAGAGTCCCAATGGAATGAGCATGCTTATAGAGGTAGCACAGTATAGTAAAAGGCATGGACATTGCATCAGATAATTTTGACTTCCAAGCCAAACGCTGCCACTCTGAAGGAAATGGATCTTGGATGAGTTCCATTTCCTTATTGTAGCATTGTGACCTCTAAAATACATGTAAATGGGCCAGGAATGTCATGGCACTTTACACTCTCTTCTTCTCTTCCCTTTTCCTTTGGTGAAAATTAGGTTCAAAGTCAGTGTCTTGCCGAACAAAGTACACTGATGTTGAGTCTGGAATCACGTTACAAACTTTTTGTACTTTCAACAACAGCAGAATGGGACATTCTGCTGTTGTATATTTTGAAATGTGAAAGGAGGGATATTTTATCTGAAGGATATCTGTGAAACACATGAAGTAACAATAAAATAAATCATTAAATCCAATAAAGACTATTATTGGAAGGAACAACCAGCAAATATTTGAGTGAGGTAGACTTAGATAAAGCCCAGGGAGCTGGTTACCCTTTACTTAACTTATTCCCATTCTCTATTAAAAAAAAAAATCCTTTATGACAAATACTTAGGAAAAAAATTAACTGTTTCTAGTGACATATGAGGATTGCATATTATTTACCTCATAAAAGAAAACAAGCTTAGTTATGTGATGCTGTATTAGCTGACAATGTTCATAAAATTACCTAGACACTGGACCTGATAATGTACTAAAGTTATTTAAAAAGTACAATTATTTGGCAAGATATCTCCAATAAAGTGTAAACTTACAAGCAAACTAGGAATTCGCAGATTGTATGTATCTACCTAGATGTAAAAACACATTAGGAACATGAGTGGGGTATAATTATTACAATCCACACTGGCTTAAGATCCAGTTATTGGAAAAAAAATTGATCAAAGAGTAGTGATGATTCAAATATGTATCACTACATAATTTAGTGGTGCTTATGAACTCAAAATAAGCAAAATACATAATGACAAAACTAAACGATGGTTATTTTTAACTGCAGAAAAAAGTCCAGAAATTGTACGGAATATTCAACTTTATACATTGCTAATCATATGTTGATAGAAAGTGTCCTTACCTAAAACTGTCAACTTTTAACCTTTATGGGTGTATTTGCATAGTAGGAACTTTATAGAATTGCTCAGCAGCCAAACTTTTTAAAATATTAACTGTAATATCCATTAAACTATATTGATGTACCGATGTGTTTGTTTAGCATTATGAGGCTTAAAATGCTTCCTTACTTTGGTGTCCTTTTATAAATTCAGCATCTCTATTATCCTCTCCTTTTCTTAAAATGCTCTAGTAATTCAGAAAAAAAATTGCAGATTCCTGGGCAAGGTGGTCGAATAGAAACAGCTCCGGTCTGCAGCTCCCAGTGAGACCAATGCAGAAGGTGGGTGATTTCTGCATTTCCAACTGAGGTACCCAGTTACTCTCACTGGGACTGGTTAGACAGTGGGTGTAGCCCACAGAAGCTGAGCTGAAGCAGAGTGGGATATCACCTCACCCAGGAAGCACAAGGGATTGGGGAACTCCCTCCCCTAGCCAAGGGAAGCCGTGAGGGACCTTGCTGTGAGGGACAATGCTATCTGGCTCAGATACTACATTTTCCCCATAGTCTTTGAAAACCACAGACCAGAAGATTCTCTTGGTTTGCCTACACCACAAGGGCCCTGGGTTTCAAGCACAAAACTGGGCAGCCCTTTGGGCAGACACTGAGCTAGCTGCAGGAGTTTTTGTTTGTTTGTTTGTTTGTTTGTTTGTTTGTTTGTTTGTTTTTTTGCGTACCCTAGTGTCACCTGGAATGCCAACAAGACAGAACCATTTACTCCCCTGGAAAGGGGACTGAAGCCAGGGAGCCAAGTGATCTTGCTCAGTAGATCCCAACCTCATGGAGCCCAGTGAGCTACGAATCACTGGCTTGAAATTCTTGCTGCCAGCACAGCAGTCTGAAGTCAACCTGGGAAGGTCAAGCTTGGTGTGGGGAGGGGCATCTGCCACTACTGAGTCTTGAGTAGGCAGTTTTCCCTTCACAGTATAAACAAAGTCACCAGGAAGTTCAGACTGGATGGAGCCCACCAAAACACCTCAAAGCTGCTACAACCACCTAGATTCCTCCTCTCTGGGCAGGACATCTCTGAAAGAGAGTCAGCAGCCTCAGTCAGGGGCTTATAAATAAAACTTCCCTCTCCCTGGGACAGAGCACCTGGGGAAGATGCAGCTTCAGCAGACTTAAATGTTCCTGCCTGCTGGCTCTGAAGAGAGCAGCAGATCTCCCAATGCAGCACTCGAGCTCTGCTAAGGGACAGACTGACTCCTCAAGTGGGTCCCTGATCCCCATGCCTCCTGACTGGGAGAGACCTCCCAGCAGGGGTGGACAGACACCTCATGCAGGAGAGCTCTGGCTGACATCTGGCAGATGCACCTCTGGGATCAAGCTTCAAGTGGAAGGAGCAGGCAGCAATCTTTGCTGTTCTGCAGCCTCTGCTGGTGATACCCAGGCAAACAGGGCCTAAAGTGGATCTCCAGAAAACTCCAGCAGACCTGAAGAAGAGGGACCTGACTTTTAGGAGGAAAACTAAAAAAAAATGAAAGCAATAGCATCAACATCAACAGAAAGAATGACCACACAAAAACTCCTTCCAAAGGTCACCAACAGCAAAGAGCAAAGGTAGATAAATCCATGAAGATGAGGAAAACCAGCACAAGAAGGCTAAAATTCCAAAACGAGAATGCCTCTTTGAATTGAAAGGATTACAACTCCTCGCCAGCAAGGGAACAAAATTGGATGGAGAATGAATTTAACAAATTGACAGAAGTAGACTTCAGAAGGTAGATAATAACAAACTCCTCTGAGCTAAAGGAGCATGTTCTAATCCAATGCAAAGAAGTTAAGAACTTTGATAAAAGGTTTGAGGAATTACTAACTAGAAAAATCCACTTAGAGAAGAACATAAATGACCTGATGGAGCTGAAAATCATAGCACGGGAACTTCACGAGGTATACACAAGTATCAGCAGCTGAATTGATGAAGTGGAAGAGAGGATATCAGAGATTGAAGATCAACTTAATGAAGTAAAGCATGAAGACAAAATTAGAGAAAAAAGAATGAAAAGGAATGAACAAAGCCTCCAAGACATATGGGACTATGTGAAAAGACCAAGCCTATGTTTGATTTGTATACCTGAAAGTGACAGGGAGAATGGAATCAAGTTAGAAAACACACTTCAGGCTACTATCCAGGAAAACTTCCCCAAACTAGAAAGGCAGGCCAACATTCAAATTTAGGAAATGCAGAGAACACCACAGAGATACTCCTCGAGAAGAGCAACCCCAAGACACATAATCATCAGTTACACCAAGGTTGAAATAAAGGAAAAAATGTAAAGGGCAGCTAGAAAGAAAAGTTGGGTTACCGACTAAGGGAAGTCCATCAGACTAACAGTGGATTTCTTTGTAGAAACCTTACAAGCCAGAAGAGAGTGGAGACCGATATTCAATGTTATTAAAGGAAAGAATTTTCAACCCAGAATTTCATATTCAGCCAAACTAAGCTTCATAAGCAAAGGAGAAATAAAATCCTTTACACATAAGCAAATGCTGAGAGATTTTGTCACCACCAGGCCTTCCTTAAAAGATCTCCTGAAGGGAGCACCAAATATAGAAAGGAAAAACTGGTAGGGCCACTGCAAAAACAAACCATAATGTAAAGACCATCAACACTATGAAGGAACTACATCAACTAATAGGCAAAATAACCAATTAGCATAATAAGGACAGGAATAAATTCACATATAACAATAGTAACATTAAATTTAAATGGGCTAAATATCCCAGTGAAAAGGCACAGACTGGCAAATTGAATAAAGAGTCAAGACCCATCGATTTGCTGTATTCAGGAGACCTATCTCAAGTGCAAAGACACACAGGCTCAAAGTAAAGGGATGGAGGAAGATTTGCCAAGTAAATGAGAATAAATAAAGCAGAGATTGCAATCCTAGTCTCTGATAAAACAGACATTAAACCAACAAAGATCAAAAAAGACAAAGAACAGCATTACATACTGGTAAAGGGATCAATGCAACAAGAAGGTCTTAGACAGTTAGATAGATCAATAAGACAGAACATTAACAAGGATATTCAGGACTTGAAGTCAGCTCTGGACCATGCAGACCTAATAGACATCGACAGAACTCTCCATCCCAAATCAACAGAATATACATTCTTCTCAGTACCACATAACACTTATTCTAAAATCGACCACATAATTGGAAATAAAACTCCTCAGCAAATGCAAAAGAATGGAAATCATAACAAACTGTCAGACCAGAATGCAATCAAATTAGAACTCAGGATTAAGAAACTCACTCAAAACCACATAACTACATGGAAACTGAACAACCTACTCCTGAATGACTACTGGGTAAATAACAAAATTAAGGCAGCAATAAATAAATTCCCTGAAATCAATGAGAACAAAGACATAACATACCAGAATCTCTGGGACACAGCTAAAGCAGTATTTAGAGGGAAATTTATAGCACTAAATGCCCACAGGAGAAAGCAAGAAAGATCTAAAATAAACACTCTAACATCACAATTAAAAGAACTAGAGAAGCAAGAGCAAACAAATTCAAATGCTAGCAGAAGACAAGATATAACTCAGATCAGCAGAACTGAAGGAAATACAGACATGAAAAACCCTTCAAAAAATAAATAAACACAGGAGCTGATTTTTTGAAAAGATTAACAAAATAAATAGACCATTATCCAGACTAATAAAGAAGAAAAGAGAGAAGAATCAATTAGTCACAATAAAAAATGATAAAGGGGAGATTACCAATGATCACACAGAAATACAAACTACCATCAGAGAATACTATAAACACCTCTATGCAATTAAACTAGAAAATCTAGAAGAAATGGATAAATTCCTGGATACATATGCCCTCCCAAGACTAAACCAGAAAGAAGTTGAATCCCTGAATAGACCAATAACAAGTTCTGAAAGTGAGGCAGTAATTAATAGCCTACCAATCAAAAAAAGCCCAGGACCAGATGGATTCACAGCCGAATTCTACCAGAGGTACACGAGCTGGTACCATTCCTTCTAAAACTATTCCAAACAATTGAAAAAGAGGGACTCCTGCCTCTCTCATTTTATGAGGCCAGCATCATCCTGATACCAAAACCTGGCAGAGACACAATAATAAAAGAAAATTTCAGGCCAATATCCTTGATAAACATCAGTGAGAAAATCCTCATTAAAATACTTGCAAACCTAATCTGAAAGCACATTTAAAAGCTTATCCACCACAATCAAGTCGGCTTCATCCCTGAGATGAGAGACTGGTTCAATATATGCAAATCAGTAAATGTAATCCATCACATAAACAGAACCAATGACAAGACCCACATGATTATCTCAATAGATGGAGAAAAGTTCTTTGATAAAATTCAACACCCCTTCATGTTAAATACACTCAATAAGCTAGGTATTGATGGAATATATCTCAAAATAGTAAGAACTATTCATGACAAACCCACAGCCAATATCATACTGAATGGGCAGAAGCTGGAAGCATTCCCTTTGAAAACTGGAACAAGACAAAGATGCCCTCACTCACCACTCCTATCCAACATAGTATTGGAAGTTCTGGCCAGGGTTAATCAGACAAGAGAAAGAAATAAGGGATATTCAAATAGGAAGAGAGAAGTCAAATTGTCTCTGTCTGCAGACGACATTATTGTATATTTAGGAAACCCCATTGTCTCAGCCCCAAATCTTGTTAAGCTGATGAGCAACTTCAGCAAAGTCTCAGGGTACAAAATCAATGTGCAAAAATTACAAGTATTCTTATACACCAGTAACAGACAAACAGCCAAATTGCAAGCAAACTCCTATTCACAATTGCTACAAAGAGAATAAAATACCTAGGAATACAACTTATGAGGGATGTGAAGGCCCTCTTCAAGGAGAACTACAAACCACTGCCCAAGGATGTAAGAAAGGACACAAACAAATGGAAAAACATTCCATGCTTATGAATAGGAGAATCAATATCATGAGAATGGCCATGCTGCCCGAAATAATTCACAGATTCAATATTATTCCCATCAAGCTACCATTGACTTTCTTCACATAGGAAAAAACTACTCTAAATTTCATATGGAACCAAAAAAGAGACCATATAGTCAAGACAATTCTAAGCAAATAGAACAAAGCTGGAGGCATCAAACTACCTGACTTGAAACTATACTACAAGGCTACAATAACCAAAACAGCATGGTACTGGTACTAAAACAGATATATAGACAAAAGGAACAGAACAGACACCTCAGAAATAACAGCACATATCTATACCCATCTAATCTTTGATAAACCTGACAAAAACAAGCAATGGGGAAATAATTCCCTATTTAATAATTGGTGTTGGGAAAACTGACTAGCCATAGGCAGAGAACTGAAACTGGACCACTTTCTTACACTTTATATAAAAATTAACTCACGATCAATTAAACATTCAAACATAAGACCTAAAACCATAAAAACCCTAGAAGAAAATCTAGGAAATACCATTCAGGACATAAGCATGGGCAAAGACTTCATGACTAAAACACCAAAAACAATGGCAACAAAAGCCAGAATTGACAAATGGGATCTAATTAAACTAAAGAGCTTCTGCACAGTGGAAGAAATTATCATCAGAGTGAACAGGCAAACTACAGAATGGGAGAAAATTTTTGCAATCTCTCCTTCTGACAAAGGGCTAATATCCAGAATCTACAAGGAACTTAAACAAATTTACAAGAAAAAAAACAACCCCATAAAAAAGTGAGCAAAGGATATAAACAGACACTTTTCAAAAGAAGGCAATTTATTGGCCAACAACCATTAGAGAAATGCAAATCAAAATTACAATGAGATACCATCTCATGCCAGTTAAAATGGTGATCATTAAAAAGTCAAGAAACAGCAGATGCTGGAAAGGATGTAGAAAAATAGAAACATTTTTACACTGTTGACAGAAGGGTAAATTAGTTCAACCATTGTGGAAGACAGTGTGGCGATTCCTCAAGCATCTAGAACCAGAAATACCATTTGACCCAGTAATCCCATTACTGGGCATATATCCAAAGGATTACAAATTATTCTTTGATATAGACACATGCACACGTTTGTTTATTGCGGCACTATTCACAATAACAAAGACTTGAAACCAATCCAAATGCCCATCAATGTTAGACTAGATAAAGAAAATGTGACACATATACACCATGGAATACTATGCAGACATAAAAAAGAATGACTTCATGTCCTTTGCAGGGACATGGATGAAGCTGGAAACCATCATTCTCAGCAAACTAACACAGGAACAGAAAACCAAACAACACATATTCTCACTCACAAATGGGACTTGAACAATGAGCACATATGGGCACAGTGAGAGGAACATCACACACTGAGGCCTGTCAAGGGGCAAGGGGAGGGATATTAGGAGAAATGCCTAATGTAGATGATGAGTTTATGGGTGCAGCAAACGACCATGGAACATATATACCTGTGTAACAAACCTGCACGTTCTGCACAAGTATGCCAGAACTTAAAGTATAATAAAAACATTGCATATTAAATTTGTACATATCACCCTGTTATTGCTTCTTACAGTGAATTGACAAGTGAAAGCCTTCAAAGTAGTACAGTGTGTCAAAACCAAAAGTAAAAACCCAAAACAGACATATTCAGGTTATGTGATTAGACTCTGTAATCGTAATGGTCAATATCTGAATTAATAAGTTAATATAATTCGTCACTGTAAATATTTGTTGAAATGCATAGAAATCTATCCTTGAGGTACTGGTAATTACTCATTTCACTATGGAAATATTCATTGGATTTTATAATGTAGTCAACTCGTTTATTCATCCCTTTTTAAAAGAGTTGTGTACATTTTAAATAGAAAATACATGAAGATAGTATTATGTTCTTGACACGTTCTTTCTGATAAAGAAATGCCAAGCCCATTGGAAATGCTTTGAGCTGAAAATGAATTCTTGGGTTGGATGCATTCTATAGTACATTTGCAATCTGTCACTTCTTATCTTTTGAGAGCAGGAAGCAAAATGGTTTCTGGACATGAATAGGATTGCAACCTACCTAATGACGGGTGGAGATATTATCCTGAATCTCAGTTCCAATGTTGCCCACTGGGAGTGGGCACTTCCGGAGGATTGTGTGTACATCCTGTTAATAAACCAAATATCTCTTAATAATTGCAAACCTAGATCTTTAAAGATACCTGAATAAACTCCTGACTGAAAATCCTGGTCATTGCACATTTACAATATTTACCAACAAATTTCAAAAACAATACAAGCTGATTAACTTGCATGTCTCTTGCATTACAACTCTTAAACTATTGCCCATAGCAATATGATTTACAATGAATATTTTCATTCTATGATGTCTATATTCAGATCTAGATGCCAGATTTGAAGAGGCTTTCACAAGCAATTACCATGTTTGTTTTAAATTTATCCTAACTCTTTTGACTTTTTTTTGACCTGAAATGGAATTGTAAGAGATTATAACTGACAAAACAAAAGTGGGAGAAGCCAATTTCTTTATTTCCACTGACATTTACTTTCTGCTTATTCGTTTATTCACTTATTCAATAAATACATGTTGAGTGCCTGCCATGATCTAGGTATTTTGGATACAGTAGCAAACAAAATAAAATTTCTTATCTTTATGTTACTTATGTTCTTAAGGAGGCATTACAGACAAAAAATATTAAAAATCATATATGAGTAAATTGTTATAAGTGAAATTATTAATGATAGAAGATAAAGTAGAGCAGAGTAAAGAATATCAAGAGTGTTGGACAAGTCTAGGAGGGAGAGGTGACATTATTCAGTAAGGTGGTCAGAACAGGAATATAAAAACTGTTTATAAGGAAATTTGCCAAGAAAATATCTGGCAGAATTGAGTCTCAGGATAAGAGAGAAGTAAGCGCAAAATCCCTAAGGCTAAATCTGCCTTTAGCTTTCATTAACTTTCATTAATTTACTCCATAAGCATTCACCATCCACCTAAAAGATTGTAATTCTGTACAATTGACCTCAAGAAAAGGAAGGACATTTTATAAAGATAGAGTAAAATGTTTAATTCCAAATAAAAAAAAAAGTTAGAGTAATATAAAAAAGGCAGAGTGACATTGAGGTGAGATAACTGAACTTTTAATGATATAAACAAATGTAGAAATTACTTTTTTCTACTAACTGCAAGGTTTTCATGTGGCCTCAGTCCTCTGAAACTCAAATCAATAAAATAAGTTGAAGAAAATTGTGTTTATAATATCTCATTTCACTGCTATATTCCTCAGTACCTAAGACAGTAAATATTTTTGAAATGAAATGTGGATTGATCTGTTGTGTAAGATCCTTCATGATTTGGCCCCAATCCAATTTTATTTATTCTATCAAAAATATCCCCCCAAATCTTCACATAATGTCCTCCCTTATGTCCTCTTAGACAATACATTTAAACTTTTACATTGTTTTTTCTCTTCTGTAGAATAGAGATGATGTTGATAATATTGCCTACTTCAAAGAGTTCTCATAAGATTTAAATATTAATAATGACATATTTTACTCTCATTCTTAAAAATGTTTCTGGTGCCTAGTTAATGTTATGTATACTTTGACTGTCAATACTCTTTGTATTTCTTTGTAACTCTTCTAGAAAAACAATTAGGTAGAAGTTTGACAGCAGTATTCCTATCTCTTCTATTCAATTGTTGTTCACAATTTGAAGGTGGATTCTCCATCAGGAATACATGCTATAAGCCCTTGAAAGCAGCAGAGAGTCACTCTTGTGAGAAGGCAAATGGTATACATGGATACATCAGTCAGAACACCTGCTGACATATCAGACCACGAGTTTGTGGTGTAATAAAGCCCAGTGCCTCTGTTCATTCATCCACAAAGGTACAGATAATAGGAGTTATGGAGACCATGACTAATGCAGAGATTGATGATGCTGAAACAGAGAAGGTGCACGTCATTCATCTTGTTACATTCAGAGTAAATATTCCCAAATGCTGCTTGTCATATTTTACATCATTCATCTTATTACATTCAGAGTAAATATTCCCAAATGCCGCTTGTCATAATTGAGTGTTACTCAATTAAGGTGGTCTTAATAGTGTAATGCAATAAAAGTATTCAAGTCTTTACTTAACACTTAATGTCTTATCTCAACCTCTCACTATGTTTCCACTTGCTAATAGATAGTCATGGTAAGAAAGCACAAGAAACTGTGTGGGAAAAGGGCTGAGCATCAGAACTGTACTAGGTTCTGTTGGCCACATTCCATCTTTATGACAGAGCTCTACAAGAAAGGCGCAGACAATAAGTATTTTTGAAATGAAATGTAAATTGATATGTTATGTAAGATCCTTCATAATCTGGCCCCAAACCAATTTTATTTATCCTAACAAACACCCTGGGTCCCAAAATAATCTTTCCACAATTTTATTCCTTATGTTCTCTTAGGCACCATTCCTTAGTGCCATTCTAGCTCTTATTTTAAACCAACTTTTTTTTTTTTTTTTTT
>NW_016805866.1:5511082-5520588 GCF_001698545.2 Rhinopithecus bieti | reverse complement strand
CCCGGGTTTACGCCATTCTCCTGCCTCAGCCTCCCGAGTAGCTGGGACTACAGGCGCCCGCCACCTCGCCCTGCTAGCTTTTTGTATTTTTTAGTAAAGACGGGGTTTCCCCGTGTTAGCCAGGATGGTCTCGAACTCGTGACCTCGTGATCCGCCTGTCTCGGCCTCCCAAAGTGCTGGGATTACAGGCTTGAGCCACCGCGCCCGGCCTAGCTCTTATTTTAAAAGTCCTGTCTGTGGAAACGTGAGGGAGCAGGACAATTCTTTCCCAAAGAAAGTATACTATATCTTTCCTGATCCTACAAAGCAAGACAGCAACAATGATGAAACCTAATATTCAGTGAAAAACATTGGGTTATGGGTTTGTAATTAATCACTCAACAAATATTTATTAAAAACAACACACATTCAGCTTTATTTATGCTCACTGGGAGAGACAGGTAATGTGTTTATTTTTTCCCCATTTACTGATACCACAACTCATTTTAAAATAAAATACATGAGGCTTATGAGAAAAATAGATTTAAATACATGAGGAAATGAGGACCAAAAAATGAAGCAAAAACAGTTGGTAAGAATAATAAAATCAGGTATATAGCTCTTAACAGAAGCTGGTAATGAACTACTAATTCGAATTTTCTAGCAGCCAGAAGAGCAAACAGCCAGAGCAAAGAAAACTTAGAGATGTCGTGGTAACCATAGCTGTGAAGACAAAACAGAACATGATTACATGATTTATTTCCATGGGATGATCTGCCCCACAAGGGCCACCATTTTATTCACCTCTGTAGTCCCAGCCCCAAATATCGCATTTGTTGAGTGCAAGTAGGCACTCAATATGTGCATATTGAATTAGCATGTGATTATTTTAAAACTGGAAACACTTAACATCAAATCACATTTATTATGTCTTTAAAGTAAAACATCTGTAAAAGAAAATCAAATACTATGCAATCAAAACTCTCTCAAAACATCAATTACACATTGGCATTGTTGCTTCTGTCAGAAATGTATATTTGCATAAGGGACACGAGATTAATAAAATGATATTAATTGAATGGTAAAGCTTTAGATTTATTATGTATAAGATTTTAAAGAAATATCTCATCTCAAAGACCATGATGTCTTAACCTGAGTCTTATAATTAGTCATTTTGGGCAAATAACATTTTTATTTTTAATAGATGAACCTTGCTCTTCTCCACATCTTCTAAGTCATATCAAAATCAATTTAATCCATTAATGCTAATGAGGGTCCAGGAATAAATCTTGTTCAATTTTATTATTAGAATGTTATAACATTCTAATAATTGTGTCTAATTTGAAAAAAAAAGAATCATTCATCACCTTCCTCCTTTCCCTGATGAATCTAATGTCAGCAAAGTAACATCTCTTCAAACACTCAATAAGAAGACTACAGAATTTTCTATAGCCTACCATTCTATTCTCCTTTTATCCTGGAAATTGCTGGATAGATACATCCTGCTGGTTTGATGACTTATGTCAAAGCTCAATAAGAAATCCAGAAATGGCCAAAATCACACTACTACAATATAGGTAAGGTTACAGAAACTCAACATCCAAATCCCCTGCCAACAGACCTCTGATGAGGTTCCTTTTACTCTAAGTCGAGTTAACTGGGCATTACTGTGTTACTTTTGGATGAATATAGGGATGCTGCCATCTGGAATCCATTATGAAAGTTCACATAACAAGCATACAGGAGAGAGGCAAAGAGGCCTTCTGTCTACCTCTTTCCTGCTCTCCCTGACCAAACAGCCGAGAATGTTGACCTTCCAGGGAAAAAAAAATCTGATCAAGACCTACTCACTAAAATTGATAAAATGCTCCATTACCTCAGGATCAAAAAGATGTCAAGATACAATTATACCTAAGGGGACCAGGAGAGCCCATCAAAGCCCATCAACAGGCAGACAAGTGACAGACCAGGAAGCAATTGCAGAGCCATCAACCTAACGGCCTGTGAAATCTACCCTGGACCCACGCTCTGCCACCCGGAGAATATCATCTCTAGATGAAAGCACCTGGGACCTGTCAGTCATCCAGGCCCAGAGAATTAAGAATTATATTATAATTGTCTTCAGTTCATAGCCTTAGTTTCCAATGAACTGGAAAAGTACTAGTCTCAAAACCATTTGCTTTTAAAGAACTCTAGCACAGAAAAATTGATGTAAATGTTTATGGTTGTTAAGATGGAAATGCAGAACAGATTGCATTGAAACTTACTAACAAGAATATATTTTATTTTTAATGGTCGTTTCAACAGTGTTATCCAAATGATGACCCTCGTATTACTAGACAATTATACTGTAGGGTCTTTTTCTATATACATAATTGGTTTTTACAATACTTATCTGGTTTAACAATACATTTTGTTTAAATCACAAACAGTCAGTTCAATAATCTTTGAATCTTAAAGAATAGTAGTTATTTGACATATTGAAAAAAGTTCAAGTCCATTAAAGAGAGCAACACAGTTCATTTTGTTATTGTTGGTGGTGTGTTTCTCCACCACACATTGTTAATTTGATATAAATGTTTTCATTTTTAAGAGTCTTTATTCTAACAGTGACGTATGTGATGACAGATCTTCAGAACAAACAGCACAATTTATTATGATAGTAACAAGTTCATCATTAAACAAGTCCTCTTTTAATAAGGATGGAAGTCATTCCCAGGATGTTTAGAGGTCTAAACAACGAAGTGCTGAATATTATACAATGTAGCAAATTTATACCATGGATTTGAAGTTGCCCTTCATAGATGAGGAGGCTGCTGGAACTGTCAGGAAGTGGGAGGGAGGTATTTAATTAGTGATAAATTATAGCTTACAATTCCATAGCACTTCACACCTAGAAAATGTTTTCCCATTTGCTATTAGAATGTCATCTATGACATTCTATGAGATAGATAAGCATGCTTTTATTATCTTCATTCCTGGGTTCTTTATATGCAAACTCTCGTTCATAAGAGTTAGAGACATTAACTTTGAGCACAATCACGCTACTGGTCAGTAGTGAACCTGGGGCTTGTGTTGAGCTGTGTTGTTCCAAAGTCTTGTTTTTTTGTTT
The DNA here is from genome assembly GCF_001698545.2 of Rhinopithecus bieti. Taxonomy (NCBI): domain Eukaryota; kingdom Metazoa; phylum Chordata; class Mammalia; order Primates; family Cercopithecidae; genus Rhinopithecus; species Rhinopithecus bieti. Next base: position 5,517,497 of record NW_016805866.1, on the reverse strand, counting down.
GTTTGTTTTGTTTTTTGTTTTTGTTTTTAAGTAAACCTTATCAAGTACAGCAGCTTTACCACTGTTGCCACCCAGTAGGCAATTGTCTATTGCCTGATGCGTTTCCATGACTTTGTCATCAAAAGCTTAGCTATTGCTACTATTTACAAGCTTTACATAGCTATGTTAAATATTTAAACTGTAATTTGGTCGCCCTATTGTTAAGCAGAAATACTGTGCACCAGTATCAGTTCCTAGGAGCGGAACATCCTGCACTGGTTACCAATCCCTGGGGAGGGTTTTAAACACCTTGCCAATTTCTGCTTAAATGTCTAAGTCTGGCAGGAGGTTTTGCACAAACCCAGCTGCCAGAGTATGAATCCAGTAAGACAGAAGGCTTGCACAAAAGTTAGGCAAAGAGACTCCGTTACAAATAGGCAGCAAGAACCAATACAGGACTAGGATTCATGGCAAGCTGGTGCCCCAAGGCTCAGGTAAGCAACCCAGTGTGGAAAGAGTCTTCTCTGTGCCCAATGTCTTACAACAGCTGAGTGAAATTATTCTACTCTGGGTTTTATACCTCAGGTGATACTTGAGCCACTAGGCTGATGTATTACAGTATATCTTTTTTTTAGGAGGGATGAGTACAGAACCAAGGCTATTCTAGGCAGTTCTTCCTTGTCTTAGAATGTTGCATTTTCAGTGCATTCTGCCTGAAAATTGCAAGGAAGAGTGTATGGGAGACTAGAATATACTGCCAAATATGAACAGTTGTTGAACTGAAGGCATTTTAAGAAACAGCAGATACAGAAAAACCTCAGCCTTCCCCTATCTGCTAAGAGTAGGAAATAGATTTAAAAAGACAAAAGATACCCTGTCCTTCTTCTAACTAGGAGAACAAAGGTTAACCACTGAAGACAACTTTAGACCCTTATCATCTTCAGATGATACTGGAAGAATCTATATTAATAAACTTTACTAACTAGCCTTTATGTGCCATTTATTTGTCTTTCTCCAAATTATGGTTCTAGAGAATTGAAGTTCTTTTTCTTTATTTTTTCTCTTATCTAAAATGTTACTGTTCTTTGTTGAAGATGCTGTAAAAACTGTAATTCTAAGCCACCTCTTTGAGAACTGTTATTACTTATTTCCTGGTGTCTCCCATTTATACATGAAATATACATGTTAATGTACTTCTGTTTTTCTATTGCTAATTTGTCTTTTATTACAGGGATTACTTCCAACTAAAACCCAATTGTTGAAGAAGAAATTGTTATTCTTTTTCTCCAGAGGCAAGAGCTGGATCGGCCAAGGTGGTAGGAACCTGTCCTCCTGCGCTTAGCATGTTCAAAAGCTGTCTTGGTCTCAGCCTCATGGGACTGTCACCTGCTGTTTTAAAAGCATTTTACAGTACCTATGATGGGTTTTTATCTCTAATATCCTATGGTTGTCCAGCAGAAAAAAATAATCAAATGTTATATATAGCATGTATTTTTCTTACAGCTTGCATTTCATTACTGTTAGTGATTAACAGCTTGCTGGTAAAAGACAGCTTAAAGTACACTCTTGGCACAGGTGAAGTTTTTCTTCAAGGATTTGTCACCTGTCTTTTTTTTGTGTCCGAGACAAATTTTAGTATTAGCAAAGTTTTGCCTTTGGTATATCTTTATCTTCTTTCCCAACACATGTACCATATAGTAATTCCAAAATTGTACTGGTATTCCAAAGTACAGAACTCCTCTGAATTCTTCCTAAGTTCAGCCACCTGACATTTCTTGACTCCAGTCACATGCAAACATGACGTGTCTTGTGTTTTGCTTTCTCACATCCTGTTGTCCTCACTTTTTATTATCTATTTATTCTCAATCTGGATGAAAAAAGTTTAAGTCACATCTTTATAGCAGCACTTTCCATATATACTTTTTTCTCTTCCATTAATATTTATCATGTTTTTCTGACGTATGGTTTAGGTTGGCTGTATCCACAAATAATATAAAAAGTACTCACTGAGTCTTAAGTATGAAATCAAGCATAAGTAATGTTGCTTGGGTGGTGGGAGAAGGGGGAAAAGGAAGGGGAGCCTGAGAACACTGAAACTCTATCCCTCCAAATAATAAATGAAGGATTTCCTCTCTTCCACAGAACCAATCTTTCTCTCACATCTTATTTCCTTGCAGCTAATAAACCCTGATGAGATAGCAGTGCTTGTGCAAGTCTGTGTTACACAGCTGTTCTTTCTCACTTTGACTTCTCCAGTGACTGATTGACTTAACCTCTCTCATTAGACCGGCTCACTCTCCTCACATCTCCTTTTGTCATTAATCCTTATCCCTATGATACACCTTTCTCTCTCTATCTACTTCGATCTCTCTCTCCCACCCAGAGATAAAGCAAGCAGAATATGTTAACTCCATTCTTATCACCTGAGAAAAGATTACCACATTAGTGACAGATAGATAGATAGATAGATAGATAGATAGATAGATAGCCTAAGAGGATGTCATAATGCTTCTTGAGTTTGAAATGCTTAGCCAGAAAGCTAATAGCTGGAGCACAGCATGGGACCTAGTGACCCTATTGAAGTCTAAGAATAGTATTATAATTTCAGGATTTTTCCTTTTCTTCCCCCTAACACGAAAATAGTTGGTGTGACTGCTTTGAAAAATAATGATGTCTTCTTAGAGGTGTTCTCTTTGAGCATCTATATTCAAATTTACAAAACTGTTCCTGTCTCATGGAGACTTCTGGCAGATTTTTGATAGAAAGAAAAATAATTTTTAAAAAGTACAATGTGAAACAGTGACTTCAGATCTCTACTTTGAGATGCTTACTAAAGAATGGAAAACCTGAGAGAAATTTAATATGGACTCATAATTTGCAACAACTTTTTTTCTAGCTTGAAACCATAAGTTTCAAAATAACAGGAAACAGCATACTGTTATCTAAGTTTTAAAACTCGGGGGTATTTTATTAGAAATTTAATCCATCTGTTTATAATTCATTGACTCTGTACTCATCAAAATATTGTTTGTTGAGAGTGATAGTGAATCCAAAAGACTTCAAAGCCATTTTTATTTTTTTAACAGACGTTTAAGAGCTGCCAAGAATAAAAACATTCTACACCACACAAATTCTTATTTTGCTCCTAGCTAGAACTTGGGGAGGTGTAATTCTGCTCTAAGAATGCCAGAACCAATGCATTTATTCAGGCTCCTTTCCCTGTGTGGTTGATGGCATTGTTTATGTGGATTAGAAAACTTTCTGCTTCTTTCCAATAAGTATAACCCAAAAGGAGTAAAATGCAATTTCATCACTTTTAACATTTTGAAGATGGAATTATGTCTGGCCTTTCATAGTGGACAGAATTTATTTTGTTCTCCCTTCAAAGAAAGCATTTGGCAGGAGCTAATGTATAGAAAAGACAAAAAAGGCAGGCATTAAACACTGCAAGATGTGAACTGAATGGTTAGAGGGTAATTTGCAGATCTTGCTGACAAGAGATACACATGATAGTGGGAAACAGCAGAGAGGTTTTAGATTAGCTGTATGATGAAGGAGATGCTCCCAGAGGGTAGAATAAGGGGCTCTGCAAACTTTTTTCCACCCTTTCAAAGATGTGATCAGATTGGGGTGCTTCGACAATGGTTCTCACAGTTTAGAGAACTGTTGATCTCAGGATATCCTATTGCTATCTGGTGCAAGGACATCTAATGATCATGAAACTGAAGAAAACAATTGTCAATTTGAATGATGCACAAATCAGGAATGGGAGAATAAATTTATGTTAAAAATATGTAGACATTAACATTATAAAAGTATCAATGACAAATACATGAGCTTATGTGGTACTTCTGATCCTTTCATAGAGCGTTATTTGAGGATCATCTATACTTTGAGAATTTTTACTTCCTAATCTTAAATCAGCCCTTTCTCAGTGGCAAGAGAAGTTTCTGTTTCCCTAAAGAAAATTAGCCCAGATAGACTTCAATGCTTAGGACCTTGACAATGTTGAAATTACTTCAGACAATTGCAATACATTTCTTGCCCATATTGTATTTCCTGAAAGCTATAGTGATCTCAGAGAAATAAGAATTTGATGTTGTCTAAATCACAGTCTTCATTGGCCTGATTTATTTCACTAGCCACCTTCAATGAACAAGGGCCTGGCATCAGCCCTTGCTCTTATCAAATTAAATTTTACATGATAATCAGGGGGTTATTTTCCTATTTGGAATAGCTTTATTGAGATATAACACATCTATCATAAAATTCATTCCTTTAAAGTTACATTTTAGTGTCTTTCAGTGTATTAACAGTGTTCCATAATAACCATTATGTAATTTTAAAATATTTTCATCACTCCCAAAAGAAATCTCCATTAGTAGTCACTCCCCATTTCCTCTTTCCTCCAAGCCCTAATAACCACTAATCTACTTTCTGACTTGATGCATTTGTCAATTTTGGATTTTTAACATAAATAGATCATGTAATATGTGGTCTTTTGTGATTCATTTTTTAATTTAGTTTAGTGTTTTCAGTTGATCTATGTGGTAGCTTGTAGCGCTTCACTCCTTTCTATTACTGAATATTATTCTATTGCATAGAAAGAGCACATTTTGTTTATTCATTAAATGGGTATTTGGGTTGTTTTTGTTTTTTGGCTATTATGAATAATGCTGCTATGAATGCTTGTACACAAGTTTTTGTATGAATATTCATTTTCATTTCTCTAGGGTAGCTATTTAGGAGAAAAATTGTGTGGTAATATAGTAACTGTATGTTCAGTATGTTTAGGAGCTGCCAAACTATTTTCAAAAGAGATTGCACCACTTTCCATCAGCAATATGAGGGTTCTCAGCTCTCCACAGTCATGTGGCACTTGTTAGTGTCCCACTTTTTAATTCCAGCCACTCCACTGGATATGAAGTGGGATCTTATTGTAGTTTTAGTTTACATTTCCCCAATGACTAATTATTTTAAGCATCTCTTCATATGCTTATTGTCATTTGTTTATCTTCTTTGAAGAAATATCTATTCAAATTATTGTCTGTTTTTTAAATTGGATATTTGCCTTCTCATTGTTGTGTAGTAGAAATTATTTATATTTTCTTGATAATAGTCCATGATAATATAGATGATTTCAAATATTTTCTCTCATCCTGTGTGTTCTTTTCAATGTGTTTTCTAACAGTGTGCTTTGAAACCCAAAAGTTTTTAACTTTGATAGGGACAAATTTGTCATTTTTTTTATTTTATTGCTATAATTTTGGATTCATATGAACTAAACCATTACCTAAATCAAGGTCATGAAGGTTTACTTCTATGTTTGCTTTTAAGAGTCATATACTTTTAGCTCATACAGTTAGGTTCTACAATTTATTTTGAATTAATTTCTGTCTACCATATGAAGGAAGAGTATAACCTTATTCTTTTTCATGTGGATATCTAGTTACATGAGCATTATTTGTTAATAAGACCATGTTTAGAAATGCAACATATAGAATATCTGGGACACAGTTAAAGCTAGGCTAGAAAGAAAGTTTATGGTGCTACATGCCCACATCAAAAAGTTAGAAAAATCTCAAATTAACAACCTGACACTACACCTAGAGGACCTAGGAACACAAGAGCAAACCAACCCTGAAGCTAGCAGAGTACAAGAAATAGTCAAAATCAGAGCTGAACTGAGAGAACTTGAGATGAAAAATAGCATGCAAAAGATCAACAAAACCAGATGCGGGTTTTATAGACCACTAGCTAGACTAATGAAAAAATAGAGAAGATGCAAATAAAAACAATCAGAAATGACAAGGGGGACTTTACCAATGACCCCACAGAAATAAAACAAACCTTCAGAGACTTTTATGAACACCTCCATGCACCAAAACTAGAAAATCTACAAGAAATTGATAAATTATTAGAAATGTACAACATTCCAAGATTGAGCCAGGAAGAAATTGAAACCCTGACTAGACCAATAATGAGATCCCAAATGGAATTAATAATAATAAAAAATCCTACCAACCTGAAAAAGCCCAGGACCAGATGGATTTACAGCCAAATTCTACCAGATGTGTAAAGAAGAGATAGTGCATCCCTACTGAAATTATCTAAAAAATTCAGGAGGAGGAACTTTTCTCTAACTTATTTTATGAAGCCTGCACTATACTGATACTAAAACCTAACAGAAATACAGTGGGAAAAGAAAACTTCAGGCCAATATCTTTGATTAACATAGATTTGAAAATTCTCAACAGAATACTAGCAAAGCAAACCCAGCAGCACATAAAAAATTTAATCCCCCACAATCAAGTAGATTTTATCCCTGGCATGCAATGTTGGTTCAGCATATGCAAATCAATAAATGTTATTCATCACATAAACAGAACTAAAAACAAAAACCACATAATTACCTTAACAGATGAAGAAAGGCTTT
>NW_016805866.1:5485172-5510727 GCF_001698545.2 Rhinopithecus bieti | reverse complement strand
CATAAACAGAACTAAAACAAAACCACATAATTACCTTAACAGATGAAGAAAGGCTTTCAATAAAAAAAAAAAAAAAAAAACATAAAATCCCTTCATCTTAAAATCTCTCAACACACTAGGCATTGAAGAAAGATTCCACAAACAGTAAGAACCATCTATGGCAAACCCACTGACAACATTATACTGAATGGACAAAAGCTGGAACTATTTCCCTTGAAAATCAGAAAAAGACAAGAATGCTCACTCACCACTCCTATTCAACGTAGTACTGGAGGTCCTCACAGAGTAACCAGGCAAGAGAGAAAAATAAAAGGCATTCAAATAGTAAGAGAGGAAGTAGAACTATCGCTGCAGATCATATGATTTTATTTTGCCTCAAAACTCCATACTCTCTGCCCCAAAGCTCCTAGATATGATAAACCACTTCAGCAGTTTCAAGATACAAAATCAATGTACAAAAGTCAGTAGCATTTCTATACGACAACAGCACCCAAGCTTAGAACTAAATCAAGAATGCAATCCTATTCACAATAGCCACAAAAAGAATAAAACACCTGGAATATAGTTAACCAAAGAGGTGAAAGGCCTCTGCAATGACAATTACAAAAGACTGCTACGAGAAATCAGAGATGACACAAACAGATGGAAAAACATTCCATGCTCACGGATAGAAAGAATCAATATTGTTAAAATGAGCATATTTCACAAAACAATGTAGAGATTTAATGTCATTCTTATCAAACAACCAACAGTATTCTTCACAAAATTGGAAAAACAATGGAAAAAAAAATGAAACCAATAAAGAACCTAAATAGTCAAAGCAATCCCAAACAAAAAGAACAAAGCTGGAGACATCACATCATCCAGTTTCAACCTATACTCAAAGCTACACTAATCCAAACAAGCATGGTACTGGAAAACAAAAACAACAATATATAATTCAATGAAACAGAATAAAAAGCCCAGAAATAAAGCTACACACCTGTAACCATCTGGTATCTGTCAAAGTTGACATAAACAACTAATAGGGAAAGAATTCTCTATTCAATAAACAGTGCTGGAATAACGGGCTAGCCATATGTAGAAGATTGAAATTGGATGCCTTCCCTACACCACATAAAAAAATCAACTCAGGAAGAATTAAGGCCTTAATATATAAAACCTTATACTATAAAAACCCTTAAAGAAAATCTACAAAATACTATTCTGGACATAGGTCCTGGTAAAGATTTTATAATGACGACACCAAATGCAACTGCCACAAAACAAAAGTTGACAAATGGGACCGAATTAAAGTAAAGAGCTTCTGCACAGCAAAATAAACTATCAACAGAGTAAACAGGCAACCTACAGAAAGTTCAAAAAGTTCACCAGTTTTGTATTTTGGGAGAAAATATTTGCAAACTACGCATCCAACAAAGGTCTAACCTCCAGAATTTATAAGCAACTTAAACAAATTTACAAACAAAAGCCAAACAACCCAATTAAAAAGTGGGCAAAGTTCATGAAGGGACACTTTTCAAAAGAAGACATACATGCAGTCAACAAGCATATTAAAAAAATGCTCACCATCACTAATCTTTAGAGAACTGCAAATCAAAACAACAGTCATGCCATCTCATACCAGTCAGAATGGCTATAATTAAAAAGTCAAAATATAACAGATGCTGATGAGGTTGCAGAGAAAAAGGAATGCTTATATGCTGCCGATAGGAATGTAAATTAATTCATGTGCTGTGGAAAGCAGGTTGGACATTTCTTAAATAATTTAAAATAGAACCACCTTTAACCCAGAAATCCCATTATTGGGTATATACTCAAAAGAAAATACGCTGTTTTACCAAAAAGACACAAACATATGTATATTCATCACAGCACTATTCACAACAGCAAAGACATGGGATCATTCTAGGTGCCCATCAACAATACACCGGACAAAGAAAATGTTACCCATATGTAGCATGGAATACTACTCAGTCATAAAATGAAATAAGATATGTCCTGTGTGGCAACATGGGTAGAGGTAATGGCCAATATACTAAGAGCAATAATACAGGAACAGCAAACCAAATACTCCATGTTCTCACTGAGAAGTGGTGGCTAAACATTGACTACACATGAACATAGAGAAGGGAAAAATCAACACAGGGATCTACTTGAAAGATGAAGGTGGGAGGAGCGTAAGGATCAATAAAGTATCTATTATGTACTATGTTATTACCTGGGTAATAATCTGTACACCGTACTCCTGTTACATACAATTTACTTATATAACAAAGCCTGAAAAATGTAGCCCTGAAAATAAAATAAAAGTCAAGAAAAGAAGACCATGAGACACTGTTGTATAAGGTCCATTGACCAAAAATGTATGTGGGTTTATTTCTGTACTCTCGATTCTGTTCCGTTGCTGTTACATGTCTTTTTTTTTTTTTTTTTTTTTTTTTTGCTAATATCCACACTGAACTATTGTAAGCTTTAGAGTGGAGTTTTCGATTTGGAGAAATATGAGTCCTCAACTTTGATTTTGTTCTTTGACTTAAAAAAAGTCGTTGGCTGTTCGGGGTCTTTGCAATACTATGTGAATTTTAGAATTAACTTGTTTTATTTCTGCAAAACAAAAGGAAGACACTCCAAAGTTTGAGAAGGATTATTTTTAATCGTAGTCAATTTTTAAGAGTATCACCATCCTAACAATATTAAGTGTTCTCTTTCTGAGTGATGCCTATCCTTTTAACTAGGTTTTCTTTAGTTTCTTTCAATATGACTTGTCAGAGTTTAGTATAGGAATCCTGCAAATTTTTTTATTGAATTTATTCATAAGCATTTTATTATCTTTAATGTTAAGTGATTTTTCATAATTTGTAATGCAATTATTGGTTTTAGTATAAGGACAATAGATTTTACCAAGTATTAATTACCTTTATTAAAGTTAACACGTTAACTTCGTATCATCCAAATTTACTGAAACCATTTAGTAGCTATAATAATTTTTCTGATGTCTTAAGATTTTCCTAACATGCAATCATGATCTGAGAAGTAGAAATAGTTTTACTTGTTTTTTTCAGCTATGTGTGGATTTTCTTTCTTTTTCTTGCTAAATCTCTTAGCTAGAAGCCTCCAGTGCAATTTTGAATAGAAGTTCTAAGAATTAACATCTTTTTCTTATTCCTGAGCTAGGGAGAATGCTGTCCAATCTTTTCATCATTGAATACAATATAAGCTGTGGGTTTTTCTTAAATATCTTTACCATATTGATTTATATAATATTTCCTAGCTTTTTTTTAGTCTTTTCTTATATTCATGAAACCATACAGAAATATAATTTATAATATCTCCTTTTATTCTTTGTTATTCAAACTGAAAGTTCACCAATTTTATTGACACTTTCAAAACTAAACTTTTAGGTTTATAAATTTTCTTTTTTTTGTATTCATTTTATTTATTTCCTGCTCTGATTTTACTGTTTTTCTTGTTTTCTACTTGCCTTTGGGTTTTACATGCATTCCCAGCTTCTGGAATTAAACTCACATTCAAATAGACCTCTCCAGAGAACTTTGAAAGAATAAATGTGTGAATGAATGAAGAATGAATACTTAGAAATCTCATTGCTAATCCACTTGCACCAATTCCTTTTATGGTAATGCTGGGTGTCAGGGAAAGTTAACAATAACATAGTCAACAATTAAAATTGAAGGGGATGAAGGTCGTAATTTTTAGTAGGTAGAATGCTGTGAAAGTTTGCAAGACAGCAAAGAATTAGGCCTTATGGGGTCTTTTATTTTAACTAGAAATATGTACTCTGAAAAGACCTACCTATTTTGGATGTCATGAACTAAGCATCTTATTCCTGCTGCTTTTGATCTTCACTCTGCCCCTCTCACCATCAGAGATATTTTATTTCAGATCTATATTTTTTTTTAATAGCTTCCCCTCACTTTGTTTCTAGCTTCTGCCAAATGGAAGCCCATGTCAGAGCAATACCTAGTATAGAAAGAAAGAGAAAAGAAGCAGGCCAATCTACCATCATAGATATTAAAGCTGAGAAGAATTTGAATTAGATTTTGATTGTCAATGCTAAGAAATACAAATAGAAAACTTTGAAGATTTTCTATTACGTTATTATATCTTTTAAGTATCTGGGAATATAATGGCAATTCATGGTTCTGTAAATAAACATTTTTTGCTTCAACAGGAAATAGTAAATGAAAACTAAAACCAGAAAATTTTTTAAAACAAAACAAAATCATAACAAATATATTAGTTTTGGCTGAAGAAAGCGCCTAGAAATAGAAGTTATTGAATCCTTGTTGTTCTTTTGGTAAATAAGTAAGTATATAAATAAATACAGATACACATATAATTCCATAACATAAATGACATGAAACATAAATGATTGTATTATATCCTTCATGTCGCTATGACAAAATACTATAGACTTGGTAATTTATAAACAACAGAAATTCATTGCTCATAGATCTGGAGACTGGAATTCCAAGGTCAAGGGAACTGCAGGTTAGAGGCTGATGATGACTCAGTCTCTGCTTCCAAGATGGTACCATATTGCTGTGTCCTCTAAAAGAGACAAATGCTGTGTCATCACGTGGAAGAATAGATACGAGGGGAAACTCACCCCTCAAGCCCTTTGTAAGACACTGATCTCGTAATGTGGATGAAGTCCTCATGGTCTTATCACTTCCCAAAAGGTCTCACCTCTTTATACTTTTATACTGGGAATTTAGTTTCAATATGAATTTTAGAGGGGACCCATAGATATTCATACCATAGCAGTGGTCAAGTGGCCAAATGAACTGAAAACATTTTCCTGACTCATGTTTACAGCAATACTTGGACATTTTCACAATCCATATATTCTCCACAAAATGTATCCAGACATGTGTGAAAATGGAGAAAATAATTCCTAAAATGCTGCAAAACAGATATTATAAACTACATTTTATAGGCTACTATATTACTTTTTTCCTTAATTGCAAAATATTATATAGTTTTAACATAAATTCCTTGAAAATCAATACCTTTGAAACTAATCATCAATGTGAGGGTAGAAATGGCTCTAGAAAGAGGGTGTGTGGAAGGAGTGCATAGCACTGGACTTATTATGGCGGGAATGACAGGAGAAAGAAATATGTTAATTTCTTATCGAAACACTATGGGGGGATGTGCTGTCAAGGGGAAGGAAGACTGTCTCTGAGTAGAGTAAGAAAATGTATGGTTGGTATTCTTGGTAAATAAATTTGATGAACAATCTCAGATAATAGAGAAATGTAGTCAGAGGGTTATGAAAAGAGTTGATAGTAGATTTGGTCTTGAAAGCATAAAAAATCATTATTTTCATATTAATTATTGGAATAGGTCCAACAACTAAACTGTAGGATAGTTTTGTTTTCTGTAAATAATACGTGTTCTGATTATTTAAATTTTCAATCTGCTTTACTAATGCCTGAATAAATATATTTTACTATGTGCAATAGTATTACTGTTTTAAGTATTACTGTTAAATATATTAGTATTACTGTTTTAATAATATTACTGTTTATAATAGTATTACTGTTTTAAGTATTACTGTTAAAGAGGATCTAGAATAGATAAATGGAAAATCTAAGCTTTCAAATGTCTAATATTAAAGCACTTTAAAGAAAATAAAATATACAACAAAATAGGAAATAGAAGTTGAAATTTTAGTGGATAATAAATTCATCAGTTTGGGCAGACTTCAAAAGTCATAAAACTCAATTAAAGTAGAAGAAAGAATGAATGATTTTAAATATTACCATGGCTTCTCGTTTTGCTCTTCCCTGCTAGCTCCCAGTTCCCCTTCCTGCATGTCTCCCTCCTTTTGGTGACCATGGTAGTTATTTTTTTTTTTCTTTTTTGAGACGGAGTCTCGCTCTGTCCCCAGGCTGTAGTGCAGTGGCGGGATCTCGGCTCACTGCAAGCTCCGCCTCCAGGTTCACACCATTCTCCTGCCTCAGCCTCCCTGGTAGCTGGAAGTACAGGTGCCCGTCACCACGCCAGGCTAAGTTTTGTATTTTAGTAGAGACGGGGTTTCACCGTGTTAGCCAGGATGGTCTTGATCTCCTGACCTAGTGATCTGCCCACCTCGGCCTCCCAAAGTGCTGGGATTACAGACGTGAGCTACCGCCCCGGCCAACCATGGTAGTATTTTGATGCCATTAACATATTTCTAGTCTCTGAGTATTCATGTCTTAAGCTTCATTTTACATCTAAAATTGTGGAGTGAAGTGATATAACAGAGTTGTATCATGGAAGAGGCAGCAGGCTTAGAAAGATTATTATCAACATTTTATTCTTTAAACAAAATTTTGCATGAAATGTTATCTTTCTTTTCAAAACAATTTGGTGGCTCTAATGAGTGTCCTGAGCCAATTGTAATATTAGCTAATGGAAGGAAAATGATTGGTAAGTGGAAAATTATGTCATTTTACTGAGAAATAGGACAAAATTTTATCCTTTCAAAAGCTCCTAAGTGCAAAATTGGGGAAGATAATAGACTTGAAAGCAACCAGTCTCCAGCACAAACTAGATACACTTGTGCATTACTAGTTGAATTTTAAGGCCAGGCCTACAGACTCAAAGATAAGGTCAAATTGAAAATTCTGAGCATGGTTAATATTCTGAGCCTAGGTAATTATATTCATGGTTACATGTATATGAACGTTTCCTGAATGCATGAATGAGCTACTTAATTATTGATGATCTAATCAAACACAGTAAAAGTGAGCATTCTTTTCCCTTTGTCAATGGGTTGTGAGTGATTAATTCAATAGGAATTCTTTTAATTACTCATACATTAGCGAGGCATTAAATCATTAATTGCTAGAATTTATCTAGCATCTATATATATTTCAGTTGGCAGAGAGAGATTCAAAACCGAGGAGCACCATATAATTTTCAATAGCCCACATGTTCATGTGGACCAACAGTACACTTAATACTTATATAATATCTAGAAATCAGTTTTAACTCAGCTAAATGATTACATTTACTCAACTATTTTCTTTATTATACAAAATTTTAATGTATTGAAAACAATGATAAATGACAAGAGGTTTTACATTGAAATTTTCAACAATAAGCTTTCAAATACTTTTTTGAAATATGTCTTTGAGTTCAGTTAAACAGTCCTATTTACTCAGATCTTGCCAGATGTTTGTATTAGGAAACTCAAGAATAACCAAACGTTTTAATCAGTTTTGACTTTGTCAGAGTCGTTTACAAAGATAAAATGCATACCTACACACACACACACACCCATCAGTATATACATACACACTATATATACATAGATCATGTAAAAAATATATATCTTTATATATACATGAGATATTTATATCTCATGTATATATATACAATCATGTTAAAAAAAAAAAAAAAAAAAACTTGTGTTATCTGCATTTCGCCAATAGTGTCAAGCACTCTTTTGTGTGTGTGATAGGGTCTCGCTCTGTTGCCCAGGCTAGAGTACAGTGGCATAATCATGGTGCACAGCAGCCTTAACCTCCTGGGCTCAAGTGATCTTCCCACCTCAGCCTCCTGGGTAGCTGGGACCACAGGTGTGTGCCACCACTCCCGGATAATTTTTTTGTAAAGATGTGGTTTCGTCATGTTACTCAGGCTGGTCTAAACTCCTTAACTCAAGGAATCCTCCCACCGTAGCCTCCCAAACTGCTGGGTTTACAGGCATAAGCTACCACACTTGGCCCACAAGAACTTTTGAAAATGCTTTAATAATTGTAATGATATGAAACTGAGGGGGGGTTTCTTGAGTGAAACTCTCCTAATAAAGATTTCATGAAAGAATTTAGTAATCAGCATTGAAGAATACCTGGCTACATTCATGGATTTCAGAGTTTGAGTCATCCTGTTTGGTGTGGCTTGAAAACAGGCAACAAGTATAATTTTCACCACTCAGGCCTTTTTTTCTGATATTTGAGGTTTAGAAGACCAGAGCATATGAGTATCTTTTGCACATGGCTACATCAGAAAATCTAAGAATGATGGGAGTGAACTTTATGAACCAAGGCAGTCCAGAATGTCTTTGAGATAGAAAAGATGCATTCTAATTCAAGAATAAAGTCTGTATCTGAGTACCCAACTTCAATGTTATATAATTCCAAGTTTGATGAGTTTTAAGTATAATCTAGTCCAGTCTCTTCATGCTCTAAGAAACAGATCTGTAGAGTGGATTGGTAATTGACCTTTAGCCACACAGCAATTCATCGGCAACACTGGTCAATGTCTCATTGGCCCTGTTTGCCATGAAACCACAGAAGGTCTAAGAGTCAACAGGTGTGAATTGAGTTCAGGTCTTGACCAAAGAGTAAAGATGCAAGGGCTTTGGTTTGTTTGTTTTTTCCAGGATTTACGTCCTAAGTTCAGTATGTAAGAGTTAAATTAAGTAATATCAAAATTAGCCTAGAAAATACTTTTCAGTCATCCAGAATGTACAGCATGCATTAATAAATCTAATTTGTCCAGTTTTCTTCCAGCATTGAAAGAGGTCATGATTTCTTTGGTAAATATAAGATGAAGTAATTGATTAGAGTTTAAATGACACTGTACAAGAAATGCAGGCCATTTTGTATGCTTGGTGAATTATTTATTTTGTTGACTATTGACAACACATGGTAAGTCTCCTCCACAATGAATCGACTGACCCTGGGCAAGTTACCTAACATGGTTTAACTTCAGTTTTTTTCATCTCTAATTTCTTTTGTTTTAATAACCTGGTCTTCAAGCTTACTTTCTAAAGAGGAATGTCATCATGTCAAAATATAGTGATATCCAGGTATTAATTAAAATGGTAGGGGTTTTCATGACTGACAAGAGCTATAGGCTTGGATCTTTATCATCTCCGTATGCCCCATTACACCAAATACATGGTAGCACCTCAATATATGCTTATGATGTGATTAATATAATATTGACTTAATTATTGAGTGGTGGTTATTGATGGTAGATTAAAATTTCCCCTCAATCTTATTGCATTTAATTATTTAAATTATTTTACCATATTTATATTTCTATTTAAATATCTTCTCTGTAAAGTCAGAGAAAACCAATTTTAAGGATATTAATGTTTGCATACAAAGATACACACACAAACACATTTATATATTTACACATATGTGCATATGAATATAACAAACTTTCACTAAGCTGTTTCATTTCACATTGTAAATAATTGACTAAGTGACCTCAAATCTATTAGGTCATAGGTATGATAGAATTACAAATAAACAATAGGAAGATGAAAGCCAGAAGACAGATGTAGGCAGCTAGATGGCATCCAACATGTCAATTACAGTAGTGAAATGCAGTTATTGTGTGAAGTATTGCAAATCATGATTATTCTTTCCCCAAAACAAAGAAATAAAAAAAAAAAAAACTTTTCTTTTCCCATTTTCAGCAAAACCTGTTTGTTTGTATATCAAAACGTAAAACTGCTGTACAAAATATGGCAATTTAACTGCCATCCAGTGCCAGCAATATAGAGCCAGCCATGGGCAGAGTTGGAACATTGAACACTGCAGTGACTGGTATGACACGCATAAAAGGTTCTACACATTCATGTTGTAGTCAATTACCAGTTATTTTGTGTTGTTACTAAAAAATACCTTTTTTTTCCAAATATAAAGCAGACCTAGGACTTTTG
Organism: Rhinopithecus bieti; assembly: GCF_001698545.2. Lineage (NCBI taxonomy): Eukaryota > Metazoa > Chordata > Mammalia > Primates > Cercopithecidae > Rhinopithecus > Rhinopithecus bieti. The sequence goes on along the minus strand of NW_016805866.1, from coordinate 5,501,033 downwards.
TGAGCAACTTGACTCATGGCCTAGATTTTCCAGGATTCTAGGGTTTGTGTTTGAGCATTCAAACTGTTTACGAGGCTCTCACTCTGGCAGCCAAATCATCAGGTAGGAAAATCCATAATTAGAATAATCTTGTTTTTTTTTTAAAGCTGACAGACAGTTGCTTTCATTAAGTTATGCCCCACCCAATGAAGCTCAAAACTGAGAACAATTCCTTCGCTCACCTAGTATGAAACTTTCTTACTGAGGTCTCACTAGATGGGGCCTGTTAAAACCACACCAGAGGAATTTCGTTATTGCAGACCAGCCATTCCTTTAATAAGGCTGAGCAAATCATTGAGCTAATTTAGCAAGTTCACATATTTTATAGTTGTATTCTTACAATCTAAATGGACCCAATAAATACTGCCTAGTCTTTGATAGATCATATTCTCTGCTCCTGTTTTCAGAATTCTTCTTTTCCCTCAGTTTTGCAAAGCCTACAGTAAATACGCTACAGTTTAGCTGGTGTAGTGTGTTTACACAGAGAGGTGTGAAGCACTTCCACAGATTAAAGATGAGATACAGATCCATGTCCCAGGACGACATCCCCTGCTCCTATGTGGGGCCCTCGTGGTATTCAAATAGTGACTTGGAGTGTTTCCTCCTATGGGGTCTCTTTATCATGACATTTATTTGAATAGGGTTTTCCTGCATTACACACACATTTTGGCTAGAAATTAGAAAACAAAATCACAAACAGTAATTTATTTTGGAAATGAATTAAAAAAACAGAATATCAATTCAGGAGAGAAGAAAGAGGTACCTTATAGCGATAGTAATGCTTGGCAGATAAATGTTAATCTGAGTACCTCACTAACTGATTGTTAGTGATTTGAAAATGATTCCTTAAGAGGGAAACAAGGAAAATAGAGGCAGACTCCTTGGAGAATATCAATTTATTGATCATGAAAATCAGAAAGCATAGGATGTAGATGTGATCAATAAAAGGAAATATATACAATTATAATTGTCAATTTACAATAAAATTGTCAACATAATTGACAGGTAAAATTTTAGAGTGAATACTACAATATCTAAAATTTTAAATTACCATTTTGGGCTTAACAACTTATAAACATTGTCAAAGAAAAGATAAGTAAATCAAAGATAAGAAAATAAAATGTTTCCAAATTGAAAAAGAGAAAAAAAATTTAAAAAAATGAAAAGATCCTCAGTTACTTGAAGGACAATATCAAGTAGTCTAACATATGCATAACTGTAATTCAAAAAAGAAAGAAAACGAGATATGGAAAAAATACTTAAATAAAATGTATTTTTTCCAAATGCAGTAAAAGCTATGAATATATAGATAAAATAATTATCATGAATGCTAATTAAAAAAAAAAAGAAAGAAAACACCACAAAAGCTTATAAAAATCAAACTGATAGAAACTGAAATTTTTTAAAATCTCAAAAAAACCAGCGAATAAAATATATATCATCTTCATGAAGTAAAGCTAAAAATTACTGATGACTTTTGAAAAGAAGCCGTGTAAGACAGAATGCAATGGAGCAGCAAATTTTCAGGTTAGCTCAACAAAAAATCACTACAAATATGAAAGACACATATTCAGTCAAATAAATATTAAAATTTTTTCATTAGACATATAAGAGCTATGAAAATAACCTGAAAGTAAACAAAATATAGGCACACAAAGCACATAAATATATATGATTTTGACATCAAATATATTTATAGAGCCCTACACCAAACAACTGAAATACGTAAATTGTTTGTGTGCTCATAAAATAGTCACACACATAGATAATATTATCCACCATAAATCAAGTCTCAATAAATTTCAAAAAAGGGAAATAATAGAAAATTAAACTAAAAACAGTAATGGAACACCTGGATAATCCATAAAGATTCATAAGGTAAACAGCACTGTTCTTTATAACTTCTGGGATAGAAAAGAAATCACACAAAAAAATTACAAAGTATGTCGAAATATTTTAAAATAACAACTCCAAAGAGTAAAATTTGCAGGATACAACTCAAAGCATTTTTTTAGAGAGAAATTTACTTTATATGTTTATATTAGAAAAGCAGAAAGCCTCACAAAACAATAATCTAAGCTCTACTTTAGGAAGCTATGAAAAGAAGAGTAAATCAAACCTGCAGTATGTAGAAGGGAGAAAATGAAAACAGAAGAGTGGAAATTTAAATAAATGAAATTGGACAAATCATGAAGAAAATTAATGAAACCAAAGCCTGATTGTTTTCTAGAGACAACACTAATTATGAAGACTGAGCCTATATTAAATAATGGGCAAACTACCTATACTACAAACAGACATTGTGTGGACAATAAGCATATATTATGGACAATTTCATGGCCAAAATAATGACTACTTAGATGAAATTGATCAATTTTTTGAAAGGCACCTTAAGAAAACTACAGAAGAAGAAATAATCTGAGTGATACCCTCTACCATTTAATACCGTATAAACTGTGTTCTCACTTTGGGAAGAAAAGGTTATAAAAATAAGTCTAAAAAAATTTCTGGAGTAGAAAACAGCATTCTAGGATAGTTTGTTGCTAATACCACACTGACCTATTGTAAGCTTTAGAGTGAGTTTTCGATTTGAGAAATATGAGTCCCTCAACTTTGATTTTGTTCTTTGACTTAAAAAAAGTCGTTGGCTGTTCGGGGTCTTTTGCAATACTATGTGAATTTTAGAATTAACTTGTTTATTTCTGCAAAAAAAAAGAAGACACTCCAAAGTTTGAGAAGGATTATTTTTGAATCGTAGTCAATTTTTAAGAGTATCACCATCCTAACAATATTAAGTGTTCTCTTTCTGAGGATGCCTATCCTTTTAACTAGGTTTTCTTTAGTTTCTTTCAATATGACTTGCAGAGTTTAGTATAGGAATCCTGCAATTTTTTTATTGAATTTATTCATAAGCATTTTATTATCTTTAATGTTAAGTGATTTTTCATAATTTGTATGCATTATTGGTTTTAGTATAAGGACAATAGATTTTACCAAGTATTAATTACCTTTATTAAAGTTAACACGTTAACTTCGTATCATCCAAATTTACTGAAACCATTTAGTAGCTATAATAATTTTTTCTGATGTCTTAAGATTTTCTACATGCAATCATGTTATCTGAGAAGAGAAATAGTTTTACTTGTTTTTTCAGCTATGTGTGGATTTTCTTTCTTTTTCTTGCCTAAATCTCTTAGCTAAAGCCTCCAGTGCAATTTTGAATAGAAGTTCTAAGAATTAACATCTTTTTCTTATTCCTGAGCTTAGGGAGAATGCTGTCAATCTTTCATCATTGAATACAATATAAGCTGTGGGTTTTCTTAAATATCCTTTACCATATTGATTATATAACTATTTCTAGCTTTTTTTAGTCTTTTCTTATATATGAAACATACAGAAATTTAATAATTTATAAATATCTCCTTTTATTCTTGGTTTATTCAAACTGAAAGTTTCACATTTTATTGACACTTTCAAAAACTTAACTTTTAGGCGTTTATAAATTATTCTTTTTTTTGTATCATTTATTATTTTTCTGCTCTGGCATTTTTACGTGTTTTCTTGTTTCTACTTGCTTGGGTTTTACCATGCATTCCCACCCAGCTTCTGGAATTAAACTCACATTCAAATAGACCTCTCCAGAGAACTTTGAAAGAATAAATGTGTGAATGAATGAAGAATGAATACTTAGAAATCTCATTGCTAATCCACTTGCACCAATTCCTTTTATGGTAATGCTGGGTGTCAGGGAAAGTTAACAATAACATAGTCAACAATTAAAATTGAAGGGGATGAAGGTCGTAATTTTTAGTAGGTAGAATGCTGTGAAAGTTTGCAAGACAGCAAAGAATTAGGCCTTATGGGGTCTTTTATTTTAACTAGAAATATGTACTCTGAAAAGACCTACCTATTTTGGATGTCATGAACTAAGCATCTTATTCCTGCTGCTTTTGATCTTCACTCTGCCCCTCTCACCATCAGAGATATTTTATTTCAGATCTATATTTTTTTTTAATAGCTTCCCCTCACTTTGTTTCTAGCTTCTGCCAAATGGAAGCCCATGTCAGAGCAATACCTAGTATAGAAAGAAAGAGAAAAGAAGCAGGCCAATCTACCATCATAGATATTAAAGCTGAGAAGAATTTGAATTAGATTTTGATTGTCAATGCTAAGAAATACAAATAGAAAACTTTGAAGATTTTCTATTACGTTATTATATCTTTTAAGTATCTGGGAATATAATGGCAATTCATGGTTCTGTAAATAAACATTTTTTGCTTCAACAGGAAATAGTAAATGAAAACTAAAACCAGAAAATTTTTTAAAACAAAACAAAATCATAACAAATATATTAGTTTTGGCTGAAGAAAGCGCCTAGAAATAGAAGTTATTGAATCCTTGTTGTTCTTTTGGTAAATAAGTAAGTATATAAATAAATACAGATACACATATAATTCCATAACATAAATGACATGAAACATAAATGATTGTATTATATCCTTCATGTCGCTATGACAAAATACTATAGACTTGGTAATTTATAAACAACAGAAATTCATTGCTCATAGATCTGGAGACTGGAATTCCAAGGTCAAGGGAACTGCAGGTTAGAGGCTGATGATGACTCAGTCTCTGCTTCCAAGATGGTACCATATTGCTGTGTCCTCTAAAAGAGACAAATGCTGTGTCATCACGTGGAAGAATAGATACGAGGGGAAACTCACCCCTCAAGCCCTTTGTAAGACACTGATCTCGTAATGTGGATGAAGTCCTCATGGTCTTATCACTTCCCAAAAGGTCTCACCTCTTTATACTTTTATACTGGGAATTTAGTTTCAATATGAATTTTAGAGGGGACCCATAGATATTCATACCATAGCAGTGGTCAAGTGGCCAAATGAACTGAAAACATTTTCCTGACTCATGTTTACAGCAATACTTGGACATTTTCACAATCCATATATTCTCCACAAAATGTATCCAGACATGTGTGAAAATGGAGAAAATAATTCCTAAAATGCTGCAAAACAGATATTATAAACTACATTTTATAGGCTACTATATTACTTTTTTCCTTAATTGCAAAATATTATATAGTTTTAACATAAATTCCTTGAAAATCAATACCTTTGAAACTAATCATCAATGTGAGGGTAGAAATGGCTCTAGAAAGAGGGTGTGTGGAAGGAGTGCATAGCACTGGACTTATTATGGCGGGAATGACAGGAGAAAGAAATATGTTAATTTCTTATCGAAACACTATGGGGGGATGTGCTGTCAAGGGGAAGGAAGACTGTCTCTGAGTAGAGTAAGAAAATGTATGGTTGGTATTCTTGGTAAATAAATTTGATGAACAATCTCAGATAATAGAGAAATGTAGTCAGAGGGTTATGAAAAGAGTTGATAGTAGATTTGGTCTTGAAAGCATAAAAAATCATTATTTTCATATTAATTATTGGAATAGGTCCAACAACTAAACTGTAGGATAGTTTTGTTTTCTGTAAATAATACGTGTTCTGATTATTTAAATTTTCAATCTGCTTTACTAATGCCTGAATAAATATATTTTACTATGTGCAATAGTATTACTGTTTTAAGTATTACTGTTAAATATATTAGTATTACTGTTTTAATAATATTACTGTTTATAATAGTATTACTGTTTTAAGTATTACTGTTAAAGAGGATCTAGAATAGATAAATGGAAAATCTAAGCTTTCAAATGTCTAATATTAAAGCACTTTAAAGAAAATAAAATATACAACAAAATAGGAAATAGAAGTTGAAATTTTAGTGGATAATAAATTCATCAGTTTGGGCAGACTTCAAAAGTCATAAAACTCAATTAAAGTAGAAGAAAGAATGAATGATTTTAAATATTACCATGGCTTCTCGTTTTGCTCTTCCCTGCTAGCTCCCAGTTCCCCTTCCTGCATGTCTCCCTCCTTTTGGTGACCATGGTAGTTATTTTTTTTTTTCTTTTTTGAGACGGAGTCTCGCTCTGTCCCCAGGCTGTAGTGCAGTGGCGGGATCTCGGCTCACTGCAAGCTCCGCCTCCAGGTTCACACCATTCTCCTGCCTCAGCCTCCCTGGTAGCTGGAAGTACAGGTGCCCGTCACCACGCCAGGCTAAGTTTTGTATTTTAGTAGAGACGGGGTTTCACCGTGTTAGCCAGGATGGTCTTGATCTCCTGACCTAGTGATCTGCCCACCTCGGCCTCCCAAAGTGCTGGGATTACAGACGTGAGCTACCGCCCCGGCCAACCATGGTAGTATTTTGATGCCATTAACATATTTCTAGTCTCTGAGTATTCATGTCTTAAGCTTCATTTTACATCTAAAATTGTGGAGTGAAGTGATATAACAGAGTTGTATCATGGAAGAGGCAGCAGGCTTAGAAAGATTATTATCAACATTTTATTCTTTAAACAAAATTTTGCATGAAATGTTATCTTTCTTTTCAAAACAATTTGGTGGCTCTAATGAGTGTCCTGAGCCAATTGTAATATTAGCTAATGGAAGGAAAATGATTGGTAAGTGGAAAATTATGTCATTTTACTGAGAAATAGGACAAAATTTTATCCTTTCAAAAGCTCCTAAGTGCAAAATTGGGGAAGATAATAGACTTGAAAGCAACCAGTCTCCAGCACAAACTAGATACACTTGTGCATTACTAGTTGAATTTTAAGGCCAGGCCTACAGACTCAAAGATAAGGTCAAATTGAAAATTCTGAGCATGGTTAATATTCTGAGCCTAGGTAATTATATTCATGGTTACATGTATATGAACGTTTCCTGAATGCATGAATGAGCTACTTAATTATTGATGATCTAATCAAACACAGTAAAAGTGAGCATTCTTTTCCCTTTGTCAATGGGTTGTGAGTGATTAATTCAATAGGAATTCTTTTAATTACTCATACATTAGCGAGGCATTAAATCATTAATTGCTAGAATTTATCTAGCATCTATATATATTTCAGTTGGCAGAGAGAGATTCAAAACCGAGGAGCACCATATAATTTTCAATAGCCCACATGTTCATGTGGACCAACAGTACACTTAATACTTATATAATATCTAGAAATCAGTTTTAACTCAGCTAAATGATTACATTTACTCAACTATTTTCTTTATTATACAAAATTTTAATGTATTGAAAACAATGATAAATGACAAGAGGTTTTACATTGAAATTTTCAACAATAAGCTTTCAAATACTTTTTTGAAATATGTCTTTGAGTTCAGTTAAACAGTCCTATTTACTCAGATCTTGCCAGATGTTTGTATTAGGAAACTCAAGAATAACCAAACGTTTTAATCAGTTTTGACTTTGTCAGAGTCGTTTACAAAGATAAAATGCATACCTACACACACACACACACCCATCAGTATATACATACACACTATATATACATAGATCATGTAAAAAATATATATCTTTATATATACATGAGATATTTATATCTCATGTATATATATACAATCATGTTAAAAAAAAAAAAAAAAAAAACTTGTGTTATCTGCATTTCGCCAATAGTGTCAAGCACTCTTTTGTGTGTGTGATAGGGTCTCGCTCTGTTGCCCAGGCTAGAGTACAGTGGCATAATCATGGTGCACAGCAGCCTTAACCTCCTGGGCTCAAGTGATCTTCCCACCTCAGCCTCCTGGGTAGCTGGGACCACAGGTGTGTGCCACCACTCCCGGATAATTTTTTTGTAAAGATGTGGTTTCGTCATGTTACTCAGGCTGGTCTAAACTCCTTAACTCAAGGAATCCTCCCACCGTAGCCTCCCAAACTGCTGGGTTTACAGGCATAAGCTACCACACTTGGCCCACAAGAACTTTTGAAAATGCTTTAATAATTGTAATGATATGAAACTGAGGGGGGGTTTCTTGAGTGAAACTCTCCTAATAAAGATTTCATGAAAGAATTTAGTAATCAGCATTGAAGAATACCTGGCTACATTCATGGATTTCAGAGTTTGAGTCATCCTGTTTGGTGTGGCTTGAAAACAGGCAACAAGTATAATTTTCACCACTCAGGCCTTTTTTTCTGATATTTGAGGTTTAGAAGACCAGAGCATATGAGTATCTTTTGCACATGGCTACATCAGAAAATCTAAGAATGATGGGAGTGAACTTTATGAACCAAGGCAGTCCAGAATGTCTTTGAGATAGAAAAGATGCATTCTAATTCAAGAATAAAGTCTGTATCTGAGTACCCAACTTCAATGTTATATAATTCCAAGTTTGATGAGTTTTAAGTATAATCTAGTCCAGTCTCTTCATGCTCTAAGAAACAGATCTGTAGAGTGGATTGGTAATTGACCTTTAGCCACACAGCAATTCATCGGCAACACTGGTCAATGTCTCATTGGCCCTGTTTGCCATGAAACCACAGAAGGTCTAAGAGTCAACAGGTGTGAATTGAGTTCAGGTCTTGACCAAAGAGTAAAGATGCAAGGGCTTTGGTTTGTTTGTTTTTTCCAGGATTTACGTCCTAAGTTCAGTATGTAAGAGTTAAATTAAGTAATATCAAAATTAGCCTAGAAAATACTTTTCAGTCATCCAGAATGTACAGCATGCATTAATAAATCTAATTTGTCCAGTTTTCTTCCAGCATTGAAAGAGGTCATGATTTCTTTGGTAAATATAAGATGAAGTAATTGATTAGAGTTTAAATGACACTGTACAAGAAATGCAGGCCATTTTGTATGCTTGGTGAATTATTTATTTTGTTGACTATTGACAACACATGGTAAGTCTCCTCCACAATGAATCGACTGACCCTGGGCAAGTTACCTAACATGGTTTAACTTCAGTTTTTTTCATCTCTAATTTCTTTTGTTTTAATAACCTGGTCTTCAAGCTTACTTTCTAAAGAGGAATGTCATCATGTCAAAATATAGTGATATCCAGGTATTAATTAAAATGGTAGGGGTTTTCATGACTGACAAGAGCTATAGGCTTGGATCTTTATCATCTCCGTATGCCCCATTACACCAAATACATGGTAGCACCTCAATATATGCTTATGATGTGATTAATATAATATTGACTTAATTATTGAGTGGTGGTTATTGATGGTAGATTAAAATTTCCCCTCAATCTTATTGCATTTAATTATTTAAATTATTTTACCATATTTATATTTCTATTTAAATATCTTCTCTGTAAAGTCAGAGAAAACCAATTTTAAGGATATTAATGTTTGCATACAAAGATACACACACAAACACATTTATATATTTACACATATGTGCATATGAATATAACAAACTTTCACTAAGCTGTTTCATTTCACATTGTAAATAATTGACTAAGTGACCTCAAATCTATTAGGTCATAGGTATGATAGAATTACAAATAAACAATAGGAAGATGAAAGCCAGAAGACAGATGTAGGCAGCTAGATGGCATCCAACATGTCAATTACAGTAGTGAAATGCAGTTATTGTGTGAAGTATTGCAAATCATGATTATTCTTTCCCCAAAACAAAGAAATAAAAAAAAAAAAAACTTTTCTTTTCCCATTTTCAGCAAAACCTGTTTGTTTGTATATCAAAACGTAAAACTGCTGTACAAAATATGGCAATTTAACTGCCATCCAGTGCCAGCAATATAGAGCCAGCCATGGGCAGAGTTGGAACATTGAACACTGCAGTGACTGGTATGACACGCATAAAAGGTTCTACACATTCATGTTGTAGTCAATTACCAGTTATTTTGTGTTGTTACTAAAAAATACCTTTTTTTTCCAAATATAAAGCAGACCTAGGACTTTTGTGAGCAACTTGACTCATGGCCTAGATTTTCCAGGATTCTAGGGTTTGTGTTTGAGCATTCAAACTGTTTACGAGGCTCTCACTCTGGCAGCCAAATCATCAGGTAGGAAAATCCATAATTAGAATAATCTTGTTTTTTTTTTAAAGCTGACAGACAGTTGCTTTCATTAAGTTATGCCCCACCCAATGAAGCTCAAAACTGAGAACAATTCCTTCGCTCACCTAGTATGAAACTTTCTTACTGAGGTCTCACTAGATGGGGCCTGTTAAAACCACACCAGAGGAATTTCGTTATTGCAGACCAGCCATTCCTTTAATAAGGCTGAGCAAATCATTGAGCTAATTTAGCAAGTTCACATATTTTATAGTTGTATTCTTACAATCTAAATGGACCCAATAAATACTGCCTAGTCTTTGATAGATCATATTCTCTGCTCCTGTTTTCAGAATTCTTCTTTTCCCTCAGTTTTGCAAAGCCTACAGTAAATACGCTACAGTTTAGCTGGTGTAGTGTGTTTACACAGAGAGGTGTGAAGCACTTCCACAGATTAAAGATGAGATACAGATCCATGTCCCAGGACGACATCCCCTGCTCCTATGTGGGGCCCTCGTGGTATTCAAATAGTGACTTGGAGTGTTTCCTCCTATGGGGTCTCTTTATCATGACATTTATTTGAATAGGGTTTTCCTGCATTACACACACATTTTGGCTAGAAATTAGAAAACAAAATCACAAACAGTAATTTATTTTGGAAATGAATTAAAAAAACAGAATATCAATTCAGGAGAGAAGAAAGAGGTACCTTATAGCGATAGTAATGCTTGGCAGATAAATGTTAATCTGAGTACCTCACTAACTGATTGTTAGTGATTTGAAAATGATTCCTTAAGAGGGAAACAAGGAAAATAGAGGCAGACTCCTTGGAGAATATCAATTTATTGATCATGAAAATCAGAAAGCATAGGATGTAGATGTGATCAATAAAAGGAAATATATACAATTATAATTGTCAATTTACAATAAAATTGTCAACATAATTGACAGGTAAAATTTTAGAGTGAATACTACAATATCTAAAATTTTAAATTACCATTTTGGGCTTAATTCTCACTCTGTCATCCAGTCTGGAGTGCAGTGGTGTGATCTCAGCTCACTGCCACCTCTGCCTCCCGGGTTCAAGCGATTCTCCTACCTCAGCCTCTCGAGTAGCTGGGATTACAGGTGCACCACCATGCCCTGCTAATTTTGTATTTTAGTAGAGATGAGGTTTTACTATGTTGGTCAGGCTGGTCTCGAACTCCTGACCTCATGATTCTCCCACCTCGGCCTCCCAAAGTGCTGGGATTATAGGCGTGAGCCACCGCACCCAGCCCTGAGTCGTTTTTTTAAATTCAGATTACTGGGACTATTCCTCATCAACTGAATTATAATTGTTGCAAAAGAGGTTCAGAAGTCTATAGTTTTAAGAAGCCCCCCTGTGTGAGAAGAGTCAAATGCATAATTTGCATAGATCCTCTCACGTTCAAAGTTCTGTGATTCTATGAGAATATGCAAAAAGCAATGGACAACATAAAGGAAAAGAAACAATAAAGATGTTACATTCATTTCATAGAACAAGTTTGAATTGGTCTAATTTAAACAACCTTTGTTCTTTCTTTATTCAAATTGAATGCCTCACCTTCAGATTTGCATCAAAACTTGAAACCATATGTCTTAAAGCGGAAAGGCTTTAGTGTCTTAAATAGTGTGCCCACTGTGGGAACTAAATTTCTAATTGGTGACTGACTTACATTTGTGATTATAGGAATTTCTTCTATTGGTCATTTACTAGTTGAGGTTCATGACTTTCCTTTGGTTTTCTTAGAACATTTTCCTAATAGGACATATTTATTACCAATTAATCCAAAGTAAAATTAAGTTTTAGCTCCCCACCGTATAACCAAACACTCCTTAAGAATAAAAAATGAATGGCAATTCAGAAGAACAAAACAAGCCATCATTATGGGTTTGGAAAGTTAATTAGAGCACAAATTAGCAATGGTTCCTATAATGATGGCCAAATGTCTAATTGTTCCCAGCAGTCAGAGAAGCCAATTCTTATGCAGGTTTTCAGGTTCCTTGAGGTTAAATTGTCAGACTTAGCAAAATAGTATTCATGTATAGAACTGGATTCATCTACCGAGGAAGATCAATGTCAGTGACCTGCAGATTAAAGCATAAGAACGTGGAAAGTTCATTGAGGGCCACTCTGGACCAATAATGATTTTGGCATATTGCAATAAGAGCTTTGAGTCATTTCCACGCACTTTAGGTGAAATGTGTAAGTTAAAATTGTTAATGATGGATGAGAATATTACAGGATTTCTCCAAGACTACGAGACTCATACACTTTTAGAGCAACAGCTTAAATTTCATGGGATCTTTGATATTCCTTATAAAAAAGTATTGATTTTATTGTAAATACTTCCTGAAATTCCTTTGCATGTTAAAACAGAGAGAAAATTTTCCACCTGCTTATGTTGTCTGTTGGTCCAGTGAAAAAAAGCACATCATCTTTGTGGAGGGAAGAAGTTTAAACTTCCCTCTGAAGGTTTGATTAATGCAGTTTGCTGAAATAAACTGATAATAAATAGATTAACAGAAGAAGAGACACACAAATTTATTAACATGCACATGTGCATGGGAGACACATCAAATATAAGGCTCAAAAAAGTGGCAGATGGCTGAAGCTTAAATAGCATCCTCTTCATAGGGGAGAGGAAGTAGGGAAAGGCAGGCAATTTTGAGGGTAGTAAATTATTTTTTAGGAGCGTTGATCTGGCCTGAACAATAGTTTGTAAGGGATTATTTATAAAACTGAATGAGACTTGAGGAACAGACAATAGCTCTTGACAAAGTCTGTCCATGTTTAATGACACTTCTCAGCCTTCCTTCCTGAGATACGAATTTAATCCTCTATGGTTAATGAAATTTCAGGGTGGGGAACAAAGGTAATTGCTTCTGGAGGAGCTTCAGAGAAGGAAACTTCAGAGAGAGTGCAATCTTGTGTTTTTTGGGTAGGAGAGGGAGAAACAAATGAAGGTCAGAAAGTCCTTGTTTCTAACATTGCTTCTAAGGCCTTTTAATTTCCTTTGGATCAAATTGCTGAACGGATCAAGCTCTATACTTTGGAGTATTGTCTGAGCCCCAATATCTTTACGTATTTGAATGCACATAATTCTCACATAACTCCCTCAACCATTGGAAAAACACTATACAAACTTGCATTATATACGTTTGTCTTCACTGGTTCATTGGAGCAGAAGTTGTCCTTCTGATAGGAAGCTTTGGACTTTTTTTCTCTAAGTAGTCTAGCAGAGTTTTATTATTTTTAATTTATTCATTCAACAAATATATACTGAGGGCCAGCTCTATGCCAGGCATCATGTTAGGTGGTAAGAGTCAAAAGAAAATGAGGGACACTTTTACAACCTTCATGTTGTTTATTAAGACCATGATGTTCTTATTATGCCCCATATTAAAGTATATGCTGAGAATTCCTCTTCCAACCATGAAGAGTCGTCAGGATTGAACAAACCCACGCACCATGAATAACGATAAAACCAGACAAGATTTTCAGACATTTGGACATCAAGTAGCACAGAAATGTGATACTCAGAAGAAGGAAAACAAAGATGGCAATCTCTACAATCATTCTTGTTTTCTGCCTAGAGCCCTTTCCAGACCACACCAGAGGGAAGGAAATCCCAAGTAAAATATATTAGTCATGCTGATAAAGATTGGAGGTCAGGAAGGTGAAAATGGATAGAATTTGTAGACATGAGTACTGTAAAAGAAGGAGCTACATAGAAAAAGCGGCTTCAAAAATCTACACAGGGCTTTCCTTGAGAATTTGGCTATACAAATATGTATAGAAGTGGAAAAAAAAAAAAAAAAAAAAAAAAAAAAAAAAAAAAAAAAAAAAAAACATTAAACATACCCAGAGCTCACAAAGAGCTAAGAACATGTTTGATTCCCACCCAGAGCTGTGGGACCTTGATAATCCTTTAGAGCTATCAGTAGAGACCCCCAAATGGTGACTCTTTAAAAGGACTATTCAGTTCTAGAGTAAATACTAATCAATGCCACTATAATGGGCTTAAGAGAAAAACCTTGAAAGAATCATAGTAACACACAAAAAACATAACAGCCTTTTAAAAATTTAAATTATTTGTAAAATCAAAGCAGACATCAGAATTCAAACACTGAGCAATGTAACATTTATAGTGCCCTTCATCCAAAAGAAACTGCCGCCTGGCAAATAAAGAACCAGAAAATAATAACTATAACCAGAGGAAAAATCTATCAATTAAAATAGACCAATACATGACAGAGGTGATGGAATTAACAGAAAAGGGAGCTTTTAAAAATCTATTATAAATATGATAATTATGCTCAAGGGTTTAAAGAAAGATAGGAACAGAATAGAAATAAAAGTAAATATATAATAAAAGAACCAAATAAAACTTTTAGAGAAAAAATAAATCATGTAAGTCAGACAAAAGGAAACATCTTTAAAATACTAAAATATTTTTGTTGCCTGAGCTTTGTGTGTCAAATCCAATAAATCCTTGCCAACATCAATGTTTTGAAGTTTTTCCCCTCTTTTCTTATAAGAGTTTTGTAGTTTCTGGTCATATACTTAAATATTTAATATATTTTGAGTTTATTTCTGTGTATGGTGTAAGATAAGGGTCTAATTTTATACTGTTGCATGTGGCTACCCAGTTTCCTCAACAGTATTTGTTGAAAAGACTTTTTCCCCTTGTGTTGTCATGACATTCAAAGATCATCTGGCCATATACATGAGTAGTTTTATTTCTGGGCTCTCTATTCTGTTCTATTGACTATGTCTGTCTTTATCTCAGTACCATAATGTTTTCATTACTGTAACTTTGTAATATGTTTTGAAGACAGGAAAAGCAACACCTCCAGCTTTGTTATTCTTACTTATGATTGTTTTGGCTCTTCAGGGTTCTGTGGGGTTACAGAGGAATTTTAAAATTGCTTTTTCTATTTCTGCAAAAAATGTTATTGGGATTTTTATAGAGAATTATATTGACTTTGTAGATTGATATAGGTAATATAGACATTTTAGCAATATTAAGTTTTCCAATGCATAAGCATGTGATTGCTTTCCATTTATTTATGTTATTTGCAATTTATTTCACCAATGTTTTGTAGTTTTTGATGTACAGACAGCAAAGGAAATAGCAGAATAAAATGGCAGCCTACAGAATGGGAGAAAATATTTGCAAATCATATACTTTATAAGGGGTTAATATCCAAAATACATAAGGAACTCCCTCAACTCATTAACAATAACAACAACAACAAATAAGAAGATATTTTAAATGGGCAAAGGGCTTAAATAGATATTTCCTCAAAGAAGACATACAAATGGCCAACAAGTGTATGAAAAGATAATCAGGATAATTAATTATCAGATAAATATTAATCAAAACCACAATAAGATATCACCTCACACCTTTAGTGCGGCCATTATTAAGAAAAAAAAAGACACATGCTGGTAAAGATGTAGAAAAATTGGAATCCTTGTACACTGTGGGAGGAAATACAAAATGATACAGTATGGAGCTTCTCCTCAAAATTAAAGACAGAACTATCAGATGATCCAGTGATTCCACTTCATTTAATTAAAATGAATACGTTTTTAAATTAATGGATGGATGAACAAATTAGTGAATAAAAGCCTCTTGAAGTCTTGCTCATTTATCATTTCAACTCAAGCATCATGTCAGATAAAAATATGTTTTATGTTATATACATTGAAAATATTACATGAATTGACAAACGGTGTATTTTGCCATACGTTTAAAAGTTAATATTGTCAAACATGTCTGTAATTTTTATAGAAATATTGTTTCTCCATGTCTTCTTTCAGTTCAATTTCGCTTATAAATAATGTGCCTTAAATTTATGCTTATTTTGTTTCCAGCATGTTTATTTCATTTCATTGAAGTTTTAACATGTA
>NW_016805866.1:5478145-5481732 GCF_001698545.2 Rhinopithecus bieti | reverse complement strand
ACTTGGAATTACATTAAATTAATACTTTTTATACTTTTCTATACTTTTAAATATAACATCTTCCTATTGATGAATATGGTATATATTTTCACTTTTAAAAAAGTTTTTAATCCTTGTCCTGAAATATTTTCTTATTTTCTTCATATAGAGCCTATATCTTCATTTTTAATGCATTCTAAAATAATTTATATTATTGATTATGTGTGAAATATTTTTTCATTTTCACATCTGGCTAGCTGATAATATTCTCATATTCAAATATATTTATTTCTCAAGTTTCAACAGAATTATCTTGGGTTTGTTTATTATATGCATTCCTACTCTTTAAATTTTTTAAAAGCTGCATATATATGATATAGATATGGATATAGATATAGATATAGATATAGATATAGATATAGATATAGATATAGATTTGAGACAAGGTCTCACTCTGGCACCCAGGCTGGAGTGCAGTGGCACAGTCATCACTCACTCCAGCCTCAAAATCCTGGGCTCAAGCCATCCTCAGCCAGCCACCTGAGTACCAGGAATAAAAGCATGCACCCTTATGGCTAATATTTTTACTTTTCTGCAAAAGTGGGGTCTCACTATGTTGCCCAGGTTGGTCTTAAACTCCCGACCTCAAACCCTCAAGCAATCCTCCTGTCTTGGCCTCCCCAAATGATGTGGTTACACATGAGCCATCACGCTCAGCCAAATTCTATATATTCTATACTAAAACTTTCACCACTTTGACTTAAATATATTTGATAAAACATGATGGATCAAATATTCATGTTCTTTACAACATTATTGGTCAAGTACAATTAGTTATGCCATGGAAATAAAGCATTCATTTTTATTTTCAATACATAGCATTCAGTTAAATATGATGTTATCATATATCTGTGGTTATAGCTCATTTCCTGATTTTCAAGTTTACATGTTTTATTTATTTTATTTATTTATCTCGTAGAAATTACAAAAAAAACTACTTTTTTTGAAGTTGGCATTTTCATAGGCAGAGCTTTTGGATTCATGTGTCCTTTTGTCTTTTTTTTTTCCTACTTTTTTTTTTTACTTTTTTGAGCTGGAGTCTCGCTCTGTTGCCCAGGCTGGAGTGCAGTGGCACAGTCTCAGCTCACTGCAACCTCTGCCTCCCAGGTTCAAGTGATTCTCCTGCCTCAGCCTCCCTAGTAGCTGGGACTACAGGCGCGCGCCACCACACCTGGCTCATTTTTGTATTTCTAGTAGAGACGGGGTTTCACCACGTTGGTCAGACTGGTCTCGAACTCCTGACCTCATGATCCACCCACCTCACCTCTCAAAGTGCTAGATTACAGTTATAAACCACTGTGCCTGGCCTTTTTTCCTACTTTTTAACTTAACTTTTTCTATTTGTAAATATTTTTTCCAGTTTTTTTTATTCTTTTTAAGTTTCTTTATATAGTTGCTAAATTATTTCATTTTTTAAATAATAACCAGGTCATCTAAGACTTTATATTTCCCCTGCTTTCCCTTGTTTACACTTTGGTTTTAGTTTTTCAATCTAATAGTTTATTGATTTTAATGGGAGAATTTGGCCCATTCATATTTATTTGTGTGTCCTTTTTTTCTCTCTCGGTCTCTGTCGTTTTGACTGAAGTAATTAATTTACTTTCTATTTTGTGATATTATTCAGTCTAGACTCCCTTGTTTTTGTTTTATTTTTTTATTTTTTTATTTTTATTTTTTCCTGAAGCGCTCTCACTCTGTCACCCAGGCTGGAGTGCAGTGGCGCGATCTCAGCTCACTGCAAGCTCCGCCTCCCAGGTTCACACCATTGTCCTGCCTCAACCTCCTGAGTAGCTGGGACTACAGGTGTCTGCCACCACACCTGGCTAATTTTTTGTATTTTTAGTGGAGACGGGGTTTCACCATGTTAGCCAGGATGGTCTCCATCTCCTGACCTCGTGATCCGCCCGCCTCAGCCTCCCAAAGTGCTGGGATTACAGGCATGAGTCCCCGCACCCAGCCTGAAGTAATTAATTTACTTTCTATTTTGTGATATTATTCAGTCTAGACTCCCTTGTTTTAAAATTTTATTTGTGCTTAAATTCCTTATCTTATCTCTTACTGTTCAATGTATGCTTATTTGTTATTTTAAGGAAACACAATATTAACTATGCCTGCTTTTTCTCCTGGTGTTGTCCCACTGCCCTCTATCATATGAAGTGATCTTTAGAATACATTTTAATTATTTCTTCCCTTCAAGATGAGAGAAGTTGCTTTTCAATTAACTACCAATAATACCTTGAGCAGACACATCTCCATTCTCTCTCTATCTCCTTCCAAACCTGAGATACTTTAGTGTCACTTATTTCAGATGGTTAGAAATAACATGTTATTATTATTAGAAATAATGATAATTTATTATTATTAACATAATAAGCTGTTTGCATTTTTCTTCTATTTCATGCACATTTAGACGTTTCCAGACAATATAATTACTTATGTATATTTAATTATATGTTTTATGTTTTATGATTTACACTGTGCTCTCTCCTTTTACTTTTCCCTAGAAGTTTCTGTTGTAAATAATTTACTGTTTGTTTATTATATATTTCTAGCGTTTTCATCAGATAAGTTAAAGGCTGATTTAGTAATTCCTTTATCAACTTTTTCTCATCCTGAAGAGTTAAATAATATTTATTTGCTGGTAGAAAATTATTCGGTTTAGTAATTTTGTCTCAGTCATGTATGTTGATGTTATATGGCCATTTTATAACATATAATAATTCAGATGGATAGTGTGATGTGTTTGTATTCCCTTCGCAATAAACTTTTTCTTTCAGCCTGAAAAGTTGTAAAAAATATTCACTTTATCCGTAAAAGTTAGGATTTTTACCATGAGTTTTGTCTTTTTCCGTTTGGAAGTGGACGAGAATTCTATTCTGGAAGCAGAATAAACTGTATCCAACTCTGTTTACAATGAGAATTCATTGATATTTGAAATAATTCAAAATTGTAATGTGACCAAGATTTATTTCCAATAATATTTCTGAGTGGAAGCCAGGATTGAATATGAAGCAGAAACAGGACCACTGGGTAAGAATGACTTTCTGTTATTGGAGAGGTACATGTGATAATAGATTTAGCAAACATCGGAAATTAAAAGACACATGCACATATACACCACACACATACACCTAGGTCATCTGTGTACATCAATTGCAAACCTGGCTCCAGTTCTCTCTCTCTCTCTCTCTCTCTCTCTCTCTCTCTCTCTCTCTCTGTGTGTGTGTATATGTGTATATGCTTTTTCTCATGACACATTGCAACTTATTTTTTTGAAGGTGAAGTCAATTGTTTTCCCCTTAAAGCTAAGGTTTGTTATCTGTTTAGGTATATCAAATTCACAATAGGAGATACTGTGACAATTCCAGAAGAGAATGTGTGTACTTCTGCTCTCTTTCTCACTCACTTTTTTTTAGAAGCTGGCCACTATGACAGTCAATGCAGATTAGTCCACTGGAGGCTGAGAGATGATGCAAAACAAAACCAAGTTGTCCTATACAAAGCCCCTGACTTTTATTTATTTATTTATTTATTTAATTTTATTTTTA
>NW_016805866.1:5468544-5477969 GCF_001698545.2 Rhinopithecus bieti | reverse complement strand
CTCACTTTTTTTTAGAAGCTGGCCACTATGACAGTCAATGCAGATTAGTCCACTGGAGGCTGAGAGATGATGCAAAACAAAACCAAGTTGTCCTATACAAAGCCCCTGACTTTTTATTTATTTATTTATTTATTTATTTATTTATTTATTTATTTATTTATTTTGAGACAGAGCTTCGCTCTTGTTGCCTAGTCTGGAGTGGAGTGCAGTGACACCATCTCGGCTCACTGAAACCTCTGTCTCCTAGGTTCAAGCGATTCTTCTGATTCAGCCTCCCAGGTAGTTGGGATTACAAATGCTCACCACCAAGTCTGGCTAATTTTTGTATTTTTAGCAGAGACAAGGTTTCACAATGTTGGCCAGTCTGGTCTTGAACTCCTCACCTCAGGTGATACACCTGCCTCTGCCTCCCAAAGTGCCAAAGTGCTGGGATTACAGACGTGAGCCACTGCGCCCGGCCAAAGCCTTGGACTTGTGATAGAACCTTGCCAAGATCAGCAAAACTACCCAAGCTACCGACAGTCATCGACAGAGGTATGAATTAGCACAACTGAGAGAATAACCACTCAGCTACTTTGCAGACTTGAAACCAATTAAATTTGCGTTGTTTTAAGTCACTGAGACTTGTGGCTGTTGGTTCTCAGCATTATTATAATCAGTGACTGAAGACCATATAGACGAAATGTGATATATTAGAAATAAACTGAAGCTAGAATAAAATTTAGTGTTATTATTTTATACTTAATTAGATCTATTCATAGTACGCTGAATTCATTTATCCAACAACTAGGGCTAATATAGATTGGTTTATCTTGGAAACAGAATGACTTTGTAATTCTTCCATGTATGAAGTTTATATGAATTTGTTGTTGTTGTTGTTGTTGTTGTTGTCGTTATGCAGTATTCCTCTGTCGTTCAGGCTGGAGTTCAGTGGTGCAATCTCAACTCACTGCAACCTCCGCTTTCTGGGTTCAAGAGATTCTCATGCTTCAGCCTCCCTAGTAGCTGGGATTACAGGCGCCTGTCACCATGTCTGGCTAATTGTTTTGTATTTTTAGTAAAGACAGGTTTCGCCGTGTTGGCCAGGCTGGTCAAGAACTCCTGACCTCAGGTGATCTACACACGTCGGCCTCCCAAAGTGTTGGGAGCCACCACCTTGGCCAGTTTATACGAGTTGACTTATAATACAGTGCAGACACACCTCATTGTAACTGCACTGGGAGACTTACTGTTTTAGAACACATGAAGACACACTGGGAATGATGTTAAAGGCTCTAAGGTATAAACAATTTGGGGTAGCACCTTGACTCATGTTAAATTTGAACCAGTTAGTAAATATATTCTTTTTTGGGACAACTTCTAGGATGTTTTCTTCAATGCTTTGAACATATAATTTCAATAAGAAAAATTCCAAGGCAGGATTTAGATTGGTTTGCTTGTACTACCTGACTCTGCCTGTTTCATTTCTTGTGGTTTATGGGATAAAGTTTTATAATTAGCTTAGGTCTTCTGTCCAAGACTGTGTCAAGACATGGGATAGTGTGATGGGCAACTGTGATGGTGAAAAAGAAGAAAGCTTGATGAAAGTATGGAATGCCATTACTGAAAGAAGAAATCTATGTGTTCTTAAGACGTGGATAGATGTTGATTGAGTCTCACTTGTTGATGTGCCTTTGATGTGGCTACACCAATAAAATTTTCTGAATTGTTGTCATAAAAGTTGTTCAGGTACAAGGCATTTGTCGCAATAGTCTGGGAATGTTAGTGTTATGAATTAAATAATAACATTTTACAAAATATAAAAAAATCAAAATTTATTCAGAAAAAAGAAGAAAATATATTAAATATTACCATCCAGAAAACTTAATCTTGTTCTGTAAACATATTCTAGCATGGGTTACTATGATGTAATTAAAATGGAAATAGCATAACAATTATTTTTTATTTGGATAATTTCATAAATTTATTTCTTATGTAAGTTTAATTATTAAAGCAAAATTTTGGTGAAGCATGAGATATGAACAATGAAACTAACTTAATAAAAGTATATGGTATTGTGTCAGATAATATGATATAAAATCAACTTTGTAAATAACATGATTGCTATCATTTCTTTTTCTAGATCTTGGACATATTACAAGACAATAAAAATTAAACCAATTTCATAGTTAAAGAATATTGATGCCATCAAAGCTATAAAGAATATTTATAATTATGGTTATTTATTCCACTAGATGAAGACTTTTTCATCAAAATTCCATTTGAATATATACTTTAACATTTATAATCTAGGAAATATTATTTCTTTAAAAAATTTGGGCCTATATATTGGCTAAAGAATTTACTTGTGAAGGCTGGGTTAGGTGGCTCATATTATAATCCCAGCACTTTGCGAGGCTGAGGCAGGTGGATCACTTGAGCTTGGGAGTTTGAGACTAGCCTTGGAAGTGTGATGAGATCATGTCTCTGCAAAAAGTACAAAAATTACCTGGGCATGATGGCATGTGCTTGTGGTCCCAATTAGTCGGGAGGCTGAGGAGGGAGATTGCCTGAGACCTGGAGTTTGTGGCTGCAGTGAGCTGTGATCATGTCACTGCACTACAGCCTGGGGAATGGAGCAAAATCTTTCCTCAAAAACAATAATTTACTTGTGGCAACTATACATAGAGGTCAGTGATTAGCAAGTTATAATTGAGATAAATTGCTTTAATTTGCATTTATTCATTGCGCCTTACTAGTAAAACTCAAGCATTGGAAATTTAACACTTTCATAAATGTACTTAAAGAGACTGCAGAGATTTTGATTTTTTAATTTTCATTAAATAGAGAGTACATTGTAGAGCTCAGTTATTTTCAGAAAATTCTGAGAATCATAATGTAGAAGAAAAAAAAGATAGTAGAAAACTAAAACTTTTAAAAGGACCACTCCTCGCATCTGCCTGTAAAATATGAAAGTAGATTGAGGTAGTTAGAAATAGAGTTATAAAATAATTGATCAAAGTATATGGAAGGAAGAGAAAACCAGGAATATTTTCTATTTAGAATTCAAAATTGGCTGAACAAATGAGTGAGTAAATGAATGAAAGTTATTATTTGAGCATCAATTATTTTTTAAACATGGTCGCGGTATAGAAGTAAATGTCTTGTGATCTGACATTGAGAAAGCATTGTTTATTATAAGTAGAAAGATACAAACACTTATGTAAATAAAATAATAGAGGTATTCCTGTAGACAGGGTATAGAGGAAGTGAGAGGAAGAGGAAGAAACAAGAAGAAAGAGAAAAGAAATGGGAAGAAAATAGAAAGGAAAGAAGCAGAGAGAAATAAATTGTATTAATGTAATGAGAATCCAAAATGATTCCTGGTTTTGGAATCTCATAATGTAGCACCATTAGAGCTACAAAGATATATAAAGATAATATACTTTAACTTCTGTAAATATTCGTAATAAAAGTCAGTATTACTTTTGACGAATGTGCTCAGAGATTAAACAAGTTTCGTTTCCCACAGCTCTCAAACTATGTAACCGCTTCATATATTCAATAACTCTTGAAGTGAATAAATAAACTGGTTATAGCTCGTCAGGCCATTGAAGGAAATGGAGGCAGACATACAAATAAAAGTGTCACTCTATTCTCATGCAAAAACATGAATGGAGGCTAGCAGTCCGGAGACAGATAAAACCCTTTGCACACTACCTAGAGTTCAGTAAAGCTGGAATGGAAGATAGAGGCAGCAGGGCAGAGGAGTGAATCAGATAAGAGATTAGGAAGAAAGGCCAGAGAGGTAGAGCCAGGTTATTTATGTATTCATTTGCTTCCTCTCTGTACTATTCTGTAAGCAAGATAAGGTTGCCTAAATGTAATTTGATGTTGTTTTAGTCCACTCTTACACTATTATTAAAAAAAAAAAAAAAAAAAAAAAAACCCTGAGATTGGGTAATTTATAAATGAAAGAGGTTAATTGACTTACAGTTCTGCATGGCTAGGGAGGCCTCAGGAAACTTACAATCATGATGGAAGGTGAAGGGAAAGCAAGAACCTTCTTCACATGGTGGCAGAAAGAAGAGAGAGAGGGAGGAAGCACCAGATACTTATCAAACAACTAGATCTCCTGAGAAATCACTCTCTCTATTTGAGAACAGTGTAGGGGAGCGGCCCTCATGAGCCAATCACCTCCCACCAAGTCCCTCCCTTGACATGTGGGGATTACAATTCAAGATGATATTTGGATGGGGACACAGACCCAAATCATATCAGATGTGCATTGAAAAAAAAATCAGAAATTTAAAACAGTATTAGCCAAAGAGAGGTTTCTGGATACCATTGATACCATGGTATATTATTATTTATCTTTTAAAAACTGTATATGTATAAGAGTGAGAGGGTGATCCTATGGTCAAATGAATTTGAGGAACTCTTTGTTGAAAAAACCTATATATGACTATATCACAACTTCACCTAGGAGCATAAAGGAGCATAGTACTCAATTTTTTTTTCTGGAATCATTTGATGAAGGAACATTTTGTCTCAAAATATCTGTGAACATTATCTTGGGCAATGTTGTTGTAGAGGATGGAATGAAATACACTAGTCTGGAGATAGGCATAAATTTTAGAAAACATTGAAGTATTCAAAGCAATGTTGTTAGAGGTTATAAAAGGCAATAATAGTGTGGTTGGATAGGCTGAGATATATCCAGAAGGGTAAAGTAGAAAAAACTTGATATTGGATATTATTAGTCAGGGAAATGGCAGAGCAAAATTGTCCCTTGATTTGTAGCTATGTTGTTTATCTGTATCATTTATTGTTGCATAACAATCTACTATTAAGTTTATCGACTTGAAACAACATACATTTGTTATCTCCCATCTTCTGTAAAATAGGAATCAATGAACAACGTAGGTGGGTCCACTGGTTTGAGGTTTTCTCAAACCTGCCATCAAAGTATCAGCTGAAGCTGCAATGTCATCTGAAGGGTCAACAAGAAAGATCTGCTTTCAAGCCGACCTACATCTTTATTTTTGGAATTCAGTTCTTTGTAGGCTGCTGGAGTAAAGGTCTAAGTTACTGCCTGGCTTATGCTACAGAGGCCACTCTCAGTTCTTTTATCACATTGGGTTCTCCATAGGACAATTTGCTTTATCAGAACGATCAAGCAGAGATAACAAGCAAAAGAAAGATTGCTAACAAGACAGAAGTCACCATCTTGTATTACTTAATTTTGGAAGTGATATCCAATCACAGGTATTATATTTAGTTTGCTAAAAGCAAGTCATTAGGTCCAGCCCACACTGATGAAGAGGAATGCAAAATTACAATTAGATAGGAGGAAGAAATTCAAGAGATCTACTGAACATCACAATGACAATCATTAATAACAATATATTGTATACTTGACAATGTATGAAACAGTACATTTGAAGTGTTCTTGCCACACAAAAATGATATGTATGTCAGGTGATGCATATTTTAAGTATCTTTATTTAGCCCTTCCACAATGTCTACATACATCAAAACATCATGTTAAATGCCATAACTACAAACAATTAGTAGTTGTAAATTTAAAAAACAAATTTAACTTTTTAATTTAAAATTTAAAAAATTGAAAAGAGAAAAGAATTACAACAAGGGTACAAATTATAGTAGATGCAAATTGTTACAGGCCATTTTAGAAGACTGTCTGCTGTATTATCTAATGGTAAGTATTAAAATAAATTTCTGGAGTTTTCCTCTTAGGGAAGACTGTTAATTAAAATAATGGCAAATAAGAACCCCGCCCCAACAAAAAAACCTCTCTATCTTTAAAGTATATGTAACATTATTTCCTGTTTTTAAAAAATATCTAAAGATTATTAGGGGCCGGGCACAGTGGCTCACACCTGTAATCCCAGCACTTTGGGAAGCCGAGGTGGGGGGGATCACTTGGGGTCAGGAGTTTGAGATCAGCCTGGCGAACATGGTGAAACTCTGTCTGTATTAAAAATACAAAAATTAGCCGGGTGTGGTGGTGGGCGCCTGTAATCACAGCTACTCAGGAGACTGAGGCATGAGAACCGCTTGAACCCAGGAGGCAGAGATTGCAGTGAGCCAAGATTGCACTACTGCACTCCAGCCTGGGTGATAGAACAAGACTCAGTCTCAAAAAAAAAAAAAAAAAAAAAAAAAAAAAAAAAAAAAAAAAAAAAAAAAAAAAAAAAAAAAATTAGCGAGCTTCTTTGTTAAACTACCTGATGCATCAAAGCGTTTTTGTAACTTGAGGAATCTATGAGCTAAACTGAGAAGTGATCTGTGCACTCAAATGTGAATGTTTTACAAGGTATTTAATGCACACAAAGCAAACTATATCCAGAAATAAATACAATTAATAATTAAACTATTCCAAAATCAGCCTTTATTTTTACTAAAAGTATTATTGAAGCAAAACATACATTTTTTTTCCAATACTGTAACATGATACCCAATATCATGCTTTTCCATCCTTTCTCTTTTTAATGTTTTACACATGTTATGGGAAACCATGTGTTTCTGATTAAGGACTTATTGTTTGCTAAATTGCTGTGGCCTTTCAAATTCTTCACACCCCTTTATCTTCTCATCCCCACCTCTTAATATTACAAATAAACGCATACATGCATTTTTTCAGCTAAAAGATTACTCAGTCCGCTATGCGATCACACTCAAAGCACTTTAAAAGTATGTAAACATACATATGTGGAATTTGGTCTAAATTTCAACTTTATAACTCTAGCCCCAGTAATATTAGGTGGGCTTAGTGATTTAACTTAAGTATTTGAGAGTTACCTAACTGAAGACTGAAAGACTAGTAACTGGAAATCAGAATTATTTATTATACCTTGAACAAAGGTTGAATGATTCTTTTGTTTACAGAAATGTAATGATGCATTACATGGAGCACTGTACCTCTCAAAATAAAGCAGGCTTGCCTAAATCTGGTTGAGTAAAGTAAAATAACTATGTTTGGGTGTGTGTGTGTGTGTGTGTGTGTGTGTGTGTGTAAGAGAGAGAGAGATAGAGAGAGATGGGGAAATAGAAGAGAGAGAGAGAGGCAGAGAGAGAGATCTAATTTGGGAAGTCAAAGTGGCAAATTGCAACAATAATAATTTTGGAAAACAAAGAGCAGGCTGATTAAATGTTAGTCTTAGGTAATTTATTCAGCAAACCGGAAGTATAATTTCAACTTCTATATAACGACAGTCATAATAATCTTTATCTAATGGCGATATTGTGAGTTTTCAATGTGATGGCATCAGGTAGTAGTGAGTACTAGATTGAAAAAGCAGAGGAATATGATGGCCAGGACAAGGAAAGAGGCTGATTTACTTTGAAATGTCAGGGAAAATCTCTATGAGGCAGTAACATTACATTTTAAACTTGAATTGGAAAAGGAGACAGATGAGCAAAGATATGAGAAAGAACATTCTAGGAGAAAGTCATCAAGAAATTGCAAAGGACCTAAGGCAGGAACAAACTTCATGTGTTCAGCTAAAAGAAAAAGACCTGTGGGCTGCAGCTTTCCAAGATGATGATTAGAATTATTAGTGGAGGATAAGGAGTCAATCCAGAGACTATTCACACAAAGTCCTTATAGTTCATGCAAGAGGCTTAAATGTTATTCTAGGGGTGATTGGAAGCAATCGTGGCTTTTTAGTAGTGCAACCATGTGACATAACTTATGTTCTGAAAGAGAGAGAGAGAGCAAGCTTATTCTGGATACTTTACATGGAATAGATTATACAGGAGTTAGAAATAAATTGGGAAGTTTTGAGATAATTTAGGTAGTTCTGGGTAGAGATGATAAGGGTTTTAGAACAGGGAGAATAAAAGGCAAAGGAATGATATGCAGAAATTCAGAATACATTTTTTGAGATCAATCCAATGAAACTCTTTATAGACTTACATCCAAAAAAGGGAGAGAGAGAGGAATCAAATTTGAATCCTAGTTCTTCAGATAAAGTATCTGGATATATGAACAAGAATGGTAGAGGATCTGATTTTGGTTAGGGTCTTAGGAATGTCAAAATTTTGAGAAAGCAATTAAATATTCTATATAGATGGCAGTGTAAATGAGATTTATGATACTTGACTTCAGTGGACCGTGGCTAGAGGTAAGATGGGAATCACTGAAATATAGATTGAATGAGTGTGTTAATATTTATAAAGGACTGGCAATGTCTAACACATAGGACATGTTATCTAATTGTGGAAGTTGCTCTGCTGTTATGATTGCTGCTATTGATAATATGTAAAATATGGAAAGAAAGAAGGATTAATGATCAATCATTATAAACTATTCTAATTTTAATATGATATTGTTAGTTCCATATTCAGAATTGAAACAGAAAACACTAGCAAAAGAGGGTTACAAAGAAAAGAAAGTAAATTAAGGGGAAAATTAAAGCATACACTGTCTTTAAATGTAAGAGAGAATGTGGCCAAAGAAGCAGGAAGTAGGTCTCTATATCAAATGCTGCGAATAGAGGAAACATGATGATAAAAATTGGCTTTTAGATGTAGCAGCCTGAAGGTTGCTGAGAATCTCCAGGAAGAAGAACGTTTTAAATGGAAACTTGCTGGATCAAGAAGAAGAGAAACAGGAAAGAAAAGCAGAGTAATAATAATAAACAATGTTCTGAAAGGTTTAACTAGGAATGGGATGAGAGAGTTAATGGAGTTGATGGGCATATACGTAGAGTTTTTGTTATTGTTTATTTTTAAAATGGTAAATTTTAAGCAGTTTATGTACCACTGGGAATGAACGAAGGAAAATGAAGAAAATCGTTATTTAGGTGAGAGGGGAAATAACAGTAATAACACCTTGAGAAAGCTAGAAGTAATGGAATCCAGAGTACTGATGAAAAGTTTGTACATTGATCAACTTGTTGAAATGTCATTTCTTGTAATAGAAAGAAATCACTTCTTGCCCATTCTCCCATTCTCTGAATGGGAGAGGAAATGCAGGTTAAGATTGTAGAGTAGAAAAAAGGTAGAAGTGATTTCTTCCAATTGCTTCTAATTGTAGGGAGAAGAGATGGGATGTTTCAGATTTTAGGAGAGACTGGAAGGTAGAAATTATTATTTGGAATGAACATGAGAAAGGAGTAGAATGAGATTGCCCAACAGTGTTGATTTCTCATTTGATATTTGAGGCGGTGGGTTTGAACTGTGATTGGTAAGCTCCATTTGATGGTCTCTTTAGTCATGGGTAGTTGCTTGTGTACAGGTACAGAGAAGGAGGTACTGAACTTTAAGTAGATTTAGTGTTTCTGGGTAAATGCAACAGAGGTAGAAAAACACAGTGGCTCATGCCTAAAACTCCAGAACTTTGGGAGGCCAAAGATGGAGGATTACTTGACTCCAGGAGTTTGAGACCAGCCTCGGCAAAAAGTAAGATTGTGTTTATA
>NW_016805866.1:5452854-5468284 GCF_001698545.2 Rhinopithecus bieti | reverse complement strand
AAAAAAAAAAAAAAAAAAAAAAAAAAAAAAAAAATTGGCTAAGCACAGTGGAATGAGCCTCTAGTCCTAGCTACTCAGAAGACTGAGGCAGGAGGATCTCTTGAGCCCAAGAGCTCAAGGCTACAGCGAGCTACAATTGCATTCCATCCAACGATTGCATTCCATCCACTGAACTCCAGCCTGGATAACAAAGTGAAACACACTGTCTGTGGAAAAAGAAAAAGCTGAGGAATTTAAGAATACTATTAAAGTCCTTATCATAATAACACACTACAAGATCTGAAATGAGTACAGAAAAAATTAATGACTTTAAGATGATATTTGATGGAAAAACTAGCACAGACCAATGGAGATAACTTCCCAATGAGAGAGGAAGATTGTTGGAGCAGATGAAAAAGTGGAAGAAGAGAGAGTGGTGTCAGAAAGTTCAATATTCAGAACTTATATTTCAGAAGTAATATGATAATGACAAGATCAATGTTATGACCCTGAGAATGGTCAAATTAAGGTGGAGTAACAGAATATTGGACATGATGAGGTTTAGAATATTTAGGCACTGGATGTTATGTGGGTTATTCAGAGCATCCAATAATTGAAGTCACAAAAAATGGGGACAGTCATAAATGTGTTTGGTGGTAAAATCCTCAACATATAACAAGCTGCATCAAGAACGATAATAAATTGACATCAACAATGAAGTACAGGGGTTGCTATTTTCAGGTAATGTGCAATTAGAAGGAGCTAGAGGTTTTAAAGGAGGAAAAGAGAATGTGACACTTAACTGGTAAAAAGAATAAGGAAGAATATCTTTCCCACGTCCGGGATTTATGTGGGCAGCAGGAGAAACAAATGACTCACGCCATGAAGGGGCAGGGCATGTATTTACCAAGGAACAGAGATTTCTACTCATCCATAAATGTCAAGTAAATAGTGAGAGGCAAGGCTAAAGATAATAGGACATTTCAGAGGACACTATAATAGAAGACATACTGCACTGATAGCTATAAAATACACACACACACACAATATATATATATATAAACTCCGTCTCTACTAAAAATACAAAATTAGCTGAGCGTGATGGTGCTTGCCTGTAATCACAGCTATTTGGGAGGCTGAGGCAGGAGAATCACTGGAACCTGAGAGGTGGAAGTTGCAGTGATCCGAGATTATGCCACTGCACTTCTGCCTGGACAACAAAAGCGAAACTCAGTCTCAAAAAAATAAAAACACCCAACAGTTTGATTTTATCTCTTATGGTCTAGTTTAAAATATGGATAAGTAGGAAATTACAAAGTAATATAATAATGTGATTAGTGAATAAGCTAGTAGGAACATCTAACCTAGTTATCAAATAAAAGGCAGAATTTCACTGAAGTGCAAAGATGCAATTCCCCAATAATAATTAATGGACAATACTTTACAGAGGTGTGTGGATAAAAGAAGTTCCTTATAGTTTGTGTTCCTTTTTTTATTCTTAATGTTGTTTATCTATGCCATCTGTGTTATTCAAACAATAGTGTTAAATGTTTACTTATATTTACTATTTTTAGTCTTTTCAAAGATATGTCTTAAAAAAATTCTCCCATTTATCTTTTATTTATATTTCATTGATTTATAGCTAGCATTATTGATTGTTTTATAATTTCTTAAGTATGACACATTGCTTATTAATTTATAGCCTTTCTTCTTGTTCTGGGCTAAATTGTGTGCCCCCACCACTACTAAATTTATGTTTTAAAGCCTTAATCACCAGTAACTCAGAATGTCACTGTATTTGGAGATAGGGCATTTAAAGTGGTAGTTAGTTAAAATAAGTTGATCAGAAAGGGTCCTAATTCAATATGAATGGTGTCCTAATAAGAAGAGAAAATTTGGACATACAAAAGACACACAAGAGATGCACACACAGAGAAGGAAGATCATGTGAAGATACAAGGAAAAGAAAGCTGTATATAAGTCAAGGAGACAGGCCTCAGGAAAACACACTTCTGCAGGCACCTTGAGATTGGACTTCCAGCCTCTATAACTGTGAGAAGATAAAATTCCGTTGTTTAAGCCACCAATTCTGTGGTATTTTGCTATGGTAGCCCTAGCAAATGAATTCACTTCTTTACTAATCTAAGGATGTAAAAGCCATAAATTTTCCTCTAAGTGCCATTTGAACTGTGTGTGTCACACAGTTTTATAGAAAGTATTTTCATAGTTTTATAGTTATACTTATTTTAAATTATTATTGTGACCTCTTCTGATACATGAACTATTCAGAACAATGTTTATATATTTTCTAAACATGTAGTTTTACATAGTTTTGTTATTGATTTCTAATTTAATGGCAGTATCATGAGGCAAACAACTCTGAATGATTCTAATTCTTTTAAATTTACTGAAGATTTGTGACCTAATTGTCACAAATATTGCATGCATAATCTAGAAGAATATAGAAACTCTCTTGTTGGGAGCATGAATATACATATATCCACTAAATCGAGATTCTAATTTATTTGTCAAATTTTCTGTATTCTTATTAAATGTATAATCTTTTGTCCTACACACTATCAATACAAATCTGTGTATTAATAACTATCTCACATAATGGCAGATTTGCTTATTTCTACATTCTGAATTTTGTTTGTATATTTGCATTTATTTAACAGGTTAATTTAAATATGTATTTATTATGACTTCTTGCTAATTTGAAATGTTTAATCTTGCATAATGGTTTTCCATTTGAAATTTGCATGGGTATACCAGCTTTCTTTCTTATAGTACATGGTTGACTTATCTTTTGCCATCTTTTGCCATCTTTTGTTGTGACTGCTGTTTCTTCCTATTAGACTCTTTCCTCTGATTAGTGAAAATAAAATTCATGCCTTACGTGCCAAACTCAAAGTTGAGTGGCACAATCTCAATTATAAAGAATATGTTATAAAAAAATAGACAATGAAAGAGGAAAAAGTTATTAAATATATTCCCTGACCCTGCACCAGCAATTTTATTCCACACTCTTACTTGCATTGACAATCTGATTTCCCTTCCATGGTATCTTCAGGTTCTTACTCATCAAGATTGACTGGGGGTCACTTGACCAAATACATTTTTCTCCATGTCCAAAATTTAAACAAATAAATAAAAATGTTAATCTTAACCTTGGCAAACAGGGAGGATACTGAAATCTTTGCTCTCTGTGTAGCAATGCATGCTATGGCATCTATAAACATTAACAGCTATCTGTTTAGTGAATGTATATTCATATAAAGCTATGGCATTTAATTGGTGAGCTACATGATGCTACATGGTTCTGAGCTTTTGAGAACTTGGGATCATCTGTTTCAAAGTGCCACAATTCTGTGATTCAAAAACCATATAGAAGACTACTTTTTTTTTTTAATTAAGAGAGTATGTTTGAGCTTTGCATATTGGAGAGAGTGGCTAATCTCCTATCCAGTTAATAATGCAAAACAACCCTGGAGATTTTTCAGAAAAATTGAAACAGCAATTATCTAATTTCCTGAAACGGCATGCATGGATTTGTTGTAGAAACTGTGTTTTAACCAGTCTCAGAGTGGGAGAACTCATGAAAGGCTCTTCTCCTTGTGCCCTGCATATGAGTGTAACATTGCAAGATGTACTAGGCATAGAATGAACTTCTTTATTACTTTAAAACTAATTGTTGTTGTTTTATAATTTGATTAAATCCAAAGATGGACAATTTTCATATTTCTTATACAATTTATAAATTTATTATAACAATTTTCTAGCAGATGGAGTTTTTAACAGATAGGTACAGTAGGGCTATTTTCCACAAAAGAGAGTCAATTGTATACTATTGAGGTAGCATACAATTGTATGTAGGTATTCCTTAGGGATTTGCTTCAGGAACCCTAGTGGATACCAAAATGGATGAAAGCTCAAGTCCTTATGTAAATTGCTGTACTATTTGCATGTAGTCTATAATATCCTCCCATATACTTTAAATCAGGTCTGCATTAATTATAATACCTAAGGCAATGTAACTGCTATATCAATAGTTATAACTGTATTGTTTAGGTGATACAGAAAAGACAAGAAGTCCGTGTATGTTTAGTACAGATACAACTATTTCTTTTAAAATATTTTTCACATATGGTTACTTGAATTTACAGATTCGGAACACATGGTTACAGAAAGCCAACTGTATATTTTTTGCCTCTATTTGCAGATGAGGAATGAGTTGAATAATAGAAATACCAGCAAATCTACAATTTTTAACAATTATTTTAAATTAAAAAAATGATTATTTGGTGTATGTATTGATGAGTATCTTTAAATTGTGTTAGTGCATTGGCTAAAAATTATTTCACATTGCAGTGGTATAGGATAATTTTTTAATGTATGGGAATGATACTGACAAGCTCTTTATATAAATTTATAATTTTATTGTAATATTAATTGCTGTATAACTAATTTTCACTTATTAATAAATCATAAAGTATTGTACAGTAATAAGTTCAAAATTAACACACAATGATCCACCAATTATATTATAGCAAGTTTTTAATGGATTAAACAGAAATTTCATTAGTACAAAATTAATTACTATAATCATTTTCATGAAGGCAGATATTTTCAATGTTTGCATATTTTATCATACTACAATAAACATATCATATCTGAAATAATCATGAAAACAAAAGAAAGTTGTAATATGAAAATAAAATAAAATTTTCTGAATTGGTGAATAAAGTTTTGAGAAAACAGGCAAAATGCAAGAAAATAGAAAAGACTTTAGGGCTACTTATTTGGACATTCTATAGAAAAGATACTTCACTGAGAGAGCAAAATAGAATATGAATATACTCTCTAAATTAATGTAAATCATAATGGAGGAAATTCAGAACAAGAAAATAAAATATTGCAAAGACTCCATTAAATGCAAATTTTGTTTCTGATTCAGATAAATTGACATATTTGAAATTTGAATATTTAATTATTGATCATTTTTATTGAAAATCATCCACTTCAAACAGATGCAGTGGCTCATGCCTGTAATTCCAGCACTTTGGCAGGCCAAGGCAGGCAGATCACTTGAGGCCAGGAGTTCAAGTCCAGCCTGGCCAACTTGGCAAAATCTTGTCTCTACTAAATATACAGAAAATTATCTGGCCATGGGGGCAGGTACCTGTAATCCTAGCTAACTCGGGAGGCTGAGGCACATTAGTCACTTGAACCCAGGAGACAGAGGTTGCACTGAGCAGAGCTCTGTCACTGTACTCCAGCCTGGGCAATAGAGCAAGACTCTGTCTTAAAAAAAGGAAATAATAAAATAATCCACCTCAATAACAATATTTTAATTGTCTAAAACTGGATGTACATAAAACAACCCATATTTCTCACATAAGTAAAAAAAACAAATCCTAGTTACTTTGTTCTATTTCAAATAATTCTTGTTAAATTGAAAATGTTTTACGAATAGAGTTGATGAAAAAAGTAGAATGGATGCAAAGATTAGCCATGTTATCACATATTTACTGTAAATTAAATTGAATTAAAATGTATATCCATACATTTAAGTAAATTAAATGTATATCATCAATACATTTATGTATTCTAAACTGAATATTACAATTTTAAATACTAGTTTAATAACTGTGCTTTGTAACAAAAAGTGTATAAAAATAAGATATCTTTTTTAAGCATAGCACTTTGCTTGTATTGAGTTTTTTCCAGTTTTACAAATGAGAAAATGAAAGATCTAACAAGTATAATGACTTGACCAAAATTATCCGTGTGTTTAAGGAGTCAATCCTTAGAACTCAAGTTTCTGGGGCTTAGTTCAGTATTCTTTCTCTATTACATCACTCTTCTTATCGGTAAGCGCATATCTAAAGATGGCCATGGAGAAGTAAGATTTATTTAAAAAATGAAATTTAAATGTCCACTAAAAGTTCAGTATGGGTACTTAAATGTTTTCCTTCATTGCTTAATAAATAAAGAATGCTTTTTGGGAAAGTGGAAAAATAGAGTTATATGTTCAGACTAATTTTTTTTTTTTAAACTTTATTTTTTTAAGTTCAGGCTGTTTTCAATGCATAACCTACAAGATTCTGTTTTTGGCAAAGTAATGCCCAACATGAGACAATCATTCCAAAAATAATGTGATTATTTTTTTTTTCATTTGTAAGAAATCATAACATAATGATTTCATAATATTCTTGCGGAATTTTATGCAGAATATAAACGTGATAACAGAAAGTGTGTCCATTATTTTGGGCACTGACATACAAAATCAAATGATCAAAATGAGAACTGATGCCATGAAATAAATCATATTTAATTAAATAAGAAATTCACAATATTACTCCATTATTACAATCCTTAGTATGAATCATACAGAACAGATAATTAATTTGCACATTCTATATATGAACATATTGGGGAGAAATTTATTATTTAGCTTGATTGGAGAAGACATAAGCAAATTGGCAGTATACTATTTACACAGACATAGAATACAAACAGAAATTCAAATAAGGTATCTTTCCCAAACTCACTTGGTAAATGAGTGAAATTTTGTTATCGAAACCTAACAAAACAAACCCTAACAGGAAAAAAAAAATAGTAGGCCAAGCACATTCATGAGACTGCAAATACTGTAAAAAAAAATTTGGCGGAACAAATCCAGAAATGTATATACAATATGACATATTGTGAACAAGTTAGTTTTATGGTTTTTCTCCACTGTACTTGTTACTCTGTTACATAATATTTATTCATTTAAAAAATTTTTTATTTTTAATCTTTCCCTGCAGTTACATTGTGAGTTCTGTTAAAACATATCTGTCTTGTTTACAGCTTAGCTCCCATACCTAAACAGGACTTATATAGTATGGTGTCAGTAAGTGTATGTTGAATGAATTAAATCCAGAAATGAATGTAAATTAACTTTAGAAAAGTCTACAAATGTAATTGGACAAGTTAAGTGATTTAAGGGAAAAAAACATATAAGAACCTCAATAGATACAAATAATCTGATTCAAAAAATTCTATATTTATTTGTGCTAAATACAAACCAACACAAAAATGGAGAATGTTTTTAAACAGATTGAGAGTATCTACCAAAAGCCAAACATCACACATAGTGGAATAGATTTTTTCTTTAGAATTGGAAACAAGAAACATGTGTTCACTATTGATACCTATTAAATATTTTATTCAACACACTAAGCATTGCTGGGGAAATTATTACTGTCTACACAAAACCAGAAAGTATCTTCACATAAATTTATTGGAAATTAATGGAAGAGTTTGTTAAATATCTATAGACAAACAACATAAGGGAAACCTAATTTCAGAAATTACCTTTTACATTTGTTGCTTGTACTTTCAGGTTCTTATCTAAAAAAATAATGCTCAGACCAAAGTTGTGGGGCGCTTTTTCCCTTTCTCTTCTTTTATTAATTTTACTGTGTACAGCCCTATGTTTAAGTCTTTCATTCAATTTGAGTTGATTCTTATATATGGTGTGAGGTAAGGGTCCAGTTTCATTCCTTTGCATATAGATATTCAGTTGTCTCAACCCCATTTATTGAAGAGATTGTCCTTTCTCCATTGTGTGTTCTTGGTACTTTCATTTAAAATCAATTGACTGCAAATGCATGGATTCATTTCTGGGTCCTCCTTTCAGTTTCATTTGTCTATGTGTCTGTCTTTATGTGAGTACAGTGTTGTTTTGATTACTATGGTTTTATAATATATTTTGAAGTCAGGTATTGTGATGCCTCCAGCTTCATTCCTTTTGTTTAAGATTGTCTTAATCCAAATCTTTTGTGGTTCCATAAAACTTTGAGACTTGTTTTCTCTATTTCTGTACAAAAAATCAAATTTTAATAACAATTTTATTGAGTCTGTAAATTGCTTTGGATAGCATAAACATTCTAGCAATATTAGTTTTTCCAATTCATAAACAAAAGTTATTATATCTTTCCATTTGTTTGTGTCTTCCTCAATTTCTGGGATAACATCAAACTAAAAAGCTTCTGCACAGCCAAGCAAACAATCAATAAGGTGAAGAGGCAACTACAAAATGGGGAAAACTCTTTGCTAACCATACATCTTATATGGGGTTGATATACAAACTATCAAAAACATCAAGAAACAAATAACTCAGTATTAAGAACACAAATAGCCCTATTAAAAACAGGCAAAGGATCCGAATAGACGTTTCTCAAAATAAGCAGGCAAATGGCCAACAGGTATGTGATAAATGTTCAACATCACTAATCATCAGAGAAATGAAAATGAAATCCACAAATATCAACTCACACCTGTTAGAAAGTCTATTATCAAAAAGATGAAAGATAACATGTGTCGGAAAGGATGTTCAGAAAAGGGAATACTTGCACATTGTTGCTATGAATGTGAATTATTATGAGATACCATGGAAAACAGTATGAACGTTTCTCAAAAAAATAAAAATAGAATTATGGATAGAACATACCTAATATGAAAATTCAATACTTAAAATCTTCCAAAATTCAAAAGTTTTTGAGGATTGACATGACATCACAAGTGGAAAATTCCACACCTGATCTCATGTGCAAGATCACAGTCAAAGAGAAGATGAACAACACACAGTTTATTCAGCATCCCCAAGAAGGAAAAAAAAAAAAAAAAAAAAAAAAAAAGCCCTCAGTCCCCTTCAGCTTCATTATATATTTTTTTCATGCATTCCCAGATTCCCCACCATGACCATACCCACAAAGGGTAATAAAATGGCACATGTGTATCCCAAACAAGTCAACAGCAGGCTTCCCTTGATGCCCCAAATGGGCCCAAGACTTACCTGCATTATTCACTTTTTTTGCTTATTCTCTGCTCTGTGGTGTAAAGATAGTGTTGAAAATGTAAAAATGGCCTGAGGGAGATGTCTCTGAAAATATCCACCTCTATGGATAACAGTGTAATAAAAAGAGGAACCATTTATGTTTACCTATAGAACAGAAAGGCTGTTGAAGAAATATGAATGATGAAAGAGTTAAACATCTTATAGATGAGTATGGGGTTGGAATACCTGAAGAAATAGAATAAACTATAGAAGTTCTATGCTGAAAGTAATGAAAAAAAGTTAATGAAAAATAGGAAAATGCTACATAAGGCTAAAAATGAAGATCTCAATGATGTATTGAAAGGGTACATCAGTCAGCATTGCAGTGAACATGTGTTAACCAATGGTAGGTGGATTGTGAAATAAGGAAAGCTCCATTACAATGAACTGAAAATTGAAGGGAATTATGAATATTCAACAGGCTGGTTGCAGAAGTTTAAGAATATATAGCATTAAATTTTTAAAAATTGGTGGTGATAAAGCATCTGCTGATAATGAAGCAGAGGATAAAGTCGTTAATAAGTTTACCAAGGTCATCACTGATGAAAATCTGACATGTATTAGCCCATTTTCACGTTGCTGATAAAGATATGTCCCAGACTAGGCCATTTACAAAAGAAAGAGGTTTAGTTGGATTTACAGTTCCACATGGCTGGGGAGGCCTCAGAATCATGGCAGGAGATGAAAGGCACATGTCAGTGGCAAGAGAAAATGAACAAGATGCGAAAGAAGAAACCCCTGATAAAACCATCAGATTTTGTGAGACTTATTCCCTACCATGAGAGCAGTTTGTGGGAAACCACCTCCATGATTCAAATTATCTCCTACCAGGTCCATCCCACAACACATAGGAATTATGGGAGCACAATTCAAGATGGAATTTGGGTGGGGACACAAAGCTAAACCATATCATGATGCCAAAACAATAAATAATGCCAGTGAAAAGTCCCTATTTTGGTGTTATTGTTCCAGAAGGACACTGACTACAGGTGATGAGACAGTCCCTACAGGAATTAGGATGCAAAGGACAGAATAATTGTGTTGAGATGTGCTAATGCAATAGGCACACATAAGTGTAAAATCACTGTGATAGACAAAATCTTGTATCTTCACTGTTTTCAAGGAGGGAATTTTATATCAGTCCATTGTTATGCTAACAAAAAGACATACATCATTAGAAAAATTTTTTATGACTGATTTCACAAATGTTTCGCACTAGTGGCTCATGCTCTCTGCAGGAAAGGAGGACTGGATGATGACTGCAAGCTTTTATTACTCCTTGACAACTGTTCTGCTCATCTTCCAGCTGAAATCTTCCTAAAAATAATGTTTACCATTGAATACACATAGACATAAAGATGGAAACAAGACACTGGGGACTACCAGACAGGGGAGTGAGGAAGGGAAGTGTGAGTTGAAAATCTACCTATTGGGTACTGTGCTCACTACTTGGGTGATGGGATCATTTGTACCTCAGCATTACACAATGTACCTGTGTAACAAACCTTCACATGTACTCCTTAATCCAAAATAAAAGTTGAAGTCATAAAAAAATTATATTTATGCCATATACTGTACTCTAAATTTAATAATTCAGCCATACTACCAGGGTATCATTAGATCAATGAAGACTAAATATAAGAACACTTTCTGGAACAGCACACTAGCAGCATTGAACAGAAGCACGAGTGTGAAAGATTTTCAAAAGAATTTCAGTGTGAATATGCTGTTGCTGACACTTAGAACACAGTAACTAAAGATACAATTGTGCATGCCTGGCACAACCTCTGGCCTGTGACTATGTTCTGTAATGATGGTGAACGAGGTGTGACTTTGAAAAAATCTGTGTGTCAAGTGAGAAAAATAATGATGTCTAATCTCCTTACACATGCAAAAAAAAAAAAAAAAAATCTAACTTCATAACCTATCTGTAAGCTAGAAGAAGTGGCTATCAAAAGTGGCATTAACATTAATTAATGAGAGTCCCATTGTTCATTCATTGACCAATGGTGAAACAGTATATTAGTCTGTTTTCATACTGCCATAAAGAAATAACTGAGACTGGGTAATTTATAAAGGAAGTAGGTTTAATTGACTCACAATTCCACATGGCTGGGGAGGCCTCAGGAAATTTACAATCACGGCAGAAGGAGAAGCAAACATGTCCTTCTTCACAAGGCAGCAGGAGAGAGAAATGCAGAGTGAAGGGGGAAGAGCCCCTTATAAAATTATCAGATCCTCACTCACTAACACGAAAATAGCCCCAATGATTGAATCACCTCCCACGAGGTCTCTCCCTTAACACATGGGGATTACAATTTGGATTACAATTAAAGATGAGATCTGATTGTGGACACAGAGCCAGACCATATCAAACACCAAAATGGTTCTGAAACAAGGTAATCATGAAGTGCCTAGAAAGGTAACATTAACATTGCAGAACAATTTGCACATAGACTACATGGTGAAAATGTGCTGTGAGCTTATCGAAGAACTAGCACAGTGTGCACTCATAAGAAAACAACAAATCATCTGAGTTTATAACATCAAAGAGACCTCCAAGACAAGAAGTGTTGTTAATGAGGCAGATGTCTCTGAAAGAAACATTTTTAAAAGTCATCCATTAGAATGTCTCCTTAATCCTAGAGGACCTACTTCTTGGTCCTTCTACTGCTTCTGATGTTTCTTCTTACCTATAACAGTGTACAGTTACTTTTTAATCAAAATGCAGCATTATAAGTGGAGAATGAAAACATGTATTAATAGTTGTTTGTTGATGCTGTTGTTTAAAAATGGACACAGGTTTTCTAGTGATGCTACTGTGCTGCTTAATTACCCTGAACACATTTTTTCCTTTTTTTGAGACGAGGTCTTGCTCTATCGCCCAGGCTGGAGTGCAGTGGTGCGATCTCGGCTTACTGCAAACTCCACCTCCCGGGTTCATGCCATTCTCCTGCCTCAGCCTCCCGCGTAGCTGGGACTACAGGCACCCGCCAACACTCCCGGCTATTTTTTTTTTTTTGTATTTTTAGTAGATATGGGGTTTCACCGTGTTAGCCAAGAAGGTATCGATCTCCTGACCTCATGATCTGCCCTCCTCGGCCTCCCAAAGTGCTGGGATTACAGGCGTCAGCTGTGGGGAAAAGAAAGAGAGATCAGCCTGTTACTGTGTCTATATAGAAAGAAGTAGACATAAGAGACTCTATCTTTTTCTATTTGATCTTCTTTTGGAGTTTGTACTTATTTAACCTGCATTTGAGGTTGTAAAGTTACAGGCATCTGAGCTGCTGTAAGAGGAGTTGGCCATCGTGGTTTAGACTCTGATGGCTCTGCTAATTCTGGACCTTTTCCCTCTAATTTTAACGTTTCAGGTTATATCACCTCCTGTAATTGATTATCATCAACATTTTGCATTGACCGAGCCATTACCGGCTCTGCTACACATTTACAGTGTGAATTTTCCTTTCCTTTCCTTTCCGGGATTCTATCCCTGCCTCTTTTTCACATCTACTAGTACAGCTTTAGGGACATCAGAAATTGGAACGCTATCTTCTTCTGTTTGCAACGGTCTAAAGCTACTTTAATAATGACCCAATCATTCCATACTGGTAAGTGGAATGATTTTTAACCTTCCTACTTGCTTGTTTTAATTCTTATGCCAATTTTTCCCAGTCTTTTAGATATAAAAGTTCCCCTGTTCCGGAAACCATGGACAAAACTGTTCTATTGTTTGGAAAATAGTGTCAATTAGATTTTGGTAGAAGACTTTAAGCTCCCCCTCCTTTTTAAGAGAAATTTTAATAAAGCTGCGATAAGAGGCATATTTACTTTTAGTTTGCCCCATTGGTTTCCCTAGGTTCTCCGAGCGGGGCCCACCCAAGCTTACCTCCAGGCTGACGTAGACGTCTCGGGAGTCTCTGGGCGACTTGTCCTTAATGACTACGCCCAGCGTACCTTCAAGAAAAGCTCCCCACGGGCACCAGATGAAGGGTGGCCTGCCCCTCCACACCTGTGGGCATATCTCGTAGTGGAAGAGAGACTGAGAAAAGAAATGAGACACAGAGACAAAGTATAGAAGAAAGAAAAACTGGGCCCAGGGGACCGGCGCTCAGCTTACAGAGGACCTCAACGCCAGCACTGGTCTCTGAGTTCCCTTAGTATTTATTGATAATTATCTTTACCCCTCTTAAAGATAAGGGGAGTGGCAGGATAAAGGATCATTGTAGGAAGAAAATCAGCAGTAAGACATATGAACAAAAATCCCATGACATGAAAAGTTTAAAGGAAAATGCTGCTTGATATGCATATGCAAACATCGCTCATAAACCTTTAGCAGCATTGTGCCAGCAAGTCCCGCCAGCAAGTTCCACCTTATGCTGTAAGGCGGTTTTCTCCTATCTCAGTAAACAGAGTATACGATCGGGTTTTACACCGAGATATTCTATTGCCCAGGGATGGGCAGGAGACAAATGCTTTTCTCTTAAATTTTAGATTAAGAGAATGGTGATGACCTTTAACCAGCAAGCAGCCTTTAGGCACTTGTTTAACAAAGCATATCCTGCACAGCCCAAAATCCATTAAACCTTGAGTCACCACAGCACATGTCTCTTGCAAGGACAAGGTTGGGGTAGCGTCACAGATTAACAGCATCTCAAATACAGAACAGAATGGAGTCTCTTATGTCTACTTCTTTCTATATAGACACAGTAACAGGCTGATCTCTCTTTCTTTTCCCCACATCAGCCACGGCGCCCAGCCAACACATTGTTTTTTAACTGTATTAATGTTATTCTATATATTTTACTGTTAAACATTTACATGTAAATAAGTGTAAGAAAAGGATTGCTCCTTGGTAGTGCGGTCATCCCTTGGTGTACTTGAGAAACTGGTTTCAGGAGCCTTCATGTATATAAAAGTTCACACAAACGCAAGTCCTGCAGTTGGTCCTGCAGATCCTACAAATTCAAGAAATTGGTTCTCATCCTCCAGACATGATTTTCACATCCCTCAAATACTCTATTTTCAATCTGCCTGTGGTTGAAAAAAATCTGAGTATAAGTGACATATGAAATTCAATCCTGTATTATTTAAGGGTAAACTGAATGTAAATGCTGAGTCAGGAAAGATGGTGATGCTTTATAACCACAGATTGTCCATATGAGTGGCGAAGATAGTGACATTTTTGCTTTCTAATGGTTTCATGTACACAAATATTGTTTATACATACAAAATCATCTTTAGGCTATGCATACAAGGTATATACATATATGACATGAATTTAGTGTCTAGACTTGTGTCCTATCCTGAAGATATCTCATTATATATATGAACAAATATTTCAAAATCCAAATAAATCTAAAGTCCACAATACTTCTGGTCTCAAGAATTTCAAATAAGGGATTCTCAACCTGTACCATATGATGCAAAAATTCCACTACTGAGTATATAACTAAAGGAAATAAAATATGTATGTTAAAGAGATATCTGCACTCTGATGCTCATCACAGCATTATTCACAATTGCCACAATATAAAATCAACCTAAGTATCCACCAGAAAATGAAAAGATAAAAGAAATGTGGGGTAGACACACACACCCATATATATATATATATATATATATAAAATATGGCACTATATGTATGTGTGTGTGTGCCATCCATCCATTTATATGTGTGTGTATATATACACACACACACATACACACATGTATACACATATAAAAATATATGTATGTGTATATATGTATGTACATGTATACATATGTGTATGTATGTATGCATATATATATACACACACACTTATAGATCTATATAAAATGAAATACTAGTCAGCCTTTAAAAAGCAGGAAATTGGCAGGGTGCAGTGGCTCATGCCTGTAATCCCAGCACTTTGGGAGGCCGAAGTGGGAGGATCATGAGGTCGGGAGATCGAGACCATCCTGGCGAACACTGTGAAATCTCGTCTCCACTAAAAATACAAAAAAATTAGCCAGGTGTTGTGGCGGGTGCCTGTAGTCCCAGCTACTTGGGAGGCTGAGGCAGGAGAATGGCATGAACCCAGGGGGCGGAGCTTGCAGTGAGCAGAGATCGTGCCACTTCACTCCAGCCTGGGCAACGGAGCGAGACTCCATCTCAAAAAAAAAAAAAAAAAAGTAGGAAATCCTGTCATTTGCAACAACATGGAGAAACCTGAAGGATATTAAGTAAAATAAGCCAGAGACAGAAGGATCAACACTGCATAATTTCGCTGATAAGTGAAATCTAAAGAAGTTGAACTCCTAAAAG
This sequence comes from Rhinopithecus bieti, assembly GCF_001698545.2. NCBI lineage: Eukaryota > Metazoa > Chordata > Mammalia > Primates > Cercopithecidae > Rhinopithecus > Rhinopithecus bieti. The sequence goes on along the minus strand of NW_016805866.1, from coordinate 5,453,132 downwards.
TAAAAACTAGAATGGTGGTTACCAATGACTGATGGACTGACAGGGTTGAGGAGATATTGATCAAAAGAAACAAAAATTTAAATATGAGAAATAACTTCAAGAAATCTATTGTACAATGTGGTAACTATAGTTAATAACAATGCATTGTATCCTTAAAAAGTGCTAAGAAAGAAGAGTCTATTCATATCCTTTCCCCACTTTTTGATGGGGTTGTTTGTTTTTTTCTCGTATATTTGTTTGAGTTCTTTGTAGATTCTGGATATTAGCCCTTTGTCAGA
>NW_016805866.1:5431624-5450747 GCF_001698545.2 Rhinopithecus bieti | reverse complement strand
ATTAAAATTATATACTTTGAAGTATTTGTATTTTTAAAAAACTATGTAACAATCTACCTTGTGGTAAATTTTAAAAAGTTTTCTTATAGTAGTATCTGAATATTAAACACTTGAGGGGAATTATTATTCTTGTTATATATCCATTTCATTAAAAATTTCTTGATTCTTATCTACATTAATACTATTCACTTGTATTTTAATAAAATATTATTTTTCAAATTCCCCCAAAATTTACCTTTAACAAAATAAACGGATGGAATAAATCTAACATGTAGAAAATGGCTCATGAAAAATATGCAAAAGTATTGCCGAAAGCAATACAAGAATATGTATATGTATATGCAAAAATATATTTAATAAACAGAAAAATATTATGCTTATGGGAAAGAGAGAATCAAAATTCAAGAGATGTTAGTGTTTCCAAACTGATTTAAGACTCTAAAATATCAATACAAATTCCAACAGAGATCTTCACAGAACTTGGCACAAGGAAATTCCACAACATATTTGGAAGAGTAAACGGGCCGTTAAGAACCAATATACTCTTTATTTATTATTATTATGATAGTTATTATTATTATTATTATTTTGAGACAGAGTCTCACTCTATCACCCAGGCTGGAGTGCAGTGCCACAATCTTGGCTCCCCGCAACCTCCGCCTCCCGGATTCAAGCGATTCACCTGCCTCAGCCTCCCGAGGGGCTGGGATTACAGGCACCCACCACCACACCAAGCTAATTTGTTGTTATTGTTGCATTTTTTGTAAAGATGGGCTCTCATCTTGTTGGCCAGGCTGGTTTCAATCTCCTGACCAGAAAAAGGAGTCTAGGAACAGAACCTAAGTGGATGGAAATTCATAACGACTGCAGCAGCACAGTCAAATGATGGAAATGGACACATCAATTCATAGTGGTTAGACAAATAGTGTTCCATGGGGGAAATTATGCTATATACTATTTCAACAAAAAGATCACACACTTAATGATTAAAGCCAAGTTTTATAGTATACTTATCAGGAGCCAGGAGTTGTGCTAATCCATTTATCTATTTTAATTTCTAAATTTGTCCTTTGGTTTGGCTATTATTTTAGTTCCCATTTAAAAAATTAGAAGAGTACCCAGAGAAAGCTCAGGTGTGTCAGAACTGGGATCAAAACATTGACTCTCCTCTTCCAAACTCATGTATTCAAACTCTTGGCTGCTTTTAATTTTTTTTCATCAAGGATCATTAATAATAACAACCAAACCAAACCAACCAGACCAAAGCAACAAATGCATTATAATGTGAGGATATTTCAAAATAAATATAAACTTCAATGTCAGCATGATCAGAATTTAAATTAAATGCAAACACTAATGAATATTATAAGGTGAAGTAGTATGGGAAACCAATAAGATAAGGAATAATTTATTTTAAAAATGCTAATTTTTAAAAGATCTCATAAACACATGAGTCACATTAAAAGAAAATTTAATAATGTCTCATTAAACACTTTCATTTTATTGAGATCTATATAGCCTCTTATTAATAAATGGGTAAAGTCTAAATGTATATATTTTAATACTGGGAAACTTGCAAAAAGAAACTAACAATATAAAAGCTACCAAAAAATAAATCCTATTTTATTGCAAAGGAAAATTGGCTGAATTTTGGCTTTTATCTTATAAGCAAACTTTTCTCAGAGAAACTTTGTAAACCTTGTTTTTTGTAAGAGACTGTTAATGGCAAAACCTGGAAAATGTTACCTATTATTAGCTCGAACTGTTGTATTTACCTGTTATCTTTATATCACTGCCAGAATAGTCTGTCAGTGTTTCCATTTTATTTAGAAATAAGCCACATCACTTTGCTTTGGGCTAAAACCTGGCATGTGAGTCTAAAGTCAGTTTTCTTTTTCCTTAAATAAATTTTGAAATACTTTCAGCTAAGCCATTTTAGTTAGAATAGAACATAAATAAATGTAACTGACTCCAGATGCTTTTGGTGCCCACGGAGAAACAACAGAAAATCTATGTTTCTTAAAAAGTAAAAAATAAATCTGAAAGCCATGACCAATGTGTGCCCTTACTCCATATGAACCGGATGTCTTAATTCAAATTTGTGCTCACCTTTAAATTATTCAGCGACTACATGAAATTCAACTCTCTCCGTACATTTATAGCAACCCAAAATCTTTAGATACTTTTTATAACATTTATTTAATTCATGATTTTAAATAAAATCTGTATACCAAGAATACTTGAATTTGAGTAGTGCAGCATTACATATGCATAAAATTGGAAGATCCGAAAGCCATCCTTTGCCTAACAAATCTGGTAAAGATTAGTCCCATCCTCCACGCTTTCAAATATATCATAGAACCATTGTTCTGTGTTGACTCAGCCTTGGAGAAAGGCACCCAGCAGGTTGGCAGGATAAAAGCTTTCCTGTTTATTCAACAATGTGCCTCCGTAGGGTGTTCAGTGGTAATCAGACTGGCAGGCCTTACATGGTGCATAAATATTTCATTTTCCAAATCCACCAAACATGGTTGGCAAAATGGAAAAAGTGAGACGGACCACCAGCAGATCTCAGGCTCACCCTGAAAGATGTGAGGCGTAACTGAAACAGCCTGTTCAGGTATCATCCACAACCTTCATTTGTATGTTTTCTTGGCACTGTGGCAGCCCTCAGTACTCTGGCTGCATTACTCTAATCAAAGCATTTAGTAGTTGCTAAATGGTTTAGTAGTGTCACAGCATTTAGTAGTTGGATCTACACTGATGAGTTTCCCAACATTTCAACATTGTAGAGGTTCAGGGTTGGGAGGATCTCCAAGCCTTCTGGGAACAGCTATCTTTAATCTCCTATTCAGCATTCCCTAGAAGTCACAGACAGAAGCAACACATTATTCGATACTCAAAGCATTGACCCAGCTTCCAAAACATTTTTTTTTTTTCATGCCCAATCAGAGAGCTTTACCAGGGAAAGAGAGAAAATAAGTTTAATGTGGAACTAGGCCTATAAGAACATTAATTACAGGGTTAAATAGCCTAAGCACGTTCTCCCTCCTTCCCTTTCTCAGGAAACCCAGCTTCTAAACTCAATTTCCACAGCTGTAAAATGGGAATAACAACAATAACTTACTTCCTTTATAGAACTGTGAACTTCAAGTAAGAGATTGTAGCTAAAATACATTATAGAATTGTAAGACCCCCACAAGTAAAAAAGTTATTTTTAACAGACAATAAAATTAAGTAATAGATATTAAGAAAACCACTAACATTATTAATATTAATTTGATAAGGTGATATGGTGAAACAGAAGAAACAAATACCATCCCTACACATGAACTACCTACGTGATCCCAGGAAAGACACAAGCTCTATAAATCTGAAACTTCTTATCTGGAAAAGTGGATAATATCATTCACCCCAGTAGGGTTTGTTGTGTGAAATAATAAATAAGATGAGTGCTCGGAGAAGAACACCGGTAAATGGTAGAATAATTTATTAGGATTAAAGCCAACATTCATGTATTAATTGCAAGAGCAAATTTCTCAGATAGGATTGAATGCAGCTGTCTAAAGCTTAACCAAATGGACAGTTACATTTCGTCACATAACAGGAAGTCCAAAGATAGGCAGACCTGAGCTGGGATGTGGCTGCCTGAACGGTATTAGCGCAACAGATTTTCTCATCTTTTCATCTGGCTTCATGGTGTGTGACTTGTTCTCCTAGTCATGGGATGATTTTTCCATTTTCAGGTGTTGCAGCCACATTTTAGGCAGAAAGAAGATAAAGAGCAAATGGCAAGAGGCTGCTGCCAACTGAATCTATCCTTTTCATCATTGAAACAATGACATTTTCGAATATTCATAGGAGATGCTTTTGTTTATACCCCAATAGCTAGTACTGAGCCAAATGGGTACTTTCAGTTTGTAGGTCATTTGAGAAGGTGAGTATTTCAACAGGAGACATTATTACCAAGATAAAATCATGATTATTTTAAAAAGGAAGTAGGAGAGATTGGTTATTGAGTAGACTTGCATCAGAGTCAGCCATATGCTCAAAAGTTAGAGAAATGCCTTTGTTATCTTGGCAGATTCCCTACATAAAGGAGTAGCCTCCCTGCAGACAGGCACACTATCTTTGTCACTTTGCTTCCAAGAACCACAGCGTGCTACACAAGTTGGTGTGTGCTATCGAAACAAAATAAACATTATTTTTTAAGTAGCCTGAGTTAAAATGATAAAATCTCTGTAAATTAAATTATTAGTGGATTGTCCAAGAATAAAATAATTTCTTCTTTCTCCCCAGCTCTATGAAAATTTCCATAGGTTGTTAAACTGTCCTCGGAGAATCACTCACAGGTGAGGGAAGTCACTTGTATTTTACCAGAAACTTCTCTATGGAAAGGTCTCGTTACTGAGTAATTCTACAAACAGAAAATGGTATTATAGTGACACTTACATAACTACAGACCTTATTAGGCATCAAAGTGTTTCTTTATGGCTCTCCAAAGTATAATTATTTGTGGATTTATTTTTGGCCTTTATAAATGTCTAAGAGAACATAGCCCTGTTAAACTTCTTTCCTTCCCTCACAACTTAGCCCAATGAACCAGAAAATATACCTCACCTAGAGTATTATTTATCAGAAATGTTCTTGCTCCTAGGCTGTTCCTAGGACTTATGGCATTTATGTGATTTACAGGTAAGAGGATCATAAAGATGTTTATAATCAGCCTTCTAATTGTTAGAAGCCCAGATAATAGGAAGGTACTGAAGAAAGGCTTATTAATTGGACTATTTACAAAATGATATGTTTAAGTAGGAATTGGAATAGTGTATGTAGACAGGCTCATACAATTTATCTCTAATGAACAATATAATTTTCCCTGCCTTTATCTAATGACATTCACATAAACTCAGTTTTTTGGAAAAGGGCACAGGGTTAAGTCTTTTTCTCCTTTTAAAGATTTTAGAAAAGAATCTCTTTTATGACTTTGCATTTCTATCATCAGTCTTTTGCTATAATAGCTTACTTCTAGGGAAATCATTCAAGCTAACGTTTCTTAGCATGCTGTTTTTTGGAATCAAAGAGCAACTACAACTTCCAACTGTTATTCACACAGACAGACAGACAGACATGTGTATATGAGATTCTGTAATTTGGGCCCTGGTGGTTTCATTTCAGCTGAGGCCAACTTTACATCCTCAACATAATTCTTTTTAATTTAGGAATTTGCTACACACCCCATCCATTAGCACCTCAGATTTTAGACACATTTAGCACTGATTTCTACCCTTAGTAAATGTATTCGCAAGGCCTACATGACATTATACACCCAGACTGATTAAATAGGTTCACAGAATAAGATGATTGAAGAAAAGAGTCTTATAATGATAGAGCAGTGTGCTTAAACCCAACTCAGAGGTTCCTTTGCAGATTTATTCATTTAGCTTCTTATCATTCCCCAAAAGAGCATGTAGCATTTTTCCCAACAATTTAACAATGTAGTACCATGAAGATTTTATATAATCACATCCAATTCATGCATGTTTCATTTACATGTAAGACGATTCCAAAATTTACATTTCTGTCTGTGACATCACATTTGAATTACATTCATGAGTTCTCTAAACCATTCTCTAAAACTCGTTAAATTCAACTCATTAAATGCCAGCGGCAAACTGGGTGCAAAAAAAAAAGCCTAGCAGTTTTTCCTGTTTCCATTTTTCTCCTTATTGCCCCTGATATCCAATGCATTGGCAAGTTCTGCTTGCCCTCCCCATAAAGGCTTCCCTGAAGCCAGTCACTGTTTTCCATTCCACAGTCACTGTGATCATCTCCAAACTGGGCTTCCCACTTTATTCTTGCTTTCCTTGATTCCCTTCCCTACGTAGAATCCAAGGTAATCTTTTAAATCCATTAATCAAATAAAGTTCAAAATCTCAGTTGATTTTGTGTTTTATTTTAATGATTTTTTTTGGTAAAAATTGGCAACCTATTGCAAAACTAATATGGAATATTCAAAGTCATCTTTAAGAAGAACAAAGTTGAAGGATTTATACACATTATTATATAAGTTCAAGACATTACGAAGCTAGATTGATCAAGGCAATATAGATAAAAAGGTGGATTAATACAACAGAAAAGTAGTTCAAAGATAGATTTACTTTAATATAATTGTTTGGTTTTCTGACATTTTCAAGAGAATTTCCCCCCCCCGGCTATATTTCAAAACTTTGCTTATTCTCTGGTATTTCCCAGTTTCATGATGTGCCTAGTTTAGATTCATTTTGTTTTCATTTTCATAATAGAGGCACTGTCTATAAAGTCTGGGTTAATCCTTGCATTAGCTATAAAAAGTTTTCTGCATTCTTATCTGTAAAATTACTTTTATGATTTTTATTTTCTCTCCTAAAATTCCAATTAAATATATATGTGGGAATGGTTAATATCAGGCGTTGGCTCATGGAGACCTATTTGAAAATTTCCTTCTTGGCCATGCGTTGTAGCTCACGCCTGTAATCCCAGCACTTTGGGAGGCTGAGGCGGGCGGATCACCTGAGGTCAGGAGTTTGAGACTAGCCCCACCAACATGGAGAAATCCTGTCTCTACTAAAAATACAAAATTAACCGGGTGTGGTGGTGCCTGCCTGTAATCCAAGCTACTCAGGAGGCTGAGGCAGGAGAAGTGCTTGAACCCGGGAGGCTGAGGTTGCAGGGCGCCGAGATCACTCCATTGCACTTCAGCCTGGGCGACAAGAGTGAAACTCCGTCTCAAAAAAAAAAAAAAAAAAAAAAAAAAAAAATCCTTCTTGTTCCCCAGCACTGCTACTCTGCCAAGAGTTAAAATAATCATGAATGTCAATCTTACACTTGGAGTGTGGGAGTCCTGCAGGCAGGGGACTGAGTAGCTAGAGTAACATTCAAGGTTGATGGGAAATAGAGCTGCAGCTCATATGTAGCCCCACATACCTTGGGACTTAGATAGCTTTGTTGTCTTTTGATTGGACGAAGCTTCTATACTTACTGCATGTCCTGCCTGTTATTCTTCTACAAAGTTAAGTAACCATAATACTAGATTATAGTCTATTTCGTTTTCTTTAGTATGATTGCCAGTTCCAACTGTAAGGTACATGGATGTGCTTTGGTCAAGAATTAGACTGAGGCAGACATTCAGGCCTGCATGACTCAGCGGGATGGATGCACAGGTGCACACCTCCACTTGTTACATAACTTGTTTGTGTAAGCTCATACTTGGCTTGAAGCCACTATTGTTTGGGAAAGGTATAACTGCCCTGCTGACACTGTACAGGTGCTCTTGTGCAGGTGCTTGTGGCCAGAGAGAGAGAGAGAGAGCCAAAGCTATCCATCTTGCAGATGGACAGGAGGGAGCCAGGACGCAGCTCCACTCGCTGGTGCCCAGAGAGAAAAAGAGTTAAGCTGTTGACCCTGACGGGAGAACCGGCCCCACAGCTGTGCGTTAAGGAGCAGCCTGAGCAAGCGGTCGAGACAGAGCAGACAGTGTGAGAGAGCTGTTGATGAGAGAGCTGCTGAATAAAACTAAATTTCACCTGCTTATGGCCCCCCGAGTGTTCTCTCAGCTATTCGCCCATCTGCCCCCTCCCTCAAACCTCAGCATGGGCTGGAACCTACCCCTGAACCTGATAATTGGCATAGTGATGAACCTAACACCAACCTGAAAAAGCAACTATATACCTAAAGTATGTTTTACAACTTTTAGTTCTACTCTCTTTAATACTCCCTGATTCTTTAAAGTCTTTTTCTCAAGCACACACACATGTACATATATATACACATACACACATGCATGTACATATATGTACACACACGTACATATATATACACACACACATATACACACATGTGTGTGTGTGTATATATGTGTGTATATACATGTATATATATGTGTGTGTATGTACATGTGTATGTATGTGAATGTGTGTGTGTGTGTATATATATATGGAGAGAGAGAGAAAGAGAGAAAGAGAGGTGGGGTGTGAGGGTTCTTTCTCCGTTGCCCAGGATGGAGTGCAGTAGCATGACTGTTGCTCACTGCAGCTTTAACTTCCCAGCTCAAGTGATCCTCCCACCCTCAGCCTCACATAGCTGAGACCACAGGTGAGCACCATCACATCTGGCTAATTTTTTTTAATTTTTAATTTTTTTTAGTAGAGACAGGTTCTCTCTATGTTGTCTAGGCTGGTATGAAATTCTTGGCTTCAAGCAATCCACTTATCCCAGCCTCCCAAAGTGCTAGGATTACAGGAGGGAACTGCTGTGCCCAGCCCATCATTCTCATATTTTTATATTCCCTATCCTTATCCCTCTGCTGCATTATAAATGAATTTCCTATCCACAAATTCTCTCTTCAGCTGAATCTCATTTTAACCCACAGTTTAAAGGCTTTTGTTTTCACATTTATCATTTTCATTTCAAAATTTCGTTTGGTTCTTTTGCATGACTGCCTGGTCACTTTTACGGTTACATCTTCATTTCAATAAACAGTTCGTGTATAATTATGTTGTAGTTTGATAATTTCAATATTTAAAATCCCTTCATCTCAAATTGACTTTTTTTCTTGCTCCTGTTATGGCAACTAAATCCCTGAGGGTTTGATGATCTTCATTTATGAGCTCATATTTGTTAGATTTTAATTTTTGACACTGCTCAGACCCCAGATTATGGAGATTTTTTTCTAGTTATGTTTTGTGTTTTTGCAGGGGAGGTGGTAATGTTACTGAATTGGGGTCACCTGATCATTGTTAGAGGGTCCCCAGATAAATGCAACAATTTCAGGTTCAGCTCACAGACTTTGAGATTGTTCCAAGGCTTAACTTCCAGGCTTGAAATCTTCATCTTGTCTATTTGCTCAAAACTCATAGCTATGGCTTTAGTTCACTGCAGGTGAGGGGCAGCAGGGGTGAATATGGGACTAGGGAAGACTTTGAGATTTATGTATTATTAGTCTAGCAATAAAGATTTTAAAAATATGAGATTTCATTATTTGGTAAGTGTACAGGCTTTCAGAGTATTTCTTCTACATACTAATAAGAGCTGATGTCACTATCTATTTTCCTATTCACTGTAATTTTATCCTTACCACAGAAATGTAAGTTATATAAAAGTAGGAGATCTTGTAGGATCTTTTGTTTTATTTTAATTCCAACAATGTATACCCAGCACCCAGTACAATCTGCCCATTTACAGATGAAATGTTTTCTGAATGTCATGCTAACTGTTCTCCAAATGGTACACTAGTCTCTTCTGATATTCACACAACATTTTTTAACATAACTTCACCTTTTATTTTAGATTCAGGGGGTACATATGTAGGTTCATTACACAAGTACATTATGTGATGCTGAGGTTTGGGGTATGATTAATCTTGTAACCCAGGTTGTGAGCATAGTACTCAGTAATTAGTTTTTCAACCTTTGCCCCCCCTTTCCCCTCCTCCTTCTAGTAGTTTTCAGTATCTATTGTTGCCATCTTTATGTCCATGAGTATTCAATGTTTTGGACCCACTTAGAAGTGAAAGCATGCAGTATTTGAATTTTTTGTTCCTGTGTAAATTTGCTTAGGAAAATGGCTTCCAGCTGCATCTATGTTGCTGCGAAGGACAAAATTGTGTTCTCTTTTATGGCTATGTAGTACACAATGGTATATATTTATCATATTTTCTTTATCAAATCCAACATTGATGGGCAACTAGGTTGATTTCATTGTTTTGCTATTGCAAATAGGGCTGTAATAAACATATGAGTGCATGTTTCTTTTTAGTAGAATGATGTATTTTCCTTTGGATATATACCCAGTAATGGAATTGCTGGGTTCGATGGTGGTTCTGTTTTAAGTTATTTGAGAAATCTTCAAAATGCTTTCCACAGTGGCTGAACTAATTTACATTCCCAGGAAGAGTGTATAAATGTTGCATTTCCTCTGCAGCCTTACCAACATGTTACATATTGACTTTTTAGCAACATCCATTCTGACTGGCATGAAATGGTATTATATTGTGGTTTTGATTTGCATTTCTCCTATGATTAGTGATATTGGGAAATTTTTCATGTTTGTTGAGCACATATATGTCTTCTTTTGTGAAGTATCTGCTCATGTTTTTGGCCCACTTTTTAATGGACTTGTTTCTTACTTGTTCAATGATTTAAGTTCCTTATGGATTCTGCATATTAGACCATAGCTTGCAAATATTTTTCCCATTCTGTAGGTTGTCTATTGACTCTGTTGACAGTTTCCTTTGCTATGCAGAAGTTCTTTGGTTTAATTCCGTTCCACTTGTCAACTTTTGCTTTTGTTGCAATTGCTTTTGAGGACTTAGCCATAAATTCTTTTCTGAGGCTGATGTCCAGAATGGTGTTTTCTAGGTTTTCTTCTAGGATTCTTATAGCTTGAAATCTTATGTTTAAATCTCTAGTTCATCTTGAGTTAATTTTTGCATATGGTGATAAGTAGGGGTTCAGTTTTCTTCTGCACATGGCTAGCCAGCTATCTTAGTACCATTTATTGAATAGGGAGTCCTTTCCCCATTGCATATTTTTATCGATTTTCTCAAAGATCAGATGACTGCAGGTGTGTGGCTTTATTTCTGGGTTCTCTATTCTGTTCCATTTGCCTATGTGTCTGTTTTTGCACCAGTACCATGCTGTTTTGGTTACCATAGCCTAATAGTACAGTTTGAAGTCAGGTAACATGAAGTCTTCAGCTTTGTTTTTTGTTTTTGTGTTTTGCTTAGCATTGATTTGGCTATTCAGACTCCTTTTTGATTCCATATGAATTTTAGAGTATTTTTTTCTAATTCTGTGAAAAATGATTTTGGTAGTTTGATAGGAATAGCATTGAATCTATAGGTTGCTGCGAGTCATACGACCATTTTAACAATGTTTAGCTGACTCTACTTAACTAATTCTACTCTGCAATAGAGATGAAACTCACCAGTTAGATTAGAGAATTTCAAAGTCCCTTTGTTAGTTTTTCAGAATTGGGAATGCTTTGTCCCTAACATCAACATTACTAATAGTAATGAAATACCTGACATATACTGTACAACCTCTTTTAAAATATTACACTTTATAAGTACAAATATTTGGGGTCATATAAAATGTAATGAAATAATTCTAGCACACCACTAGCAAAGCAGAAAAGTTTAAAACAATAAGCATTTACTGAGCACCTACACTGTGCCAGGTTATGTACTAAGCAATTACTAAGCAATTATTTACTTGTTTCCTAATTAATTATTTTACTAAGTAAAATAATTCTAAAAATAATTATTGGTTCTGGACATGAGCCATTCTTCCATCACAGGGCTCATGGCTTATTTTTGGCAAATATGTTACATTTCATAGTCAGTGATGGACCATGATGAGAAAAAAGTTTAATGAATAGAGTGCTGAAGTAGACAACAGCTTGAGAAACAATATAGTTTTAAAGAGGATGCAGTATTTTGATACTTTAATATCTACATATTTCATTTGCATTCATTCTGATTTCCTTATTTTATGGAAATCAGTGGTAAAACTCCTATGTTGTTTTTTATTGCATTGAACTTTATTTCAAACACATATGGGCAGATATGCATTATGGAATTGAATCTTAGCGTTCAGTATTTTTGTCTTGATTATGCTAATTTTATTCATATTTAAAACAGCCTACCCCATATCCTTTTAATTGTTTGGTGAGAAATTGTATTGCTCCCGATAAATGTTAGATGATCATGATTTACATTATGATAAACATAAACACACACAATGCCCATCAATGTACCAAGCAGTAATATCTTTGCATATATTCCTAATGTGCTTCATTAATTGTCTTTGGTTAGTATTTTTAAGCACTGGCTTGCTCTGAATATTTAAAGCACGTTCTAGATAAAAAATGGTCTACTGCTGATATAAAGTGAGATGGAGAATACATACTAAGTATCAGTCGTTTATTGAATTGTTAACCAAAGTCAGCCGGTCAGAATCTCAGAATTCTGTACCTTAGTTAAAATATTTTATATGTGTTTTGAACTGGCCTGGGTATTTGTCAATATAGATAATAGTTGGTTTTTTTTGTTGTTGTTTTCTCTTTGCGTTTCTTGCCTTCTGCCTCCCTCCTTCCCTTCTTTCCTTCCTTCCTTCCTTTCTTCCTTCCTTCCTTCCTTCCTTCCTTCCTTCCTTCCTTCCTTCCTTCCTTCCTTCCTTCCTTTCTTCTCCTTTCTCCCTCATTATATCTTTATTTCTTCTCTGTAGATTATGGTAGCTGTCAATGGTTGGTTTCTGTTAGCTCTTTCTCACAACCTCACTACAAAAAACCTGACCAAATTCTGCCTCACGTGGCAATTTTTATTAGGCAAGCAGGCAAAGAAGCAATCAGGCAAGTATTCAGTATGGTTAAATTATCCCTAGGATTATGATATTTAGTTTGTGTCACTTATTTTGCATAAGAAGTTCTTTTGAGATAAACCTAATACTTCTAGAGAGGACTTAGTCATCTCTGCAACATTCAAATCTCTTAAGTTTTGGACTGAATACATGAACTCATTAAGAGTTCACCTCAGGCACCATACTGAAAAGTGAAAGGGGAAGGGCTTAATACATTTTAATTTTCCACTCATGCAAGACTTTCCTAAAGTATGCTACACTTCCTAATATAGGCCAAAAATATGTTGTCATCTCTAGTATCTCCAGTAAAGAAAGCATAAAAATACAGGACTTTCTAAACACACTATCAAATACCAAGATTTCCATGTCAACTTTAGCGTTAACTGTCTGTATTAAAAATATGCTGAAAATTTATTCTCTATTAGGAAAATCATATTAGATAATACATAAATGATATGACCAAAAATTAGACATCTGAAAAACTGCCTATCAGTCAGGATCTAACAAGGAAATGAAAAATGCTTGGGTATCAGAACTACATAGAGAGAATTGGTTAGCCAGGAGATAGAAGACCTGAAGGACCTATAGTAGTTAGTGAGGTAACAGTAAGACACCTTTCCTGGGATGGAGAGATGAAAAAACATTAACAGAACCTGTATGTGGAGGCCACCTCTGGCCTTTTAAATGGAAGCTGAAACCATGGAGGAGATATAACCCTTGCTGGAAGAGCTACCTAAGGAGAATAGGAAAGGGAGAAATACCTTTTAATCTCTAATTTCAATTCTGTCTTTTGTTCCTGTCAATTTTAGCACTAGTGCTCTGAACACAGATTCCTGTCGTTTCTGATTAGTAAAGTATTGTATACAATGTCTGCCATCACCCACATTGTAACACTAACAAAACAGGCTTGATCTTCCTTTGAAAAATGTAAGATATCCTTTAAAAGTTTTCATATTTCTACTACATTTTCTCTTAAAATTTAACTCACATTGGTTGGGAATCCAGAGTGATTCATCTCTCTCTTAATTAAAATGAAGTATTTCAGTTAATAAAATATGCAATTTTCTAAATTATAATTTGCATTTTTAAACCAGAGTGTTCAAGAGCAACACTTGGTGCTTATGAAATGCTGAACTCTGTGCTGAAAAGAACTTGGAATAGCACTTAAAAACAGAAGAGACACATCTCCAAGGCTCTCAAGTCACATTATTAGCATTTACATCATGTACTTGTCATCACATAGAAGTAAATAGAAACACACAAACAAGCTAAGAGTCTGAGGCTCAGCTTTAAAGGGTTGGTCTTCCAGTAAAAAGATATAGCTTTGGCTTTAAAAGTAAGATATTTAGAAAATAAATTGAAAAGAGAAGAAAATTGTTGGTTGTTTCCATTATTAATCTCTAGGTTTACAGTAATCCTGACAAGTATGTATTACTAAACTCTGCTTCAATTAGTCATAGAAATGATTTTAAATATAAAAGAAAAAGGAATTTATAACTGAGGACACAGTCATAATCCTTCGCCATGACAAAGCTTCAAATGCTGATTTATAGAGAGATAAATTCAAATTCATAATAGTGGAATCTTAAAGCACCTATAAGAACACCACAATTGGATTTATTAATGAAATCTTGTACCCTACTGATATTTTTATTGACAAACAACTTACTAGGTTTTGGACAGTAAATGGGTCAGTCTAGAAAAATACTTAGGAGATTTTTCCTCTCATGATTGGTCACTGCACAGTATATTTATTTTGTGTTTGAAGAGATAGGAAGGTGTGTTATCCTTAATTATTTTACTTCCATAATGACTACTGTATCCTTATCGTTTGTGGCTAAATTGATCTTACCATTATTTGTTATAATTACTTTTAACTGCTTGAGAGTTTTTATGCAAGAGATACAATAAATCTTGTTCAGCTTTTCTGTAGATGTCACCACTTGGATTGATCTACAATTATGTATTGAATGCATGTAAAGGTTAGCTCTAATATAACAGGGTTTATTGTCTGTCTACACCTCTGCTATATTATTCAGTGAGTCCCAATTTATGAGATATTTAAGATACATAATGAATCCAGATTCAAATAAAGCAGAAAAAAAGTGAAGAAAATGTAAACATTATTATGGAAGCAATCAGGAAAGTAAGAATTGAAACTCTGGGTGGTCTCCTAGAACACATCAAGTATTTTCAATACAGAGGACCACACAGAGGATGAGAAAAACTGAAGTATTTTATTATATTGTTAACAATTCTTTTCAACAAAGTTTTTCCAATTGTTAAAATGTAATTACCTTGCGTGTGTGTGTGTATCTTCGAACTTCTGTGTTGGGCAGTCCCTGGGATTCTTATCAGCAGAAAGAAATAAAAGAAAAAGAAAAAAAAAAAGTTTGCACTCCTTGGAAAATTTGAAGTTAGGGAGGGTAACCTCATATGTAACAACTGTTCTTGTAGCTTTCTATCTTCATTAGATACCTGAGTTTAAACAAATACTTATTATCCTCTTTTGATCTCCCTTTTCTTCACCCTCTGCATGAAGACACTGCTGTCTGCAGCTGTATGCTTCACAGTATGTGTTTCCGCCTACATTTCCTTTTCCATTTCTGTGGATTTTCTCCAAAACCAGTTCACAGCCACTTGAAAGGTAATTTAATAAAATCCATCTTGCCAATAATATTCAGCTTATTTTCTTCAACACAGTTTAATAATCATCTAGAAATGTATGTTCAATGCTCTCTATAATAACACTCCATATACATTACCACATGTTCTTCCACCGTTTCCTCTGCCATCTTGTTGTGGCTTTTGCAGTTCACTGACTGGGAGGAAACGGGCTCAGGGGCTTTTTCCTGTGACCTTTACCCAGGGCTTTGCTTCAGCCCGCCAGTCTCGCTCCACCTACTCAGCCCAGCAGACTGCACTTGACTCACATTACTGGCCTGAATCCCATGCCTGCCATGGCTCCATGTCAAGCGTGTGACTAGACTTGGGTATGCTGCAAGTGGCTCCCGTGTTGGGCACCAGCATCCAGACAAGGGGGACATGGAGGTGCCCAAAAACCTGAAGATGCTAGCAACGACGGAGCCCCAAGGGATGTTACAGCTTTGGCTAGGGGAGTCCCAAGGTGTGAAGCCCCAGGAAATGTTACATGTCTTTCTCATTCCCACCACTGGCAGTTCAGCAAATGGGGCCATGTTATATAGCTCATTTGTTCCTGCCACCCACAGCTTGGTGAGTTCCCGGTTCTTGCCCTGCAACCCAGAGGAATCAGACATGCAGACACTAGAGCGTGAGTAGTGTGGAGAAGAATTTTATTGAGCAACAGAAGGAATGCTCTCAGCAGAGAGGGGGCCTGAGAGAGGGTAGCCCTCTGTGTGGCTGAGGCAGGTGTTTTTATGGGCTCAGAATGGGTGAGTGAGGGCTCACTAGTCTATGGGTGGGCTTTGGAAAAAGCACCATTCAATTGGTTAAAAGGCATCATTCAGAAAGAACTAGTCAAGAGAGAGAAGGTAAGGTGGGGATAGTTCTCACGCTGGTCATGAGCGCTACCCAGAACCAGCAGCTTGGTTTTCAGGCTTTAAACCATCTTTGGCTTGAAGGTCAGGTTTCACTGGAGTCCAGTCCCTGTCTGCCTAGGAATTTGTCTGTCTCCTGTCACCATCAATCTCAGGCACACTATCATCACTCTCCATTCCCACTGGGTAATTTCTTTGTCTGATGGAAACAGTGTGGCTTTGCATCAGGTTTGTATAACTACACACAATTTTACAGCTTAAAATGTGATTTTTCACATTATGTATTTCTCACAGTAAGTCTATATACAATAATATTATGGTTGTGGTTATTTTCCATTTTGAAAACAAGAAACCTTGCACTCAATAAGACAAAGGAGTATGTGAAAAATTTACCTATAAATAGAAAATACATATTTTATTTTTTTCAGGGACCTGGAAGCTTTGTAATCAAAATAAGATGCAAAATATTCAAGTGCAGACTGCACACAACAAATCCCTTCAACTTGCTGGAAAGACTCAGAGATCATGATCTTCTTTTAATTGCCACCTTATCCCAAATATTTAATATAAGTAGTAAAAGAATAAATGCTTTGTTTATATATTAACTTATTATATATTATGTTGTAATCTAGTTCTTTTCTTTCACAAAACTACAGGAGTCAGAATACTGTCATTGAGGATTTTTTTTCTTCTTTTCTTTTTCTTTCTGGCCACCTGTTTTGGTCCTCATTGCATTATGTGACATACATATTTCCTTAGGTATTACCCTGTGATCAGAAAGGTTGCTAATGAAATACGGCAGAAGCAGCCTAAGGCCTGTTTCTCATCTGGAATGTACTGGATTGCAGACTCTTCTTTATCCTGATGAATTGACAATAGAACTCCAGAGACATAGTTCAATTTCCTGCCCTAGACAGGTACTGTGAATATTAACCCCTCAAAATTGTTTTCCTGAAGGATGGCACATATCATGACTTCACAAGATAAACACACCCACCCTCCCCTCTCCCTTTGAGGCTTTTAATTTTTTTGCATTTTCAATGAAAAAAAAAAAGAAAAAAAAATGGTATTTTACATCTACCCTTCTCTTTGCAATTATAAAGAGATCATACATTAAGAATGAAGTGCTGCATCAAGAAATAGTTTTTGTCATCTTGTCATTCAAATACAATAATATGATACCAGTCCATACAGAATTGTAGAAGGACCTAGGTTGCGGAATTACTGTGGGAATTTGTTATCATTTTCTTTTAAAATTATCAGTAGGGAAAGTTCCTTGCCTAAATAGCTCCAAGTTACTATTTAAATATGCTGTGCTAGGGTCTCTCAATGACCTCTAAGCACACGATGGTGCCATGTTGACAGCAAATGAAAGCACTAACTCAAGCTGCGGGAGAGCCACGTTCAGTGCTGTGAGATGGCGCATTGCTAACTGCCTTTGACAAAATTTGATCCCCATCATAAAATGCGTACAGTAGAAACATTATGCACTGCAGAGTCATATTATAACTAAGCAATAAATGCCAATTGTATTTTCTTTACAACTCCCCAGACTTTAATCCTATTGAGTTAGAACAGCATCATGGAAAATGCCACAGGCCTAAAAAGCTGAAGAGGATGAGCCAATGGCTCATAAAAATTATCTAGAAGTGAGGGTCTTCCTTTATCCAGCCCTTTTAAACTATTCATTATTCCTGTATTAAAATGTTCCTTCAAGGAGGAAAAAAAAACAAGAAAACTTTTACGTCCAAAGATTCATTTTAATTGGGGCAGAACTAAGACATAAGGACACATTGAGCATATTAATAGTTTAGAATTATGGAAAAACTACTGATGTATCCATGCTTTAAAATTATATTAACTATTTGGTTAGCATTTATTTAAACAACTGAATGTTGTTTGGGGAAGGTTTGTTGAAAGTGGTATGGCCGAATTTACACTATTGGGTTCAGTTCAGTTCTGGCCTGAAAATCATCTGTCCTTTAGCCAAAACCCCCACCCCCAGGTCTTCTCTGGCATAAATTTTGGGGATCTGATTTCTCTTTCAAAGGATCTGTCAGTGTTTTATACTCAAATGCATAAAATTTTCTCCACAGGATTTCTGGTAAATATAATTTTTGCATTTGTATTTAGTATTTTTCCAATAATGTTTTACTATTGAAGTGATGTATTTAGGTCTTCACCTAGTGGGACGTGGAAAGTAGTTTCATGCTTCTACCATCACTTCTACAACTACCACCCAAACCACCACCATTAGCACAGTACCATGAGGGTAACACAATCATTGACATCACCATCACTATCACCATCAGAATCACTGCCATGATAGCACCATAGGAACTGTTAATTTAAGTTCAGCCTAAAGCTGCCTCTTTATATTTTTTTTTTTTTTTTTTTCTGAGATAGATTCTCACTCTTGTCTTCTAGGTTTGAGTGCAGTGGCACAATCTTGGCTCACTGCAACCTCCGCCTCCCAGGTTCAAGCGATTCTCCTGCCTCAGTCTCCTGAGTAGCTGGGATTACAGGCATGCAACCACCATTCGCAGCTAATTTTTTTGTATATTTTTAGTAGACACGGGGTTTCACCATGTTGGTCAGGCTGGTCTGGAACTCCTAACCTCATGATCCGCCTATCTCGGCTTCCCAAAGGGCTGGGATTACAGGCGTGAGCAACCGTGTCCAGCCATCTTTACATATTTTAAGTTTAGCTTAAAGGTTTATCTTTACACAGTAAACTGTAACCTAACTGTATGTATAAACAGATTGCAGCCTACTTTTCTGGCAACCACCAAGTTTCAGTCAATCAAGGGTGGCCAACTGCTCAATCCATGGTCACATAAGGCAAATGCTTGCTGAGCTGTAACCAATCCAGCTGTTTCTGTGCCTCACTTCTCTTTTTCTGTGCATCAACTTTCTTCCACCAGACAGCTGCCCTAGAGCCTCTTTGAATCTATTCTGATTCAGGGGTTGCCAGATTCATGAATTGCTTTTTGTTCAACTAAACTCCGGTGAAATGTAATTTATTTAAGGTTTTCCTTTGAACAGTATCTATAAAACAAGTTACAAACAAAATTGCTTAGGTCACTACTTCTGGAACTTCAATGAGCATATGATCATCAGATGATCTTATTAAAACACAAATTCTGATTTATCGGATTCAGAGTAAGAGTCTGCATTTCTTTTTTTTTTTTTTTTTTTTTTTTTTTT
>NW_016805866.1:5406069-5431432 GCF_001698545.2 Rhinopithecus bieti | reverse complement strand
CCATTCTCCTGCCTCAGCCTCCCCAGTAGCTGGGACTACAGGCGCCCGCCATCTCGCCCGGCTAGTTTAGTTTTTTGTAGTTTTTAGAAGAGACGGGGGTTAACAGTGTTAGCCAGGATGGTCTCGATCTCCTGACCTCGTGATCCGCCCGTCTCAGCCTCCCAAAGTGCTGGGATTACAGGCTTGAGCCACCACGCCCAGCGAGTCTGCATTTCTCGCGCCCGGCGAGTCTGCATTTCTAATATGCTTCCAGAGAATGTCAGTGCTGCTGTTATGCGGACCAGTCTTTGAAGGGCAAGGCTTGTGCTTGATTCTATACAAAGATAATCACAAAGACTGGACCCTTACCTATGAGTAACCAACAATTGCATTAGAAATCTCTCTTAAACATGCCTATGTGTATCAGTTAACTTACACACAAGATCAATTAGAGGTAACTAATCTTATAAAAAACTTTACTATAATAATACTGCTTTCAATAGCAAATCAATTAATGTTTAAAATATGAGTCTCTTAAAAATATATTAACCTAAAACCATTCATGGACACAGTTTCTTACTTAAGGTGTTATACTTAAATAAAACAAGCACACATACCAATAAAGACAACCATATGTAAGGGATATAGACATAAGAATGACATAAAAAAATTAAATTAATGTAGGAATCTATCATCAGACAAATATATATTTAAAATGAGTAGAAAGTATGCACATTACATTTGGAGAGGTCCCAGGAAGACTAGCTTGAGATTTCACCTGTCCATTTAAGTTTTAGTGTCTATGGATTTCGAATTCCCAAACACTATTTCATAACTTCTCTTTGAGACAAGTAGTTTTTATATAGAAGTTAGTCTAGGAGAGAGCTTGACATAGAATTGAGGCTTTGGCTGCTGTATGTATCAGATGCAGCTTTCTTATTCTCTAATTTTTCCCTCCTGCCCTTTCAGGCGTACAAAACTCAACAATATTCCTCATTGAATTTATGAGACAGCACTCAAAGGTTCTAGCTATTTTATTGATCTAATTGTGATGTAGACCAGGATGAGCAAATGTGCGTAATTCTCATTGCTCGCAGTGGGACATCTTATTCTTACGAGCCCCCTAACATTCCTATTTATTTTCATCCCCAGATCACAGCGATCTATGATTTCCTTTTACCTAATTATTTCAATTTCTGCACCTACTTGAAAAATTCTTTTATGCAATTATGAAGATACATTATCTCCATCCTGTTTCTAACTATTATTTGTGAATGGACATCTCTCAGATGTAGTGACTAAGCCTTTGGACCTCTGTGGCTCACATATTCTTCAGTATTTGCAGCATGAACCTGAATTACAGTTTCCGAATGGTGGGTAGCCTTCCCTTCCTAGCTGCAGACAGAACAAATGTGCTTGTTCTCCAAAGAGGTAATCAGAAGTTATCCTCCTCCTGGGACAAAAGAAAATCAAGCAAGATTATTTAGTTCTGTTTTAAGTGCCAGTGAGCTGGTTTAGACAAGAGAAGAATGCTGCAAGGTCCGTATCTAACTCTTCCAACAGATGTGTTCAATCCCAGTACATTTCAGCACATTTAGATGTAAAAATAGAGACTGATTTTTTTTTTTACATAAACAGTGCTTTGTATTCCATGAATAATCATTTGAATACAATTGTACATTTCAAGTGTATTGTGTGTTTTTAATAAAGAAAGAACACAAAGATCGCATCATTCAAATGGAAAAGATTTTTCATCTAATCGTATCTAATGTGTTGCTAGCAATCTTATAGCAAATGAATAGTTGTCAAAGCTAAGCAAGGTTGCAAGAATTTCCCTGGCATCTTTGTAAATATGACAACTGCCTCAAATATTAAATGAGAGGATACTCTGGCATTAATAATTATAGCTGTGCATCAGGTGGAAGATTAATAAAAAGTGAGTTTATCATTATTGCATGATAATAATAAGGTGGGCCTATTCGTTTCATTTTCATATACGTGATGATTTTATTATGAAGATTGTGTCCCTCATATCTAAGTTATATAAATGAAAAAATTATATCCTTAATATTAGGTGTTATTTGGATGAAATTGTTATGTCATGTATGTAAGTAGTATTTATAGTCAGTTTCAGTAACTCGAATAAAAAGATAATCCCCTAGTCCCTTCTGAATACTTGATACATGACATAATTTTTAAATGATGCTTTGATCATTTTTGTTAATTATAAAACCACTGAGTCTCAGGTGCTCCTTAAGTAACAAGACGAAAGGAAAGATTTGCATACTCAGAACACCCTCCAGAACAAGCCAAGTCAACAATCAGACCATTATTTTATTTCTACTCTTCACTGTGCACTTAGCCCACGCTACTACAACCAGATGCTTCATGGTGTTTCTATGGTAAAGAATATGTCAAAATTTGGGAATGAAAAAGTCATAAATCCAAATAAATAGAAATCACTGTTTTAATTTATGTACTGATTTATGGTTTTGCTTGTTGTTGCAATAACATCCAAGCATGGGACCTTGCCCTGTTTGCTGTCTTGCTCTTCCTAACTCTGCTTACGCCGAATTAAGAAGATGTCTAAATACAATATTTGCTTACCTTTCTAGGGTAGGATTGTGGTTATCTTTGAGTTATCATTGAAAAGCATTATACCGTTTTAACATTTACTTGACTGTCTCTATCCATACCTACATTGTATATCTATGTTTATCTACATATATGTCTATATATTCTGTGTGTTGTTTACTTCTTACCTTTCCTTCATGATCACGAATAGCCTCTAAGAAATATAAACAAAACACTACTATTGGTGAATGTATTTTCAGATAAAACTTGGTAATCACAGTATCTTTTACGAAAAAAAAAATCTTTGCACTGTGACCTATTTATTTTTCAATATACTCCCTTTGTTCTTCTGAACAAAGACATGGATTCTCTTGATTTAAAATTTGCCTACTTTTTGATTTTGTAATAGCCTACCCACCTCTCAGTCATTCTTTGCCCCTTTACAGAAAAAAAATTCTTATTAGCATTTACAAGCAGCTGTCACAATATTACATATTTATTTGTGAACTTGTTTTCTGCCCTTCTCCCAGCATGAGTTCTACAAGTCCAGAGATTTTGCCCAGCATGCTCACTACTTTTGAACCAGGGAATATATATATCTATATCTACATATATATATATATACAGAATGATTTATTAACATAATACATGCCTACATGCATCCATTCATTCTGTCAACAAATATTTTTTAGCAATTGCTATCTAGCAGCTTTGTCTTAGACCCTACAGATAAAAAGGTAAGGCGGCAGGGGGGAAAGTTATGTTAATCCCCTTCAAGTCTAAATGTGGGAAACAGATGACTGCACAGGCAGTGTGAGATGCAATGTCATAAGTGGTTTAATGGAGGAAGAACAAAGTACTGTTGAAATTTATAGGAGGGACTCCTTACCTGTTAAGACGGGATTGATATAGATGCTCTCGTGAAAGATAGACTTTAAAGAGATCTGAAAAATAAGGAGGAAAGAGGGTGATGGAAATGAGGTTTTCCAGGCAGAGGAAACAAACTTGAAGGAGATAGGAAGATGAGAGTTGCATGATGATGATACAAGCAAGTGCCCAGTGCGTAAGGGAAGTGGAAATACCTCCAGATTGACAGGGCCATTGTGATGTCTGCAGCAGTTGAAGGCTCTTGAAGAGGCATTCAGTGCTCTTCTTGGAGTTCAGCAGGTCAGGAAAAGCCTCCAGGATTCTTTATGTAGATGTTTTCCAGATCATGGGAACAGGATGACTTTAGATGAAACGAAAGGTCATTAAATGTACAACAAACAGAAAGAAACATTATTTCAGAGTAAATTTAGCCTATCTCTTGAAATTTCCTACATTAGAAGGTCACAGAATCAAATTTGGTGCCTGGACAATTTAAAGGTCTGAGTAGTTTATTTCATTACTCATTAATAATGTTTGCTTTTTTGTCTTAAGATAACAATAATCATTTATCATATTTCAGTGAAATAAAACAATTGCAACTAAAATGAAGAGTTCTCTGCCCTCAGTTCATGATGCAGTTGATGTTAAAGGATAGGAAATAATTGAAGCAATGATGTTTGCCATAGAAAACCCAGCAATCTTCAGCTTTTACTCTCAACTAAAACAAATTCTGGTAAAGATATGTTTCTGGTTTCTTGCTGTTGTTAGTTTGTTTTTGCTTTTTTAGCACCAAGAAAATATACTTGTTTCTGGTGCACAATAAGTAATTATCTTAATATGTGTTTGCTTATATGAGTACTTCATCTGCCTTTCCTCGTGCTTAGATATCACTTATTTGTTCAGATAACATTGACCATTGACTAAGGACTCACTAGATGCCAGGCAAAGAATGAAGCAGTGAAGGGGTAGTCAAATTAGTAAGACTTGATTCCAAACAGAAAGACGTTTCAAAATTATATCATAGTATCTTTTCTTTACAACGATATACAATGTACATTATTTTATTAATAATTCTGAGGTTTTGTTTTGTTTTGAGACGGAGTCTCTCTCTGTCGCCCAGGCTGGAGTGCGGTGGCCCCATCTCGGCCCAATGCAAGCTCCACCTCACGGGTTCACGCCATTCTCCTGCCTCAGCTTCTCCAAGTAGCTGGGACTACAGGCGCCCTCCACCACACCCGGCTAATTTTTGTATTTTTAATAGAGACGGGGTTTCCCTGTGTCAGTCAGGATGGTCTCAATCTCTTGACCTCGTGATCTGCCCTCCTCGGCCTCCCAAAGTGCTGGGATTACAGGCATGAGCCGCTGCGCCTGGCCAACTCTGAGTTTATAGTAATGTAATATTTTTAACTTTGTTTAACCACCATACTTTATTAAATTGCAGAATCATTTCTCATGTGACATCTGTTTAATATATGTGGAAACCAAATTAAGAAGAAGAAGAAAAAAAAAACCTAGTCTGATGGGATAGTACACCAGCCTTCATTTTTTTTAGAGAATTTATCAATATCTTGAGGATAGAGATAACTTCCATCTATATATTGTTCTTTCTCATTTGAAATGATGAAAAACATTCTTTACGTTATTATTGATGGTATTTTCAAATGCATATGGCTTGTGCGTGACAATTTGAAGAAATAAAAAAAGTTCATTTAAATTCATTTAAATGAGGGTAGTGTGACAAATTACTATTTCTATTTTCATAGCAATGATATTATTTTAATTTCTTGGACTCATGTAAATATTTACTTCTTAATATTTGTGAAACAACCTTGTTTTGCCATTCATAAGCAAACTATTCCTAGTAAGATACAGAACGATGGTTGCTCTTCAATGTAGCATCTTTTATGTCCCTAACATAAAAGACATAATGGAGCTAGTTGTTCCAACCTTGGTGGTCACCATGGCTCTTGAACCATAACTTAGCAAGGCCACTTAGGTTTCAATACTTTTACTTTTGTTTCTCTGTCATTAAAATGTAGGTCCTGTTTATTCTTGAGGGACTGGACAGATGAATGAACAAACTCAACAACAACAACAAAACACTATTTTAAAACATGAGCAAAAAACTTGCAAAGACATTTCTCTAAAGATATACAAATAACCAATAAGCACATAAAAGGATCCTCAACATCATTAATCATTAGGGAAATGCAAATCAAAACTGCAATGAGATACCACTTCACACCAATGAGGGTGGCTATTAGCAAACAAAAACAGAAAATCACATGTTGGTGGAGAAATTGCAACCAGTACTCATTAGTGATAGAAATGTAAGATGATGCATCCACTGTGGAAAACAGTATTGTGTTTCCTTAAAAAGTAAACATAGAATCAGCATATAATCCAGAATTTCTACTTCAAAGCATATGCCAAAAAATTGAAAGTAAGGACTCAAAAGTTATTTGAATACCTACATTTGTAGCACCATTATTCACACTAACAAAAAGGCAGAAACAACACAAGTAACCATAGATGATGGTTGAACGGATACATAAAACATAGTATATACATGTCATAAAATACGATTCAGCCTTACAGAAAAGGAAATTCTGACACATGCAACTATATGGATAAAACATGAAGACATGCTAAATGAAAATAGTTAAAAATTAACTTAAAAAATGGTTAAAATGGTAAATTTTATGTCATGTCTTTTCCACAATGAAGAATGAATGAATGAGTGAATGTAGGCTTTGTGTTGCCCATTTTACTTTTAAGGGATATGGAAATGATCTATAAAAAGAAGAGAAAATCTACAATGTTGTTGTTCCCAGGCAGCAGGAAATAGAACAAAATATACCCTCAGAATGCTATTAAATGATAATGGACACTTTGGGAGGCGAGGAGGGCAGATCATGAGGTCAGGAGATGGAGACCACGGTGAAACCACGTCTCTACTAAAAAATATAAAAAATTAGGCGGCATGGTGGTGGGCACCTGTAGTCCCAGCTACTTGGAGAGACTGAGGCAGAAGAATGGTGTGAACCTGGGAGGTGGAGCTTGCAGTGAGCCGAGATCGTGCCACTGCACTATAGCCTGGGCGACAGCGAAACTCCGTCTCAAAATAAATAAATAAATAAAATAAAATAAAAATAAAATAAATGATAATGGATTATCTAAAAATTAATGATAACTGTCTGGGCATGGTGGCTCACGCATGTGATCCCAGCACTTTGGAAGGCCGGGGTGGGTGCATCATTGGAGGTCAGGAGTTTGAGACTAGCTTGAGCCTGGACAACATGGGGAAACCCGTTGCTACTAAAAATACAAACATTAATCAGGCATGGTGACAGACACCTGTAGTCCCAGCTCCTCGGGAGACTGAGGCAGGAGAATCACTTGAATCCAGGAAGTGGAGGTTGCAGTGGGCCGAGATCATGCCACTGCAGTACAGCCTGGGTGACTTAGCGAGACTCTGTCTCAAAAGTAATAAAATGAAATAAAATAACTATTAAAATAATTACAACAACAAATAAAAAAGACAGTATTACTTAATTATATTTATATTTGCTTCCTAAGAGAGTTGTGAACCTGAAATTTGCTTTCTCTTTTGGGGAATTTCCAATACCCAGCTGAGATATTTTGTGAGTAGTCATCAAAACATCAAGAGAAGCCTCAATCATTTGATGATTTAGATTTTTTAGTGTCACTCTATGCTTGTTCACGCACCATATAAGTGCTGTTCATCTTACTCCAGTGACAACTAGCCCACTTACACAAAAACTGATTTTGTCTAGCTTTCTCCTTTTATAAATATTTATTGGATGAATTAATAAATCAGAAAACTGTGTCCAAGAAACTTTAGTAACTAAATACCTTAAAGTTGTCTGGCCAAAACAGGGCAATACTTGTAATTATATTCTGGTTTTCCTGCGTAATAATGTCATTTTTCTACAATGTCAGTTGACTCAGGCCTAAAGTAAGCAATTATTTTTGGCTATAGAAATGTCCCATATTGTGATCACTGCTTGTCCTGCAGTCTCTGTGACTCAAAATATACATGAAAGCAGTTTAAATAAATTAACTGATGTTACTTTAGGAAGGGAGCGTGTGTCCTAACTGCTTGCTCTTAAATATTTTAAAAGAAGTCTTCATCATCTTTCATATTATGAGACAAAGAATATTGCCAACACATTGTCTCTTTGTTTCTATAAAGACATTTTCACAATGTGCCTATTCGGCTAGAAAAAAATGAATCATTCAGTTCAGAGTAACTCTACATATGAAGAAACTAAAAGAAATTAAGTAGTGATTTATTAAATCTATTGAAAACATTGTCATTTTTAATGACAAAGTTGAGAAGACAATATTTAAAGTACAGTACCAGTCTTTTACAAGCTGGGGATTTCAAAGTAGTAGTGAAAGCTGGTGATAATGTATCTCAGGGGTGAA
The DNA here is from genome assembly GCF_001698545.2 of Rhinopithecus bieti. Taxonomy (NCBI): domain Eukaryota; kingdom Metazoa; phylum Chordata; class Mammalia; order Primates; family Cercopithecidae; genus Rhinopithecus; species Rhinopithecus bieti. The sequence continues at coordinate 5,423,560 of NW_016805866.1, read as the reverse complement.
TTACTAGCATCTTATGCCAGTTCAGTGAATAACACTTTGGATATATCCTGTTCAATAGGGTTGCTCTCTCTTCTGCTTTTTTACTAGCTTGCTTTTGTCTGAGCCCCTTCTTTTTCCATTGGTTTCAGTTAGTCATTTGGAGGCTTGTCTGGGATTCATCAGAAGGATGAAAGAACATGAATCTATGACTCTTCACTTTTCTTTATGAGGCTTCTTGTCCTCAGACTTTTCTCTGAAGGCAGACGAAGAAGCAAACCTCTGATTAGCTAGCTTTCGGAGCAGCTACAGAGGACAGGGGGCTGGGGAAGGACCCTGCCGCCACCCATCCCCTGTGACTCTTGGGTAGAGAATCTTGGCTTTGTTTCCTTTCACGGAGGTCTAGCTGTTGCACAGGATTGGAATAAGGTTCTGGGACAACTGAAGGCATCTGGCCAAGGCCACACCTCGGTGTTGCCTGAAGGCTCCTAGACTGGCTCCAGTTCTCGACCACCCACTATGGTTTCGGCCAAGATCCCCAGACTTTCCTATGGCATTTCCCCCCACTTCCTTCATGGATTATAATGGCTCCTATCTCTTCTTTTATAATGTTAAGAGTGTTGTTGCAGACTACACAGATATTACTGGGTAGGATGAGCACTTGGCCCAGTCTTCAAAAATGTAATTCAGAACAACATGGTTTTCATCTATTCTTAGAAGCAGGGAGAATGCAGCAGTTAAGAGGTTTATTTTGTTCCCCCTGTTGAAAAAAATCGATTTGCGTAGAGCAAGAGCCTTTCCCCCGCCAGGCACCTTTCCCTCCCTGCACTAAAGCTTTTTTTTCCCCCTCTTTTTTTCCACCATGTCAGGATTTCATAGAGCCCTGTAAATACAGGAGACTTTTCAATGTGAGAGTTCCCTCCCCCTCTTTTTGGGAAGCATCTCACTAGGCTAGGTCTCCAATTCATGGGACTTCCCTTCTCTCACTTGTTTGAGAAGGGCCTGGTTCCACAGCTTCACTTCAGCACTCTGCTTATAATAGGGAAGCAATGGAGGAGCAATCCCACAGGCTGCTGGCTATAAATTTGCTGAGGGCTACCTGGGACTTAATTTAAATAAACCCATGCACACTCCTGAGTGTCACAAGCTCAATTTGTCACAAGCTCAATTCCAAGATTCAGGTTGAAGCCCTAGAAAGGAAAACTAGACCTGAAGTATCCAAAGGCAGGCAACATGGAAGTCAAGGGGCATAGCATAGGTGGGTAGGACTAATTCCTGCTGATTAGGTTCCCACTTCATGGAAGGAAGTCATGTTCATATTCATGGCATAGATGAGGTCTAGGGACATCAAAGGCTGCTGACAGCAGAGGAGATAGGCAGCAGGTAGGGGAATGTAAATAATTCCTGCCTTCTAGGCCTCAGTGGTTCATGGGTAAAGGTCACACTGGCATCCATGGGCAGTACCTGACTAGGTTGCTGGGACTTATGGATAAAAAGATGGAAGACAAAAAGCGGATTTCCTTTCTTTCTCTTCCTCACACATCCTGGGTTTTCACTGAAAGGGAGAAAGGCATTAAAGGACACATCTTTATCTCTGTTTCAGATGGGTAACCTACCATCTTTAGTCTACATTCCTTTGGAGTGTATCCTGAATCACTGGGACTGCGTTGACCCTCAGACTCTGGAGAAAAAAAAAAAAAGAAAAGCCTCGTAGTTTTTTGGACACGAGTTTGACCAAATTGTAATTTGCAGAAATGACTGGCTTGGCCTCAGGAAAACCATTTAACACCATCCTGGAGCTGGCCCTTTTCTGTAAATTGGAAAGCATATGGTCCAAGTTCTCATATGTGCAGGCTTTCTTTCCCTTGCAGAGTAACTCAGACCTTTGCTGACACTGTAGGATTAATACAGGCCTTCTATTGGCCATCTCAGGAGAGGCTTTAGGGAGCAACACCAGGGAACTAGAGAAACTCCAGAGGCTCCTTCAGCAGGAGAACCAGCTCCCTTTGGCCCTGCTACTCCAGGTCCACCTCATCCTTCCTATCCAGTTTTTCTCTCTCACTTGCCCCCTTCTAGAAATCCTCATTTTAGACAGGTCCCAGTCTCACTCCTGCCCCTACAACAGATGTCTGGTCAATATGGTCCCAGTAAGGTGCATGCACCCTTCTTTCTACTGGACTTAAGGTAAAGTAAAGGGGATCTTGGCAAATTTTCAGATAACTCTGACAGGTATAGAGAGGCTTTCCAGAATTTAACTCAAGTATTTGAACTTTCCTGGAAAGAAGTTATGTTACTTTCGAATCAAACCCTGACTAACACTGAGAAGCAGGCTGTCCTGAAACTGACAGAGAGATTAGGGGATGAGCTTTGTATCTCGTATAGTGTCAGAGAAGAAGATGAACCTTATCCGATTGGAAGAGTAGCAGTACCATTAGAGGACCCTAAATGGGATCCCAGAGATGAAATGTGAGAATAGAGTAGGAAACACATTCAGGCATGTATGATGGAGGGATTACACAGGACTACAACTAAACATCTCAACTACTCCAAACTGTGCGTGATAGTCCTGGGATTTAATGAAAATCCCACTGCCTACCTGGAAAGACTAAGAGGGGACTTGGTAATGCACACCTCTCTATCACTTGGGGGACAACTAATACTAAAGGATAAGTTTATTATTCAGACAGCCCCTGATATCAGGAGGAAAATGCAAAAACAGACCATGGGACAAGAGAGTGTATATTAGTCTGTTCTAACTCTGCTATGAAGAAATAACCAAGACTGGGTAATTTATAAAGGAAAGAGTTTTCCTTGTCTCACAGCTCTGCATGGCCAGGGAGCCTCAGAAAACTCACAATCATGGTGGAAGGCACCCGTTTGCAGGGTGGCAAGGGAGAGAATGAGTGGCCAGGAAAGGGGGAAGCCCCTTATAAAACCATCAGATCTCATGAATACTCACTCACTATCACAAGTGTGGGTTGGGGAAACTGCCCCATGATTCAATTTTCTCTACCTGGTCCCTCCCATGACATGTAGGGATTATGGGAACTGCAATTCAAGATGAGATTTGGGTGGGGCCACAGCCAAACCATATTATTCTGACCCTGGTCCCTCCCGAATCTCATGTCTTCACAATTCAAAACACATCCATGCCCTTCTAACAGTCTCCCAAAGTCTTAACTAATTCCAGCATTAATTCAAAAGTCCAAGTCTGAATTCTCATCTAAGAAAAGGCAAGTGCCTTCTGCTTATGAGCCTGTAAAATCAAGAGGATGTGAGTTATTTCCTAGATACAATGGGGATACAAGCATTGGGTAAATACGCCCATTCAAAATGGGAGAAATTAGCCAAAACAAAGAGAGTATATGTGCCATACAAATCTGAAATCAAATAGGGCAGTCATTAAACCTTAGAGTTCTAAAATGATCTTCCTTGACTCCATTATCTCACATTCAGGGCATGCTGATGCAAGAGATGGGCTCCCATGGTCTTGGGCAGCTCTGGCCCTGTGACTTTGCAGGATACAGCCCCCTCCTGATTGCTTTCACAGGCTGGCACTGGTGCTAAGTGTCTGTGACTTTTCCAGGTGCACAATGAAAACTGTCAGTGGATCTATCATTATGGATTCTGGAGGATGGTGGCTCTCTTCTCACAGCTCCACTAAGCAGTGCCCCCCTGGAGACTCTGTGTGGGGGCTCCAACCCCACATTTTGCTTCTGCACTGCCATAACAGAGGCTTTCCATGAGGGCACTGCCCCTGCAGCAAACTTCTGTCTGGGCATCCAGGCATTTCCATACATCCTCTGAAATCTAGGCAGAGGTTTCCAGACCTCAATTCTTGACTTTTGTGCACCCGAAGGCCCAACACCATGTGTAAGCTGGCAAGGCTTGGGGCTTGCAGCCTCTGAAGCAGTGGCTTGAGTGTTATGTTGACCCCTTTTGACCATAGCTGTAGGTCAAGCAGGTGGGATACAGGGCACCATGTTATGAGGCTGGACTAGACAGGGAGGCCCTCAGCTAGGCCCACAAAACCATTTTTCCCTCCTAGGACTCAGAACTTTGATGGGAGGGGCCACTGTGAAGGTCTCTGTTATGCCCTGGAGACATTTTCCTCATGGTCTTGGTGGTTAACATTTGGCTTATTGTTACTTATACAAATTTCTGTAGCAGGCTTGAATTTCTCCCTAGAAAATGAGTTTTTCTTTTCTATCTCATAGTCAGGCTGCAAATTTTCCAAATTTTTATGCTATATTTCCTCTTGAATGCTTTGCCACTTAGAAATTTCTTCCAGCAAGTACCCTAAGTTATTTCTCTGAAGCTCAAAGTTCCACACAGCTCCAGGGCAGGGCAAAATGCTTGCAGTCAATGCTTGCAGTATCTTTGCATAGCAAGAATTACTTTTACTCCAGTTCCCAACAAGTTCCTCATACCCATCTCAGACCACCTCAGCCTTAATTTCATTATTCAAAGCCATTCAATAATTCTTTAGGAAGTTTCAAACTTTCCCACATATTTCCATCTTTCTCTGAGCCTTACAGACTGTTCCAACCTCTGCCTGTTATCTAGTTCCAAAGTCACTTCCACGTATTTTGGTATCTTTACAGCAATGTCCCACTCTTTGCATTACCAATTTACTGTATTAATCCATTCTCACGCTGCTATGAAGAAATAACTGCGACTGGATAATTTATAAAGGAAACAGGTTTAATTGACTTACAGTTTTACATGGCCAGGGAGGCCTCAGGAAACTTACAATCATGGTGGAAGGTACCTCTTCACAGGGCAGCAGGGGAAATAAAGTGCCTAGCAAAGGGAGAAATCCCTTATAAAGCCATCAGATCTTATGAGATCTATCACAAGAATAGGATGGGGTAAACCACCCCCATGATTCAATTATCTCCACCTTGTCCCTCCCATGACATGTTATGGGAATGAAAATTCAAGATGAAATCTGGGGGGAGACCTAGTGAAACCATACCATAGTACTTTAGAGAGCCTCCTGAAAGTGGCCACCTTGGTCTTTTACAATTGAGATAGGGAGTAGGCCCAAGAGAGAAAGAGGTACACTAGAAAAAGACAGAGGCTTTATGGCCGACTTTCAGGACCACCAACCCCAGAATCTTCGGGATGCACATATTAACTGCTATAATTGTGGCAAGTCAGTGCATTTTAGGAAGAACTGTCCAGACAGCATGAGGAAGCGACCTCCACCCTGTCCAATCTGCAGTGGGGACCACTGAAGGGTAGACTGTCTCTGGATATGCAGGTCACAAATCCAATCTCCCAAATGGTCCAGTAGGACTGATGGGTCCCAGGGCCCCTCTTCCCAGTTATAGTGGTCCAGACCACCATTACCGTACAAGAGCCCAAGGTGAGTGTGAAAATCGAAGGTAGGAAAGTGAGCCTCCTCCTGGACACTGAAGCAGGCCTTTCAGTCCTCCTCTCCCTGTCTTCTGTCAGTATGACCATGACTGGTGTCTTGGGAAGGTCTTCAAACTGATATTTTTCCCAGCCCCTTAGTTGTAGTTGGGGAGACCTCTTGTTTACCCATGCCTGTGTAATCATGCCTGAAAGCGCAACCTCTCTGCTGGGCAGGGATATTCTGGTCCATATGGGAACCACCATCTTGATGGCTCCAGGACAAACTGTTTTTCTCCCCATGCTGGAGACCAATATTAACCCAGAAGTTTGGAAAACTCAAGGGAAAATTGTTGGAGCCACAACTGCCATGCCAGTCTAGATCCACCTTAAGGATCCCACTTCCTTTCCTAACCAGAAACAATATCCTCTGAAACCAGAAGTTAAGAAAGGACTAGAAGCCATCATTGATAACTTGAAGATTCAGGGCATCCTCAAACCCTGCAACAGCCCTTGTAATACCCCAATATTGGGGGTACAAGAACCCAGTAGGGAATGGAGACTGGTCCAGAATTTCTGCCTCTTTAATGAGGCTGTGGTTTGAATTAACCTGGTGGTTTCCAATCTGTATACCCTGCTGATATGATTTGGCTGTGTCCCCACCCAGATCTCATGTTGAATTGTAACTCCCACAATTCCCATATGTTATAGGAGGAACTCAGTGGGAGGTGATTGAATTATAGCAGCGGTTCTTTCTTGCAGAGTTCTCATTATAGTGAACAAGTTTCATGAGATCTGATGGTTTTAAAGAACAGGAGTTTGCCTGCACAAGCTCTCTCTTCGCCTGCTGCCATCCACGTAAGATGTGACTGGCTCTTCCTTCCCTTCCACCATGATTGTGAGGCTTCCACAGCCATGTGGAAGTGTAAGTCCAATTAAACCTCTTTCTTTTGTAAATTGACCAATCTTGGGTATGTCTTTATCAGCAGTGTAAAACAGACCAATACACCTGCTCAGCCAAATTCCTGAGAGAACTAAATGATTCACAGCCCTGGACCGAAAGGATGCCTTTTTCTGCACACTGTTGCCCCCTGACTTCCAAAATTTGTTTGTATTTGAGGATCCCTCCAAACAGACCACCCAGCTAACCTGGACAGTGTTACCTCAGGGATTCCAAGGCAGCCCCCTCCTGTTTGGGCAGGCATTGTCCAAAGACCTCTCTGAGTTCCTTTACTCTCAGGTTAAAGTTTTACAATATGTAGATTACATTCTCCTCTGTGCCCCAACTGAAGAAATCTCTCAGGAGGGCAGTAGGCTCTTCTTAATTTTCTGGCTAACAGATTATATAAGGTCTCAAAATCTCAGGCTCAGCTCTATCAGACTTCAGTGAAGTATCTAGGTCTAGTCTTGTCAGAGAGGACCAGGACTTTGCTTGAAGAAAGAATTAAGCCCATCTCCTCCTTTCCCCTCCCCAAAGCCTTCAAGCAACTGAGGGGATTCTTGCGCATTACAGCATTGTGCAGGCTATAACTACCTGGGAATGGTGAAGTAGCTCATCCCTTATATCACCTAATGAAGACTCAGGCAGCTACAACTCACTTCCTTATTTGGGAACCAGAGGCTAAAAACATATTTGACCAAGTAAAACAAGCCTTGCTTGAGTCACCAGCCCTTAGTCTTCTCGTAGGGAAAATGTTAAATCTTTATGTGTCAGAAAGGAAGGGAATGGCCCTGGGAGTTCTAACCCAGGCCCAAGGGCCAGTCCTGCAACCTGTAGACTACCTAAGCAAATAACTTGATTGGATAGCTAAAGGATGGTTATCCTGACTCCAAACTGCTGTAGTGTTGGCCTTGCTGGTACCAGAGGCTACTAAGTTAATTGTGGGAAATAACTTAACTGTTTATACCCCACATAATGTGGCAGGATTGCTGTCTTCTAACAGGAGCCTCTGGCTAATGGACAACCACCTCCTCAAATATCAAGCTCTGCTATTAGAGGGATATTCCATGCAGTTAAGAAGCTGTCCTTCTCTAAATCCAGTCACCTTCCTCCCAGAGGAAGGATTCTCTTTACAGATGGAAGTTTCAGTGTAGAACAAGGGATCCATAAAGCAGGGTATGCAACTGTTACCCTAAATGATATGGTTGTGAGTGCATCTCTCTCCTTGGGCACAAGTGCTCAACTAGTCAAGTTAATGGCCCTTATGAAGGTGTTTGAACTAAGCAAAGGAAAAGCAGTTAACATTTATACTTATTCAAAGTATACTTTCCTAGTTCTCCAGGCCCATACCACTATCTGGAAAGAGAGGAGCTTCCTCACAGCTAATGGGTCTCCCATTAAATACTATCAGGAAATTGATAGACTGTTATCCTCAGATTTCCTCCTGTGGGAAGCAAGAGTAATACATTGCAAGGCCACCAAAAGGGGTGGATGAAATAGCTGAAGAAAATAGATTGGCAGACCAAGCAGCTAAGTCAGCAGCGAGAGAGCCCCAGAATTCTGACCCGCTTGAAGCCCCTCTAATCTGAAAGGGCTCCGTAAGATAAATAAAAACTCAATATTCTCCTGCAGAAATAGAATGGGCCACCTCTTGGGGATACATTTTTCAGTCCCCAGGATGGTAACAATTGGAGGATGGCAAGCTTCATCTACCAGCTGCCAGCTAATGGACAGTTCTTGAAATATTTTACTGCGCCTTCCACCTAGGTAAGGGTAAAGCCTTTCAATTGGCCCAGAGGTTGTTCTCAGGTAAAAATCTGCTACAAGTGATCAAACAGATTGTTAATGCTTGCAAGATTTTCCTTAAGAGTGATCTCCTTAATCAATGGCTTCTCCCCACTGTAATCCAAAGAATGGGAGGCTACCCAGGGGAAGCCTGGCAAATGGATTTCACCCCTTTGCCAAAGACAAGGGGCATCCAGTATCTCCTGGTATGTAGATACCTTCACTAATTGGGTAGAAGCATTTCCATGTCAGACAGAGAAAGCCTCTGAGGTGACAAAAGTACTAATCAATGAGTTAATTCATCACTTTGGACTTCCTAAATACCTCCAGAGTGATGATAACCCCTTGTTCAAAGTGGCTGTCACCCGGGGGCCTCAAAGGCACTAGGCACAATAGATTGCATGCCTTCTTCATTGTGCTTAGAGACCACAATCCTTGGGAAAGGTAGATAAGACAAGTGATATTATCAAAAGGCATCTCAGGAAAGTGTCTCAAGAAACTCATCTCTCCTGAACTACTCTTCTTCCCATAGCCCTACTACGTTTTAGAGACACCTCTTCAAAGCTGAGTTTAAGTCACTTTGAAATGATGTAAGGACAACCCTTTCTCACCAATGATTTCTTGCTAAACCAAGAGACCTCTAACTTAATTAAACATACAACCTATTTGGTCTGCTTCCAACAGGAACTGAAGAAACTGTTGGAGGCCCAATCCCATGAATTAGAGCCACCTCTATTCAGCCCAGGGGATCTAGCACTGGTAAAGGCACTCCCTTTTCTTTCTCCCTCTCTAGGCCCAGATTGGAAGGGACCTTACACTGTACTTCTTCCTCCTTCTACAACAGTAAAGGTCACTGGAATTGATTATTGGATTCATTATACTTGAGTAAAGGCCTGGGAAGCTAACACACTTACCTCCATCAACCCAGAAGAGCGTCCAAAGTACCAATGTGAGAAAACTGGGGACCTCAAGCTAAAAATCACAAAAGATAGGTGTCAATAATTAATCTTCCATGGATATCCTCTTTATGGTCTTGCCAATGCGTGCTGTTCTTACCTTCATTCTGTTCCTCATCATGAGGCATCTTTGCCAAGGACCCATTAATCCTGAATACCCTTAGGAGTACATATTCCCCTAAACAGTTATCTCTCCTAAAGTTTAATTGCACTCATACAGGATTCAACTTCTTTGATCAGGGTGAAACAGCTGTGGTCACAATACTGTTTTCAGAATGATTGGTATATTTAACTTCTTATTTCTGTTATCTTCAGCACTAGATTCTTTCCGTTTTTACTCCTCTTTGTATATACACACATTTGGTCCATTCATACTTAACCTTGTAAAATTTGTTTTTTTTCTGATTTAGAGGTCATCAGACTTCAAATGTTAATGCAACTGGAGCCTTGGAAGAAAGCTCTGTTTCACTGGGGACCCTTATATAGGTCTTGGAGGCAAATCTGAAAGCCGTTTTCCCCCAAACAGGAAGCAGTTAAGCTTGGACATCATTCCTATCCTAATGACAATTAGATGTAACTCTTCAGAGGGGGGAATTAATAGTGGCAGGAGGCAGACAAATGCCTAGACAGATGGGGGCAGGTCCCCACTGAAATCTCACCTTCACGCCAAAGACAGTTTATAGCCCAAAGGTCAACCTACAAATCAAATCCACGAACTGGATTGAGAACTTGTCTTCCTGTTTGGTGTGCTTTCCTTTGATTGATTCCCCACCTTTACCTATTTTATATATACCTACTGATACGGTTTGGCTCTGCCCCCACCCAAATATCATCTTGAATTGTAGCTCCCATAATTCCCCCATGTTGTGAGAGAGACCCTCGGGGAGAAAATAGAATCATGGGGGCGGTTTTCCCCATACTGTTCTCATGGTAGTTAATAAGTCTCATGAGATCTGACGGGTATATGAGGGGTTTTACCTTTCACTTATCTCTCATTCTGTCTTGCCTGCTGCCATGTAAGATGTGCCTTTCACCTTCCACCGTGATTGTGAGGCCTTTCCAGCCACATGGAACTGTGAGTCCATTAAACCTCTTTTTCTTTATAAATCACCCAGTTTTGGATATGTTTTTATCCGCAGCATGAAAATGAACTAATACAGTAAATTTATATGGTAGAGTGGGGTGCTGCTGTAAAGATACCCAAAAATGTGGAAGTGCCTTTGGAACTGGCTAACAAGCAGAGGTTGGAACAGTTTGGAGGGCTCAGAAGAAGATAGGAAAATGTGGCAAAGTTTGAAACTTCCTAGAGACTTGGAGAGTTCAGAAGACAGGAAGATGTGGGAAATTTTGGAATTTCCTAGAGACTCGAATGGCTTTGACAAAAATGCTGATAAGATGATAATGAACAATAACTTTGAACTGTGGACTTTTGAGTTAATGATGAAATAAGTTTAGACTTTGGGTGACTGTTGGGAAGGCATGAATGTTTTTGAAATGTGTTGACATGAGATTTGAGAGGTGCCAGAGGTGGAATGATATAGTTTGGCTCTATGTCCCCACACAAACTTCATCTTGAACTGTAGCTCCCATAGTTCCCACGTGTTGTGGGAAGGACCCAGTGGGAGATAATTGAATCGTGAGTGTGGTTTCCCCATGCTGTTCTCGGGGTAGTGAATAAGTCTCACGAGAATTTATGGTTTTATGAGGGGTTTCCCCCTTTGCTTGGCTCTCATTCTCTCTTGCCTGCCACCATGTAAGAAGTACCTTTTACCTTCTATCATGATTGTGAGGCCTCCCCAGCCACAGGAAACTGTGACCCAACCCCATTAAACCTCTTTTTCTTGATAAATTACCAAGTCTCGGGTATGTCTTTATCCACAGTGTGAGAATGGACTAATACACCTACTCTTCTCTAAAATTGTTTTTCCACTGCCATGCCCATCTTTGACTGGTGCCTTTGTTTTAACCTTTTATTCATACTCACAAACCAATCAGCATGCACTCCCCATCCTGTGCCTGTAAAAAGCCCAGGCTCAGTCGCACTGCAGGGAGACAAACTGACTTTGGGAGAGAGACAACCTGATGTTCCTGTGTCTTCTCTGCTGAGAACTGTTTCATCACTCAATACAACTCTCCACCTTCATTACCCTTCAACTGTCAGTGCGACCTCATTTTATTTGGGTGTGAGACAGGAGTTCAGGACCCACTGAATGTGGATACCAAGAAAGGCTGTAACTTTGGCCCGCTGTTCTTACTGGGCCAGAGTGGAGTAAGGGACTGATTGAGCTGGTAACATGCCACCATCCATCCAGCTGTGGATGGCGGAACTAAAAGAGCTAATTAGCACAGTGTAACGCCCACTCTGGGGCTTCAGGTCACAGGCACCCCTGCCTGGGTGCTGCCGCATTCTCCTTGGGACAATATGTCTGGTCTGGCTGTGGGCCCCGCAAGGAACTTACTCCTCTGTCGGTGCTTGAAGTGGGTGGCTGGAACCTGTGTTTGCTTGCTCTCATGCTCCCTCCCACCAGCGGCTAAGCACACACTTGCATTAGCCATGGAAGCCATGGACCAGAGTGCGAGTCAGACACAGGCTGAGTAAATGCTATATCCCCTGCATCGAGCCTGGTAAAGTAGCCGAGAAAAATCCTGCATCAGTAGTTTAGTCTGATCAAGAGCTGATTTAGAATCTAGTACAGTGCCTGGACCACCGTAATCATATAATGTCTGTTGAAAACACATGATTTCCCTTTTCCCAGAGCAATATTTGCGCTGTCTTTTCATGATCAATGCGTTCTTTTGAAAGGATATGCTGGTATATGTTCAACACTAACTCCAGGACTAAAAAATACTCATAATTTGCATTATTGGTTGTTTCCTTGATTGCAGTAAATACTTCCACCGTGATAGATTACAAACTACAAAAAGTCTGTCAACCAGCTCATAATACTCCTGAAAATTTAACAGTTGACAAGCTGGTGTGTGCCAGCTCCATCACAAGCCAGCTCCAGTACACAATGGGAAAAGGCATTCATATTAAAAAACTCAGAAAGCTGGAAAAGGTGGATGGAAAATCACTTGTTTGTGACATTGAGACTCAAAGTTATGCCCATTTGTCTTCTCTATTGGAAATTTTAAATTCCCTGAAATCAAAGAGCTTTAATTTTACTTAGTTCTACCTCCTTTTTTGTTAGATAGACCAATCCCTGGGAAAAAGGTCACACTTAGAAATTAGTAAACTTTGGTATTTTTCTCTGTTTTATTTTATCTTAATTATTTATTTTATGATCAGTGCCCAGATGCATGCCAGGAGTGTACAAAAATAATCACTAGCATTAATTAAATAGTTATAACATTCAAGGCCTTGTAATGTGAGCTGTGAATACACTGTTTCATTCCATTCTCCCAATGATCGCATAAGGTTGGTACCTGCCTCCTTCTTTTCCAAGTTAGGTACTGAGTCTCAGTGGTTTTGAGAAAATAAAGATTTAAACTGAGTTAGGCACTTGAGGCTACACATTTCAACCCCTAAGTTGCACTTCCTTGAGGCAGTGTGTGTGTTGGACAGGAAAACTGCCATCTTGCATTTGCAGTGTTTGTAATCCACAGCATGCTTCTGCATGCTATATTTTCACAGAAACTCATTAAGTTGTGGCAACTCAGACACAGTATCCTTTTGTAGATGTGTTAGTTGAGAGGTGAAAATAGAGCACACTGCATTAAAGAATGGTGCTGCTAACCACCAAATGCAAAAAAAAAAAAAAAAAAAAAAAAAAAAGACAGTATACCTAATGAACATCATAGGTCCCAAGAGCTGAAAGGTAACCCAGTAATCATCTAGTCCAATACTCTCATTTCATAGAGAAGTTCTTTGCTATCTTGCAAAGAACCATGCGCTTTACTTCTAAGACATCACTTCCCCAGAATCTGTTTCTCTTAGCTATCTATTATTTATCATTTTATTTCACTAGAAGTTTCATCACAAATAAAGTACTAAAGCAAACATTTCAAAATCTAAAGGCTGTGTTTTTGGAGACTATGTAAATAGAAATGAGAAAACATTGTCATGACAGTATAAAGTAGAGCCTGATATTTGTAGATCTTATGAGCACATTTTATTGTTTTGCCTATATAGCTTTTATATTTAGCTTTAGCATTTGATAATGAAATTAATGCATTTTGGACTTTCAAGTCAATCTTTGTGTGCACTTTTTATGAGAAACTGTGAAACAAATACATTTAAATTGTTATCAGTGCCAAGAAACTGAAAATAAATAAATAAAAACTATTTGGATGACAAGTTAATCAGACAAACAGGAGGGAAAGCTTGGAATTGTCTATGGGATTTAGAGACTCAAAATATATGTCAATGATGAGATCAGTAGCCTCATGAATATCATTGCTGTGGAAACTTAGAATTTGATTTAATACTTCATATGAATGATTTTTTAAAACACACTCAGGCGTACCGGTTGACTGGAAAGGTACAGCACAATGCAAAAACTCAATTTTTTGTTTGATTATTTCAGAAATTCACTTATTTTTGTTTGCTGGCTTTCTTTTTTCCTACATTAAGCGTCACTTTTTTGTGCTTGTGGCAACATTTTGCAGGATAAAATGTAATCACCTTCTCTATCTTCTTGGATGGAGACACCAGACTAAATTATTTCCAAAGTCTGACTCTCAGCCTCCTTTTCCTTGTGTAAAGGGAAACAGTGATTTTATGTTTCTCTTGGCTCTGTGTAGTTTTGCTTTGTTTTGTTGCTGTTATGTGTGTTTTATGATGAGATAACAGCCTCCTCCTCATACCCATTCATGTGAGTTGTAATAAGGTTACTACTACTACTAATTATTATTATTATTCAGTAGAGAGGAAAAGAAAATGTGAGAAGGAAACTGAATGAAATTGGAAAAGAAAGAGAAGAGTAGAGGATTCTGAACTAGAGGAATTGTCCAGAGGTGCTAATTCCTGGGCAGTCTCTGGAATTGGGCTGATGGAAGAACCACTATAAGGAAAAGGGGAGAGTGTTATTCAATATTAGTCAGCCGAGAGTACTTGCCAGCTCTCTGTCTGGTTTTCTTGAAAATGACACTTCATTTGCTCTTGTCATGGATCATTTAGTCTTCCTGCAAGTGGGGACCACATATCTGTCCCTGCTGGCAGCATGTCAGGTAATCACCCAGTTTCACACCTGGCTTTTCTGCAAAACTCTCCCTGCAATGCCTTCTGACCCAGGATGCCTGTGAGGCTAAAGAGATACCCTGTGCAACCAGCAGTGTAACAGGATCTGTTGCAGTGGTTGGGGTAAAGATGAGCACTTTGGGGAACTCACAGCTGGAACAATGCAGAGGGGACACCTACATTTTGCAGGTGAGCTGGCTGATTCACCTTTAAAAGTAATGTGAACTATTTTTATTCCTCATCCTTAAAAAACAAAGTATGTTTGCCCTAATCAAATAACACAGCTGTCAAAATAGCAGGTTCTTCCTTTCTTTGGTAGGTAGGATTATGGAAGACACTGGAGGACTTTGGGAACATAAGAGCAGACTTAGGTGGCTAGTCACCCCAGCAAGTCAGATGATCAGCTTGCCCATACTAATTTTAAAGATAATAAGTAGCTAACTGCCCGATGCAGTGGCTCACGCCTATAATCCCAGAACTTTGGGAGGTCAAGGTGGGTGGATCGCCTGAGGTCAGGGGTTCAGGACCAGCCTGGCCAAGTGGCAAAACACCGTCTCTACTAAAAATACAAAAATTAGCCAGGCATGGTGACATGTGCCTGTAATCCCAGCTACTAGGGGGACAGAGGCAGGAGGATCCCTTGAACCTGGGAGACGGAGGTTTCAGTGAGCTGAGATCATGCCATTGCATTCCAGCCTGAACAACAGAGCGAGACTCCATCTCAACAAAGAGAAAAAATAAAAAGAGCAGACTGGACCTAATAAGTCATAGTTTTGGTTCTGAGTGACTGGCAGCATTATGCCCCAAGGGATTAGTGGAAACTCCTCATGCTATCCTAGAAAAGAAAGTACCTGCAACCCAGTTGGCAAAGTCCAAAAACTAAGATTCCCCCAACGAAATAGATATAATAAGAAGAGTAGCTTTAGCCTTTAAATACTAACTTAATGGCTGATTGTTGATTCCTAAAATGAATCGTTAAGAAATTCTTTGGAAATGTGTTTAATCGTCTAATTTTTATGACAATTCCTTCTATAGTGATTTGCAACTCATTATATTTTGGGGTTCCTGATAATTGCTGTTGCTAATTACTTATTTACCTCCCATGGATTTATTTTGTCTTCATTGTCAAATAAATGTGCATTATCCATAATTGTTTAATATAGTTTATCTAAGACTAATCTTTACACAGTTGAAAGGTGATTCCCTTCCTATTTGGAATTTGGAGATTTCAAGGCATGGAACTGAATCATATAATTTTCCAAATATATGTTATGAAAGTTTCTGTATTAATCAAAAATAATCAGTGTAACTATTGATACTGAATGCTATTTTGGGATACTCTTTGTCAACATTTTGTTGAGGAAGTTAATGTATTTCAGTGTTACAATATTGAGAACATAAAATATAGACTATATTCACAAATTAAAGCAAGAGAATTTACTGTATCAACTACTGAACACATCTTTCATACACATCTTACTTTTGACATGATCAAAGGAAAATTGCTATCATATGCTGGTACTGCTTTCTTTTTTTTTTTTTTTTTCTTACTCTTCTTCTGTAAGCAAAAACTACAAGCTTAAACGGCACAGGAAACCATGTATGCATAACTTCAAAAGATATATTGATCAAATTATTAAAGTAAATCAGACGTTTGACATCATGTACAGGAATAATTTTTTGGCTGACAGAATATTCTATTTTCAACTTGCTGTGGTGCATTATAGACTTTAGACTTGAAGAAAAAGGTAAAAAGATTTTTAAACGTTTAGCATAACTCACGCCTATTTTTCAGAATTCATCAAAAGCACTTCTAAAGTTAGAATAAAATTAGGTTTCTGCTTTTTTAATTGTGTTTGATAATGATGATGATGATGATGAAGATAATATCTTCTATTTATTATCTATTATTTGTGCTGTTCTATGTAATTGATTTAGATTTGAAGAATTTGAGTGCAGTAAGTGGAAACAAATGGAAATAAAGAATTGTATAGACAATAATGTTTTTGTAAAAAATAAAAAACTTTTAATAAAATAATTAAACAAGCATTAGGCCAAGTCTACAAATCCTCAAATTTCCACCCAAAACAACTTCAGTAGAAAGAGAAGGAGGAAGAAGAGCAAAGAAGGGAAAGCAAACATTAAAACTGTACTAGCTTTGATCTCTTTGTGAGTAGTCAGAGTAGGAAGGCAAGACATCCTCAGAATGTTAGGCGGGGACCTGCAGTACAAGCTGGAGATAGGAGTAGTGACTTCTTGCAGCAGGAGAGAGAGTTGGAAAGGGGCAGACAATTATTTAGTTAATGTTAGAGTCATATCTTCAAAAGGATAAACACAAGGACACCATGGTAGTGTTGCCACCAGGAGTTGAGAAAACAATCAGATAAAACACAGAGTGTCAAAGACAGATGAAATTTGAGAGTGTTCTACAGGTAGTACTATTGGTAGGAGGTCTGTAATCAGCAATCTGATAAATATTCAAGTATTGGAGAATAAACTGGACACAAAGAAATGATATAAGTGGACACCAATGTAAATAGAGCTTGGAGACATGCAGAAATGAGCAGATGGTACTTCCTGAAATACAGGGGTCCTCCTTTTTTGTGCGAGTGTTTTCACAGTTCTGTTGTGAACTGAGGAAGAGAAATGCTATATTAATATCTTATTGTGTGTCCCTGTTATAAGGCAGGCTGGTGACCTGGGAAGACTTTTTGTATTAGAATTTGATGATCATTCATTGATTGGGTGCTGTTGATTGATTAGCTGATTTATTTTTGCATTTCATTCTTTCAACAGCTGTTTATTGAGAAACCATTATGTAGCAAACACACTGAATTAGACCCTGGAGATAAAGATAAATAAGACAGATAGGGTCTTTTTGCTCTCATGAAACCTATATATTAGTGAGATGCAATAAAAAGTACACAAACAAATGTGCAGATTATTGCACAAGGAATTATAATTGGCTATAGTAGGAAGGGACTGAGTAACTTACGATTCAAATTTAAATGACAATAATAAGTTACCAAATTTACATAAGGAAATGACACTTCATTCAGAGACTTCAAAGTCTGTAAAGGCTTATAGGTAAAAGTGAGTTTGACTAATTATAATCTAAAATAAATCCACAATACTGGAGCATAATCAACACAACAGAAAGTGGTAGGGAATGAAATCTGAGATATAGGCTTCATGAGATGAAATAAGAATTTGGGGTTTTATTTGAAATGCAGTAGTAAGGCACATATTTTTAGGTAGAAAGTCTACTGGATTCCTTTAAATACATATATATATATA